>NC_088411.1:44173556-44233556 GCF_034236695.1 Oncorhynchus nerka
TAGAAGTAGAGCTGTCATGTCTGTTGGAACTAGAAACAGAGCTGTCATGTCTGTTGGAACTAGAAACAGAGCTGTCATGTCTGTTGGAACTAGAAACAGAGCTGTCATGTCTGTTGGAACTAGAAACAGAGCTGTCATGTCTGTTGGAACTAGAAGTAGAGCTGTCATGTCTGTTGGAACTAGAAGTAGAGCTGTCATGTCTGTTGGAACTAGAAGCAGAGATGCCATGTCTGTTGGAACTAGAAACAGAGCTGTCATGTCTGTTGGAACTAGAAGTAGAGCTGTCATGTCTGTTGGAACTAGAAACAGAGCTGTCATGTCTGTTGGAACTAGAAGTAGAGCTGTCATGTCTGTTGGAACTAGAAACAGAGCTGTCATGTCTGTTGGAACTAGAAACAGAGCTGTCATGTCTGTTGGAACTAGAAACAGAGCTGTCATGTCTGTTGGAACTAGAAACAGAGCTGTCATGTCTGTTGGAACTAGAAACAGAGCTGTCATGTCTGTTGGAACTAGAAGTAGAGCTGTCATGTCTGTTGGAACTAGAAGTAGAGCTGTCATGTCTGTTGGAACTAGAAGTAGAGCTGTCATGTCTGTTGGAACTAGAAGTAGAGCTGTCATGTCTGTTGGAACTAGAAACAGAGCTGTCATGTCTGTTGGAACTAGAAACAGAGCTGTCACGTCTGTTGGAACTAGAAACAGAGCTGTCATGTCTTTTGGAACTAGAAGTAGAGCTGTCATGTCTGTTGGAACTAGAAGTTAGAGCTGCCATGTCTGTTGGAACTAGAAACAGAGCTGTCAATTTCCCAGGAAATTAACATGTGAACATAGGACACCTTGTGCACCGTCTCTCTCTGTCTCTCTACATCTGTAGCTGGAATGTGGACTGCTCCTCTCCCGTGCACTGATCCATCCATCCATCCCTCCCTCCTGCCATCCTTCCCTCCATCCATCCATCCCTCCATCCTTCCATCCCGCCATCCTCCCTCCCTCCATCCTTCCTTCCATCCTTCCCTCCCTCCATCCCACCATCCTTCCCTCTCTCCATCCTTCCTTCTATCCCGCCATCCTCCCTCCCTCCATCCATCCTGCCATCCTTCCTTCCATCTCTCCCTCCATCCTTCCCTCTCTCCATCCTTCCTCCCTCCACAACTTCAAAGTGAGATGGAAAACTTCGGGGTTTTCCATGTCATCTCAAACACAGCAATTGAATAATATCACTGACATGGACCATAATAGTACAAAAAAAAAGTTAAAACTACGGGTCACCGACTTGACAAAAGTGATCCCCTCGAACGCGCACGTTGAGATGAGGAGATGTAAGAGTTTTCTCTCACACAGAGTATCTGCACGTGCACCGGCACGCGACAAACCGCTAGACATTGGTTGTTACAGGGACCAAAACACCAAAGAAGTTTAGCCTCGCGCTTCAACGCTCATGGTTGTTGGAACTAGAAGCTGTAGTGTCTGTTGGTTGTTGCAGAAATTGACCCACTACTGTTTATTTCATGCATATATGTCATTACACTGAGTCTAATTTTAAACCCAACCTATGACCTCACCCATAACCTAATGCATTACTGCCCCACAGTGGCAGGAAGTGGCATTATACATTATTGCCCCACAGTGGCAGGAAGTGGCATTATACATTACTGCCCCACAGTGGCAGGAAGTGGCATAAATCATTACTGCCCCACAGTGGCAGGAAGTGGCATTATACATTACTGCCCCACAGTGGCAGGAAGTGGCATTATACATTATTGCCCCACAGTGGCAGGAAGTGGCATTATACATTATTGCCCCACAGTGGCAGGAAGTGGCATTATACATTACTGCCCCACAGTGGCAGGAAGTGGCATTATACATTACTGCCCCACAGTGGCAGAAAGTGGAATTATATAGCACTGCCCAACAGTGGCAGGAAGTGGCATTATACATTACTGCCCCACAGTGCCAGGAAGTGGCATTATACATTACTGCCCCACAGTAGCAGGAAGTGGCATTATACATTACTGCCCCAGAGTGGCAGGAAGTGGAATTATATATCACTGCCCAACAGTGGCAGGAAGTGGCATTACGCATTACTGCCCTACAGTGGCAGGAAGTGGCATTATACATTATTGCCCCACAGTGGCAGGAAGTGGCATTATACATTATTGCCCCACAGTGGCAGGAAGTGGCATTATAGATTACTGCCCCACAGTGGCAGGAAGTGGCATTATACATTACTGCCCCACAGTGGCAGGAAGTGGAATTATACATCACTGCCCAACAGTGGCAGGAAGTGGCATTATACATTACTGCCCCACAGTGGCAGGAAGTGGCATTATACATTACTGCCCCACAGTGGCAGGAAGTGGCATTATACATTACTGCCCTACAGTGGCAGGAAGTAGCATTATACATTATTGCCCCACAGTGGCAGGAAGTGACATTATAGATTACTGCCCCACAGTGGCAGGAAGTTGCATTATACATTACTGCCCAAACAGTGGCAGGAATTGGTATTATATATCACTGCCCAACAGTGGCAGGAAGTGGCATTATACATTACTGCCCCACAGTGGCTGGAAGTGGCATTATACATTACTGCCCCACAGTGGGAGGAAGTGGCATTATACATTACTGCCCCACAGTGGCAGGAAGTGGCATTATACATTACTGCCCCACAGTGGCAGGAAGTGGCATCATACATTACTGCCCCACAGTGGCAGGAAGTGGCATTATACATTACTGCCCCACAGTGGCAGGAAGTGGCATTATACATTACTGCCCCACAGTGGCAGGAAGTGGCATTATACATTACTGCCCCACAGTGGGAGGAAGTGGCATTATACATTACTGCCCCACAGTGGCAGGAAGTGGCATTATACATTACTGCCCCACAGTGGCAGGAAGTGGCATCATACATTACTGCCCCACAGTGGCAGGAAGTGGCATTATACATTACTGCCCCACAGTGGCAGGAAGTGGCATTATACATTACTGCCCCACAGTGGCAGGAAGTGGCATTATACATTACTGCCCCACAGTGGCAGGAAGTGGCATTATACATTACTGCTCCACAGTGGCAGGAAGTGGCATTATACATTACTGCCCCACAGTGGCAGGAAGTGGCATTATACATTACTGCCCCACAGTGGCAGGAAGTGGCATTATACATTACTGCCCCACAGTGGCAGGAAGTGGCATTACGCATTACTGCCCCACAGTGGCAGGAAGTGGCATTATACATTACTGCCCCACAGTGGCAGGAAGTGGCATTATACATTACTGCCCCACAGTGGCAGGAAGTGGCATTATACATTACTGCCCCACAGTGGCAGGAAGTGGCATTATACATTACTGCTCCACAGTGGCAGGAAGTGGCATTATACATTACTGCCCCACAGTGGCAGGAAGTGGCATTATACATTACTGCCCCACAGTGGCAGGAAGTGGCATTATACATTACTGCCCCACAGTGGCAGGAAGTGGCATTATACATTACTGCCCCACAGTGGCAGGAAGTGGCATTATACATTACTTCCCCACAGTGGCAGGAAGTGGCATTACGCATTACTGCCCCACAGTGGCAGCCAGCCCCAAACACACTGGCAACGGTGAGACACACAGCTCTAACACAAGGAAGTGGCATTATACATTATTATTATCCAGGACCCAGTTGCATAAGGAGGAGTTCAGATCCTGGGCTGTGAGCTTTGTATTGAGCTTATAGGACACTGTGGTATTGAAGGCTGAGCTGTAGTCAATGAACAGCATCCTCACATAAGCATTATATTTGTCCAAGTGGGTGAGGGCAGTGTGCGGTAATATGGCGGTTGCGTCGTCCGTGAATCTGTCAGGGCGGTAGGCGAATTGGAGAAGGTTGAGTGTGTCGGGAGGGAGGGAGGAGGTGATGTGGTCTTTGACTAGCCTCTCAAAGCAAGTCATGATGACAGAAGTGAGTGCTACGGGTTAGTAGTTATTCAGTTCAGTTACTTTCCCTTCTTGTGCACGAGGACGATGACATCTTGAAGTGGATGGGTTTAGTGGCCTGAACTAGGGAGAGATTGAAAATGTCAGAGAACACAACAGCCAGCTGGTCTGCACATGCTCTGAGGGCACGGCTAGGGATGTCGGCCTAGGCCATTGTTTTGCCGTCTCAGGGAATTTTGGGAGGTCGGGAGGATGGTGAGTACCCAGCAATTCGTATTCCAAACGTTCTACCCGGGTGTGTGTAGTAATACATGAAACAAACATTTTTTTGGGGGGGGGGAGAAAAACTAGAAAAAGTAGAAACCTGCAATGTTTTATTGGAGCTCAAGGCGAGGCACCCTCTGTCGGCGCCATCTTAGCCAGTTTTAACCTGTCATATCTACACCTGGTGGAGTCCAGGTGAGTGTCATGAGCGCAGGTGCACGAGACGATAGTGACAGGTGTGCACCATAACAAGCAGCCTGGTGACCTAGAGGCCGGAGAGGGAGCAGACGTGACAGTAATCCCTCCCCGACGCTTCACTCCAGCCGCAGGACGCCGACCAAGACAACGATCCCAGGGATCAAGAGCGTATCGGTCACCTCCGCTGGCTGAGACCTCCCCAGTTGCCTTGGTCGAGGCACGGGAACCCGTTCACCCAGCTGAGGCATGGGAGCCTATCAAACCCGCCGAGGCATGGGAATCTGACAAACCGGCTGAGGCCTCCCAGGTAGCTCCGGTTCTGACCCGACATCGCCTCCCTTTGGTGAGGCGTCATTCTGTAACAACGTGCGCTGAGAGTCAGGAAGCGAGTTCAGGGAGTGAGTGTTTTAATAAATAAACACAACATAATGTAAAATAAGAAACACGGACAAGGCACAGACATGACACAGAAACAAAGACGCCTGGGGGGAACCAAAGGGAGTGACATATAAAGGGAAGGTAATCAAGGAGGTGATGGAGTCCAGGTGAGTGGAAGGTGTGTCATCGGAAGCAGAGTATACTCTGCGCATCAATGTTTTTCTTGCTGAGACGGCCGCAGTATTATAGGCTGTGCTAATAGCCTCCTACTCATTTAACCCCTGTATACCTCCCCGCCTACAGACTCACACAGCTAGCGCTGGGCTGTCATATAGCATGCACTGCACACGTCACAAACCCTAGACGCGCACACAATCCACACATGCTCACACGCGCTGCATGCAGCACACCACTCACACGCTGATACAGCAGGCAGGCCTTTCATGTGCAGTGTGCAGTGATTCATTGTCTGTCATGGCTTCCTGGTGGGTGGTGTGTTTCACAGGCCGGCTGGAGGAGAAGATGGAGGAGAGACTGAGGGTGATGATGTGAACGTACAGTATGTGTGTTTGTGTGGATAACACAAAGTGTTTCACCAGTGGGAGTCATCAGGTCAGTTGCTGGACTGACGCCATTAGTATCATTGTAAGAGGTGACAGTCCCCAACAAAGTGGAAGGTGTATCATCGGAAGCAGAGTATACTCTGTGCATCAATGTTTTTCTTGCTGAGACGGCCTGCAGTGCTTGCGGAAGTGTCCGAAGGGAAAGAGAAGTTCATCTCAACTACCGTATTGCATGACTGCAAAGAGGAGGGAAGTTGCTCATTCACAGAGACAGCTGGCTCGAAATCATGACAAGAATGGTTATTTAGTTGGCCGATGGAATGTGTCGAGATATCCTAATATCTCCTTGGATCGGATTCTGCCACTAGAGGTTTCTAAACGTCTTTTTCCCAAGGGGTGCTTTTGACAGATTCCCCTCGTAAATGACTGCGTTGCAGCTAGCGTTAGGGGAGGACAGTGTGGTCAGTGGAGAAGGCACGGTGGCCTGTGACCATACCTGGTTGGTTTTCCAATCCATCAGTGGGAGTAACCGATCCATCAAGTCTGCTCCAAGTAGCAGGGGTACAGTTTCGAGGCTGGTAACATGGTGAACGAGCGATACGTCCTGGAAGTATAGTTTCAGCATGACTCTCAATGTGAGAGGCGAGGTAGTCTGAGTGACCCCTCGAAGTGTAGTGTCGCATCGTTCCACTTTTAACCAAAGTTTAGTTGGCTTCAAAGCCCTTTTGAGATCATCAAAACAATGTTTGAAAGATGAGTGATATTTTCGCACCCGAATCAATTAGCGCATGACAAGTTAAGCAGTCCTCCAGGATTGTTTCCAGGTATGGCCGTTTCGATTTGTGTTTAGTGCACATATTCCCCACAAAGTGGAGTGGTGGTTCGCAACGACGTGATTTGTCCATTCTGTTCATGGTGGAAGCAGATCGACTTTTCAGATTTTGAGTGGGCTTGGCTTTAACGAAGCGTTTGACCTTTTTCTTTGCAACTTTTGTATCAGAGTCTATAGACAAAGGCCAGGGGCTTGTTTCTTGATCAAGCAGGCCCTGGATAGGGTCTCGAGTGAGAGCGGGAGAGATTTGAACTTTAACGTCCCTGCTATGGGTGTTAATTCCTGCGGACCTGGTGTCCGGTAATTCCCCGTCTAGTCCTTGCTATGGGTGTTAATTCCTGCGGACCCGGTGTCCGGTCATTCCTCGTCTAGTCCTTGCTATGGGTGTTAATTCCTGCAGACCTGGTGTCCGGTAATTCCCCGTCTAGTCCTTGCTATGGGTGTTAATTCATGCGGACCTGGTGTCCGGTAATTCCCCGTCTAGTCCTTGCTATGGGTGTTAATTCCTGCGGACCCGGTGTCCGGTAATTCCTCGTCTAGTCCTTGCTATGGGTGTTAATTCATGCGGACCTGGTGTCCGGTAATTCCCCGTCTAGTCCTTGCTATGGGTGTTAATTCCTGCGGACCCGGTGTCCGGTAATTCCTCGTCTCGTCCTTGCTATGGGTGTTAATTCATGCGGACCTGGTGTCCGGTAATTCCCCGTCTAGTCCTTGCTATGGGTGTTAATTCCTGCGGACCCGGTGTCCGGTAATTCCTCGTCTAGTCCTTGCTATGGGTGTTAATTCATGCGGACCTGGTGTCCGGTAATTCCCCGTCTAGTCCTTGCTATGGGTGTTAATTCCTGCGGACCCGGTGTCCGGTCATTCCTCGTCTAGTCCTTGCTATGGGTGTTAATTCCTGCAGACCTGGTGTCCGGTAATTCCCCGTCTAGTCCTTGCTATGGGTGTTAATTCATGCGGACCCGGTGTCCGGTAATTCCCCGTCTAGTCCTTGCTATGGGTGTTAATTCCTGCGGACCCGGTGTCCGGTAATTCCTCGTCTAGTCCTTGCTATGGGTGTTAATTCATGCGGACCTGGTGTCCGGTAATTCCCCGTCTAGTCCTTGCTATGGGTGTTAATTCCTGCGGACCCGGTGTCCGGTAATTCCTCGTCTAGTCCTTGCTATGGGTGTTAATTCATGCGGACCTGGTGTCCGGTAATTCCCCGTCTAGTCCTTGCTATGGGTGTTAATTCATGCGGACCTGGTGTCCGGTAATTCCCCGTCTAGTCCTTGCTATGGGTGTTAATTCATGCGGACCTGGTGTCCGGTAATTTCCCGTCTAGTCCTTGTGACTTATCTTTTACCCTTTTCTCAAATGTTTCTCGCTTTAGTTCTTCACGTAGTGGAACTTCTGGAGAACATTGGTCTACGTTTTGATCATCCTTCAACCCTTTGTTACCCTTGTGCTCTGACTCTATGTGTGGGTTGGGTGCAGGAAAGTAGCGAACAGGTCAATTGTAGCGGTAGTCGTTTTGATGGCTCTGACACTGTGGGTTGGGTGCAGGAACGTAGTGAACAGGTCGATTGTAGCGGTAGTCGTTTTGATGGCTCTGACACTGTGGGTTGGGTGCAGGAACGTAGTGAACAGGTCGATTGTAGCGGTAGTCGTTTTGATGGCTCTGACACTGTGGGTTGGGTGCAGGAACGTAGCGAACAGGTCGATTGTAGCGGTAGTCGTTTTGATGGCTCTGACACTGTGGGTTGGGTGCAGGAACGTAGCGAACAGGTCGATTGTAGAGGTAGTCGTTTTGATGGCTCTGACACTGTGGGTTGGGTGCAGGAACATAGTGAACAGACCGATTGTAGCGGTAGTCGTTTTGATGGCTCTGACACTGTGGGTTCGGTGCAGGAACGTAGCAAACAGGACGATTGTAGAGGTAGTCGTTTTGATGGCTCTGACACTGTGGGTTGGGTGCAGGAACGTAGCGAACAGGTCGATTGTAGAGGTAGTCGTTTTGATGGCTCTGACACTGTGGGTTGGGTGCAGGAACGTAGCGAACAGGTCGATTGTAGTCGTTTTGATGGCGACGTGCTTTACGGTTATTTTGACCGCGGAGGTTATTGGAATCATGGTTTCGTGGTAGAAACCGTTGCTGAGCGTCATCTCTTAACGATCCAATAATAATAATATAATACTGATGCACCCTGGTCTAAAGAAGTGCCCTAGGGTGCCATAGGGCTCTGGTCTAAAGAAGTGCCCTAGGGTGCCATAGGGCTCTGGTCTAAAGAAGTGCCCTAGGGTGCCATAGGGCTCTGGTCTAAAGAAGTGCCCTAGGGTGCCATAGGGCTCTGGTCTAAAGAAGTGCCCTAGGGTGCCATAGGGCTCTGGTCTAAAGAAGTGCCCTATGGTGCCATAGGGCTCTGGTCTAAAGAAGTGCCCTAGGGTGCCATAGGGCTCTGGTCTAAAGAAGTGCCCTAGGGTGCCATAGGGCTCTGGTCTAAAGAAGTGCCCTAGGGTGCCATAGGGCTCTGGTCTAAAGATGCACCCTCTAACTGGAGTGAGTGCTCCTGGTCAAACTTCAAAACCGTCAGGGTTCTTAGCGTTGCGATCTTTTGATGGCTCAAAAGCTGTGCTTGCAAGCTCTCTGAGTTGTAAGAAACCTAAAACCAGCTGAAACAGTGTTATGTCCTGGTCTATTACCAGCTAAAACCTAACACCAGCTGAAACAGTGCTATGTCCTGGTCTATAACCAGCTGAAACAGTGTTATATGAGACCAGGAGCTATCAAAAACCTGCTGAGTTTTGGTGACCAGCTGAAGTAAAATAGTTTGTTAAAAGCACTACACATTTCAATGTCCTCTAGTATGAGACCAGGAGCTGTCAAAAACCTGCTGGGTCAACGAGGTGGTGGAGTTTTGGTTTCAAAGATTTCACCACTTTCCAGAAGTTATCTGAATTACGACCACTTTCCAATACAAAAAAAATAAAGAAATATGTTTGATTTAGTTTTTCTAACCAGAGACAGATATATTTATAAATTGTCTAACGGATCAGACGTAGAATCAGTACCAAGCTACATTTCTGTCCTGTAATTTCTTACTACATTTTCACTGTGTGTGTGTGTGTGTGTGTGTGTGTGTGTGTGTGTGTGTGTGTGTGTGTGTGTGTGTGTGTGTGTGTGTGTGTGTGTGTGTGTGTGTGTGTGTGTGTGTGTGTAATGACATAGGGCTCTGGTCTAAAGAAGTGCCTTATATAGGGAATAGGGTGCCATAGGGCTCTGGTCTAAAGAAGTGCCCTATATAGGGAATAGGGTGCCATAGGGCTCTGGTCTAAAGAAGTGCCCTATATAGGGAATAGGGTGCCATAGGGCTCTGGTCTAAAGACGTGCCTTATATAGGGAATAGGGTGCCATAGGGCTCTGGTCTAAAGAAGTGCCCTATAGGGTGCCATAGGGCTCTGGTCTAAAGAAGTGCCCTATATAGGGGAAAGAGAGGAAGAGCGGGAAGTACAGCGGATAGAAGGAGATATATTAAACAAGGGAACAAAAGAGAAGAGAGAGAGAGAGAGAGAGAGAGAGAGAGAGGAGAACTGCAGAGAGAGAGAGAGAGAGAGAGAGGAGAACTGCAGAGAGAGAGAGGAGAGAACTGCAGCGAGAGAGAGAGAGAGAGAGAGAGAGAGAGAACTGCAGAGAGAGAGAGAGAGAGAGGAGAGAACTGCAGAGAGAGAGAGACAGAGAGAGAGGTGAACTGCAGAGAGAGAGAGAGAGAGAGAGAGAGAGAGAGAGAGAACTGCAGAGAGAGAGAGAGAGAGAGAGAGAGAGAGAGAGAGAGAGAGAGAGAACTGCAGAGAGAGAGAGAGAGAGGAGAGAACTGCAGAGAGAGAGACAGAGAGAGAGGTGAACTGCAGAGAGAGAGAGACAGAGAGAGAGGTGAACTGTAGAGAAGGACAGAGCAGAAACATGACATTAAGTTGAGCTGATCACTGCAGACAGAGAGAGGGGAACTGCAGAGAAGGACATGAATCAAAACCCCTCCAAGCAGGCAGAGAGAAGGGATGAGGAGGAGGGTTAGGGGGGGCTATCTGCGTCAGAGCCCAAGCCAATGCAGTCCGAGACGGGATGGGGCAGGCGTGTGCCCCCCTTAAAAGATTTAGATGCACTATTGTAAAGTAGCTGTTCCACTGGATGTCATAAGGTGAAAGCACCAATTTGTAAGTCGCTCTGGATAAGAGCGTCTGCTAAATGACTTAAATGTAAATGTAAATGTGTGTGTGTGTGTGTGTGTGTGTGTGTGTGTGTGTGTGTGTGTGTGTGTGTGTGTGTGTGTGTGTGTGTGTGTGTGTGTGTGTGTGTGTGTGTGTGTGACAGACCTCCTGTCTCCCTCGTCACTGATACACACTATATGCCTCGACTCCTGACACACACACACACACACACACACACACACACACTATATGCCTTGCCTCGACTCCTGACACACACACACACACAAGCACATTCAAGCACACACACAAAATGCCTTGCCTCGACTCCTGACACACACACACACAAGCACATACAAGCACACACACACACAAACACACACAACATTAAATGCCCTTTACATTTGCATGGAAGCAGGACAAAATTCAATTGTCCAGCAATGTGAAGAGGAAAAAGTGTTTTACTAAAACACATTTAATTCATTAAAGCCAAGAATCTGCAATATTCACTGTAGGGATTGAACTGTTAAAATAGAAAGAGTCAAACCAGCATCATCATCACCATGAGAAGCAGTGGACCCATAAACTGACATCTGCTGTTTAGAGGGTGTTTGGAAGTAAATCCACAGGACAATGTTCTGAAACACTGAATGGATGTACTGAAACACTGAATGGATGTACTGAAACACTGAATGGATGTACTGAAACACTGAATGGATGTACTGAAACACTGAATGGATGTACTGAAACACTGAATGGATGTACTGATACACTGAATGGATGTACTGAAACACTGAATGGATGTACTGAAACACTGAATGGATGTACTGAAACACTGAATGGATGTACTGAAACACTGAATGGATGTACTGAAACACTGAATGGATGTACTGAAACACTGAATGGATGTACTGAAACACTGAATGGATGTACTGAAACACCCAAACTGGTTTTTCAATCTGAATCATTCCGTTTTTTTAAAGAGAGTATTGTGTCGACTGTATTTTTGGCGTTTTTGTTGCATGTAAAAAATAAAATAAAAGTTTTTTAAAATGTTTTCACAGACTGTGTCTCTCATTCCAGGGGTCATGTTTGATTCGACTCGGTAGGTTATGGGCTCTCTAACCGTGTTCCAGGGGTCATGTTTCACTAGACTCGGTAGGTTATGGGCTCTCTAACCGTGTTCCAGGGGTCATGTTTCACTAGACTCAGTAGGTTATGGGCTCTCTAACCGTGTTCCAGGGGTCATGTTTCACTAGACTCAGTAGGTTATGGGCTCTCTAACCGTGTTCCAGGGGTCTTGTTTCACTAGACTTCGTAGGTTATGGGCTCTCAAACCGTGTTCCAGGGGTCTTGTTTCACTAGACTCAGTAGGTTATGGGCTCTCTAACCGTGTTCCAGGGGTCATGTTTCACTAGACTCGGTAGGTTATGGGCTCTCTAACCATGTTCCAGGGGTCATGTTTCACTAGACTCAGTAGGTTATGGGCTCTCTAACCGTGTTCCAGGGGTCATGTTTCACTAGACTCAGTAGGTTATGGGCTCTCTAACCGTGTTCCAGGGGTCTTGTTTCACTAGACTTCGTAGGTTATGGGCTCTCAAACCGTGTTCCAGGGGTCTTGTTTCACTAGACTCAGTAGGTTATGGGCTCTCTAACCGTGTTCCAGGGGTCATGTTTCACTAGACTCGGTAGGTTATGGGCTCTCTAACCATGTTCCAGGGGTCATGTTTCACTAGACTCAGTAGGTTATGGGCTCTCTAACCGTGTTCCAGGGGTCATGTTTCACTAGACTCAGTAGGTTATGGGCTCTCTAACCGTGTTCCAGGGGTCATGTTTCACTAGACTCAGTAGGTTATGGGCTCTCTAACCGTGTTCCAGGGGTCTTGTTTCACTAGACTCAGTAGGTTATGGGCTCTCTAACCATTTTCCAGGGGTCTTGTTTCACTAGACTCAGTAGGTTATGGGCTCTCAAACCGTGTTCCAGGGGTCATGTTGGGCTCTCTAACCGTGTTCCAGGGGTCATGTTGGGCTCTCTAACCGTGTTCCAGGGGTCATGTTTCACTAGACTCGGTAGGTTATGGGCTCTCAAACCGTGTTTCAGGGGTCTTGTTTCACTAGACTCAGTAGGTTATGGGCTCTCTAACCGTGTTCCAGGGGTCTTGTTTCACTAGACTCAGTAGGTTATGGGCTCTCTAACCATTTTCCAGGGGTCTTGTTTCACTAGACTCAGTAGGTTATGGGCTCTCAAACTGTGTTCCAGGGGTCATGTTGGGCTCTCTAACCGTGTTCCAGGGGTCATGTTGGGCTCTCTAACCGTGTTCCAGGGGTCATGTTTCACTAGACTCAGTAGGTTATGGGCTCTCTAACCGTGTTCCAGGGGTCATGTTTCACTAGACTCAGTAGGTTATGGGCTCTCTAACCGTGTTCCAGGGGTCTTGTTTCACTAGACTCAGTAGGTTATGGGCTCTCTAACCATTTTCCAGGGGTCTTGTTTCACTAGACTCAGTAGGTTATGGGCTCTCAAACCGTGTTCCAGGGGTCATGTTGGGCTCTCTAACCGTGTTCCAGGGGTCATGTTTCACTAGACTAGGTAGGTTATGGGCTCTCAAACCGTGTTCCAGGGGTCTTGTTTCACTAGACTCAGTAGGTTATGGGCTCTCTAACCGTGTTCTAGGGATTCATGTTTCACTAGGGTCGGTAGGTTATGGGCTCTCTAACCGTGTTCCAGGGATTCATGTTTCACTAAACTCAGTAGGTTATGGGCTCTCTAACCGTGTTCCAGGGGTCATGTTTCACTAGACTCGGTAGGTTATGGGCTCTCAAACCGTGTTCCAGGGGTCTTGTTTCACTAGACTCGGTAGGTTATGGGCTCTCTAACCGTGTTCCAGGGGTCATGTTGGGCTCTCAAACCGTGTTCCAGGGATTCATGTTTGACTCGACTCTGTGGGTTATGGGCTCTCTAACCGTGTTCCAGGGGTCATGTTTCACTAGACTCAGTAGGTTATGGGCTCTCTAACCGTGTTCCAGGGGTCATGTTTCATTAGACTCGGTAGGTTATGGGCTCTCTAACCGTGTTCCAGGGGTCCAAGGCCTATAGTTGAAGTTTGGAGTTATTTGGCCACTTTAGTTGTGATACAAACCTTAACAAAAACATACAGGCCTATGGGCTAGGAAACATGAGGTGTGCGACTATGATTTGAAAAAGAACTGTGAATAAAGGATCATTTGGAATTTGACTGCATTTGGAATTTGACTGCGGTCATGTCTCCTGTCTCCTGCAAAATACAACATAGAAAAACAAACATAGACTGCCCACCCCAACTCACGCCCTGACCATACTAAAACAAAGACAAAACAAAGGAACTAAGGTCAGAACGTGACACTATGTGATCCGATCTGAAACACAGTTGAACAGTAGAACAGATGGTTCATCTTTTCTAGCTGTGAGCTGGACTAGCTGTGAGCTGTACTAGCTTTGAGTTGGACTAGCTGTGAGCTCGACTAGCTGTGAGCTGTACTAGCTTTGAGTTGGACTAGCTGTGAGCTCGACTAGCTGTGAGCTGTACTAGCTTTGAGTTGGACTAGCTGTGAGCTCGACTAGCTGTGAGCTGTACTAGCTTTGAGTTGGACTAGCTGTGAGCTCGACTAGCTGTGAGCTGTACTAGCTTTGAGTTGGACTAGCTGTGAGCTGGACTAGCTGTGAGTTGGACTAGCTGTTAGCTGGACTAGCTGTGAGTTGGACTAGCTGTTAGCTGGACTAGCTGTGAGCTGGACTAGCTGTGAGTTGGACTAGCTGGACTAGCTGTGAGCTGGACTAGCTGTGAGCTGGACTAGCTGTGAGTTTGACTAGCTGGACTAGCTGTGAGTTTGACTAGCTGGACTAGCTGTTAGCTGGACTAGCTGTGAGTTGGACTAGCTGTGAGCTGGACTAGCTGTGAGCTGGACTAGCTGCTGTGAGCTGGACTAGCTGTTAGCTGGACTAGCTGTGAGCTGGACTAGCTGTGAGCTGGACTAGCTGTGAGTTGGACTAGCTGTTAGCTGGACTAGCTGTGACCTGGACTAGCTGTTAGCTGGACTAGCTGTGAGTTGGACTAGCTGTGAGCTGGACTAGCTGTGACCTGGACTAGCTGTTAGCTGGACTAGCTGTGAGTTGGACTAGTTGTTAGCTGGACTAGCTGTGACCTGGACTAGCTGTGAGCTGGACTAGCTGTGAGCTGGACTAGCTGGATTAGCTGTGAGCTGGACTAGCTGTGAGTTGGACTAGCTGTGAACTGGACTAGCTGGACTAGCTGTGAGCTGGACTAGCTGTGAGCTGGACTAGCTGGACTAGCTGTGAGCTGGACTAGCTGTGAGTTGGACTAGCTGTGACCTGGACTAGCTGTGAGCTGGACTAGCTGTGAGCTGGACTAGCTGTGAGCTGGACTAGCTGGATTAGCTGTGAGCTGGACTAGCTGTGACGTTTGATGTAATGTCACATTTCTCTTAGAAAACATAATCCATATATCATAACCGTTGCAGAATAAATATCCTCACCTTTTACTGGCCACAATGAGTTCCTATTCCCCAAGTAGCCAGATATTAGAATTTCAAGTTTTTGTTGCCTCCGAAAAGGGAGCGAGGTTTATAACATACAGTCAAATTTAACAGGTGAACAGAAGGTTGATCTTTTACATTGAAGTGTGTAGTCTACCACTGCAAGTAGGTCTACTGTAGTAAAAAATCAGAGTAAACAATGTTTCAGAATTCGCTGGTAGCGCAGCATAGTCTGTTTAGGTTTGGTACAAAAGTAAACTCAAAACATTACTGAATTCAAATGATCTGTTTACAGGTCAACGACAATGTGCAATTGTTTTTGTCTTTTAGACATGTTTTAGATATAGTAAATGTCACTGCAAAACAGACCATTCTACTAACCCCTCCAAATGAAATTTGATCAAGTTGGCCCAATTCAAATACTTCCAAAGTAAATAGCAGTGGCCACCAACCAATCCAAAGGCATTCCTAGTCGACCACCAAAACATTTATGTCAAAAACGTAACGATAAACCTTTTTGCGTTCAAATTTTTCTATCCGTTTTGTGCTGTTGGTGGCAGGTGCGCTTGATTCAGCAGCTCTAGCGCCACAAGGGCAAAGTGTTCCCAATGTTGAACCAATGTTGAACCATTTCATGTGTCTGAAGTTAGAACTCTGCCTACCCAGAGACCAAATCAAGTGTATCTATAGGCCGACCGCTGGCCAATCAGATAGCTCTGATCAACGTGTCTGCACAGTTTCCTCGAGCAATAGACTAAAATAGACTAGTTTACAATTGGCTCATTCATCCACCCCCTTCTCCCCTGTAACTATTCCCCAGGTCGTTGCTGTAAATGAGAATGTTTTCTCAGTCAACTAACCTGGTAAAATAACAGATAAATACAAATAAAAATATATTTTACCCTGGAACACACAGCAAAGGTGATACCGTGAGATATAAAATATTTTTTTTATTTAACTAGGCAAGTCAGTTAAGAACAAATTTTTATTTTCAATGACAGCCTAGGAACAGTGGGTTAACTGACTGTTCAGAGGCAGAATGACAGATTTGTACCTTGTCAGCTCAGGGGTTTGAACTTGCAACCTTCCGGTTACTAGTCCAACACTCTAACCACTAGGCTACCCTGCCGCCTCTACACTCTAATCACAATGCTACCCTGCCACCTCTACACTCTAACCACTAGGCTACACTGCCGCCTCTACACTCTAACCACTAGGCTACCCTGCCGCCTCTACACTCTAACCACTAGGCTACCTTGCCACCCCAGGGTGGCATAGAACCATGGCTAGAGAGACGCTCAACAAAGAGCTGCTGTTTATGCGAAAGTTCATGTTTACATTTTCATTTATAAAAGTTTACACCTGTATAAGCCATAAATTGGGCGTCAGTCCCTCACCAAGCACCTCTATGTACAAGGTGTTCTCTACTGTCTCTGCCTGACAGTCAGGAAATACAGTATCTGCCCTGTATAACACCACCAAGCCGTAACTAATGCACTGATTGCCCTGCCATGGACCTATCTAAGTCATTCAGAGGCCCTGCAGGTCAACTCCAGGGAGAGTTGCAGACCTGGATTCAAACACTATTTAAAGACTTTCAAAACACATGATCAGTTTATTCTTTAAACAGGGGCAGGCAAACCACAGGGCAGGGTAGGCATGGGGGAACAGCAGGTGGGGTCAGGGTCAGGTCAGGCAGAGGTCGGTGATACAGAGTAGAGGCAAAGATACAGGTCGGCAGGGTCAGGGTCAGGGTCACGGTCAGGGCAGGCAGGAAAGGTCAAAACCGGGGAACTAGAAAACAGGGACTATAACAAAGCCAGGCACAAGGGAAACCGCAGGTAGGTTTGAATGAACAAAACGAACTGGCACAGACAGACAGAAAACACAGTTATAAGTACCCTGGGGATAATGGGGGAGATGACACGTGGAGGGGGTGGAGACAAACACAAGGACAGGTGAAACAGATCAGGGCGTGAAACACATTGATTGTTTGCTCTAGACTGCCTGGAGGGCAGGGTTTGCTATTTTGCAACTCTCCTATTAGTCCAAGGAAGCTCAATCAAGAACCGATAAAGGTTTTGAAATTAGCTTTTCCGAATAGTGTGTGAACCCAGGCCTGGCTCCAGCCCAGTCGCAGGGCAGGAAGTTCAGTCCTAGGTGTTACCTCAGGGCAGGACGTTCGGTCCTAGGTGTTACCACAGGACGTTCAGTCCTAGGTGTTAATATTACCTGCTAACCTGGATTACTTTCAGCTAAATATGCAGGTTTAAAAATATATACTTCTGTGTATTGATTTTAAGAAAGGCATTGATGTTTATGGTTAGGTACACGTTGGAGCAACGACAGTCCTTTTTCGCGA
The DNA here is from genome assembly GCF_034236695.1 of Oncorhynchus nerka. Taxonomy (NCBI): domain Eukaryota; kingdom Metazoa; phylum Chordata; class Actinopteri; order Salmoniformes; family Salmonidae; genus Oncorhynchus; species Oncorhynchus nerka. The sequence goes on from NC_088411.1 coordinate 44,190,784, forward strand.
ATGCTCACGGCATCGATTATATGCAATGCAGGACACACTAGATAAACTAGTAATATCATCAACCATGTGAAGTTAACTAGTGATTATGATTAATTAAGTTTAATGCTAGCTAGCAACTTACCTTGGCTACTTACTGCATTCGCGTAACAGGCGGGCTCCTCGTGAGGCAGGCGGTTAGAGCGTTAGACTAGTTAACCGTAAGGTTGCTAGATTGAATCCCTGAGCTGACAAGGTAAAAATCTGTCGTTCTGACCCTGAACAAGGGAATTAACCCACCGTTCCTAGGCCGTCATTGAAAATAAGAATATGTTCTTAACTGGGGGCTTGAACTTCCAACCTTGCGGTTACTAATCCAACACTCTAACCACTAGGCCACCCTGCCGCCCCTCCACTCTAACCACTAGGCCACCCTGCCACCCCTCCACTCTAACCACTAGGCCACCCTGCCACCCTGTGCTGGTGTTTCCCAATAAGCAATGTAGTTTTATTTTGATTGTGTTGTAATTTGTTTTATTCTGATTGATTGGATGTTCTGGTCCTGAGGCTTCAGTGTGTTAGTAGAACAGGTTAGTGAACTCAGCCCCAGGACCAGCTGGATGAGGGGACTGAGGCTTCAGTGTGTTAGTAGAACAGGTTAGTGAACTCAGCCCCAGGACCAGCTGGATGAGGGGACTGAGGCTTCAGTGTGTTAGTAGAACAGGTTAGTGAACTCAGCCCCAGGACCAGCTGGATGAGGGGACTGAGGCTTCAGTGTGTTAGTAGAACAGGTTTGTGAACTCAGCCCCAGGACCAGCTGGATGAGGGGACTCTTTTCTTTGCTCAGCTCTTGGCATTGCAGGGCTTGGTAATGATATGAGAGGGGGTTACTGTATTTTAGATGTTTTTTGAGTTTTTGTTATTAGTGGATATTGGCCTAATTCTGCCCTGCATGCATTGTTTGTAGTTTTCCTCTGGACATGTAGGGTAATATAACATAACTCTGCATGCAGGGTCTCAATGCGGTGTTTGTCCCATTTGGTGAAATCTTGTTTTGCATGTGGACCCCAAACCTCGCTGCCATAAAGTGCAATTGGTTCAATGACACATTCAATTAGTTTTAGCCAAATTTTAAGGTATTTCAATATGAATTAGTTTTTTAATGGCGTAGAATGCCCTGCATGCGTTCTCTCTCAGTTCATTCACTGCCTCATTAAGGTGTCCAGTTGAGCTTATTTTTAAACCTAAGTAATTGTAGTGTGTGCAGTACTCTATATATGTTGTACCAATTGAGAACTTTGGTCTGATTTTTCTAGAATAGTGGCCAATTCGTTAATGTAAATATTGAAGAGTGCAGGGCTCAGATTACAACCCTGGCGAAGGCCTCACCCCTGATTAAATAATTCTGTTATTTTCTTGCCAATCGTAATGCTGCACGTATTGCAGTACACAGTGTTTAATTATGTGATATGTTTAACCCCCTACACCACTTTCAATTACTTTGGAGAACAGTCCTGTAAGCTAAATATAATCAAATGCTTTTTGGAAGTCGATAAAGCAAGCATTTATTTTGGTATTATTTTGGTGGACATGTATATCTATCAGGGTCTGTAGGGTGTAAATATCATAAATAAGATGTTTTGGTATAAATTGTACTTTATTCAAGACATTGTGCTTATATTACATTTATAATACTACAGAAAACATTCCCCAGGTTACTGTTCACACAAATGCCTCTGTAATTGTTAGGGTCAAATTTGTCTCCGTTTTTTGGGGTTATGATGTAAGGGAAATAACCTACACTCAGGATCAAATTAAATTGTTTAATTTTAATATAGACAATTGAAATTTTACACTTTCTTATAGAGCTTCTGGTCAGTAATTGGGGATTTTGATTGTCCTTTATAGCTTTTTCTATTCCATTCAACTTCTCATGAATTTTGCATTGTTCTGTGTTTGTGTCAATTTGAACGGTGTTGTAGAGTGTTTTAAAACGGGTTGTCCATATGTCACCATTTTGTATCGCTAATTCTTCTTGTTTAGATTTTTTTAGTTTTTTCCAATTTTGCCAGAAGTTGTGTGTGTTTGTGGACTCCTCAATTAATGTCAGCTGCTTGCTGTTGTACTGTGCTTTCTTGGTTCTGAGTTTATAGAGTTTTAAAGTCTCACAGTAATGAAGGCGTAATTCACCCTTATCTGGGTCTCTGTGCTTTTGGTTGGATAGTGTTCTAAGTTTTTTCCTTATCACTTTACAATCTGCATCAAACCAGTTGTCATCTGTGGTCTTTTTTGTTTTGTTGTATTTTTGCTGTTTGCCTGAATATATAGTTGATGTTTTGTACTGCTGGATTGATGCCTTCTTTACTGTGAGTGAATGTGCTATCCAGAAAGTTATCTAAGAATGTTTGGATATTTTTTAAGTTAATGGTTGCTTTCTGGTATTCTTCTATGCTGTTTTGGGCCCATCTGTATGAATGTCTGATGTTGTACAGCTGACTGGGCTGTGAATGTCTGATGTTGTACAGCTGACTGGGCTGTGAATGTCTGATGTTGTACAACTCACTGGGCTGTGAATGTCTGATGTTGTACAGCTTACTGGGCTGTAAATGTCTGATGTTGTACAACTCACTGGGCTGTGAATGTCTGATGTTGTACAGCTTACTGGGCTGTAAATGTCTGATGTTGTACAGCTTACTGGGCTGTAAATGTCTGATGTTGTACAGCTTACTGGGCTGTAAATGTGTGGTTGTTTCCATGTCTGTTCTTTTGAGGAACAACGTAATTTAGCTGTGATCAGACAGAGGTGTTAGTGGCTTGACGGTGAATGAGCTGAGAGAGAAAGGGTCAATGTCTGTGATAATATAGTCTACTGTACTGTGGCCAGAGGTGAGCAGTAGGTGAATCTCCCCAAACAGTCCCCCCGTAACCTACCATTGACAAAGTACAGACCCAGGCTTCTACAGAGCTGCTGCTTCTGTTGTTGTTGACGGTGCTGTTGGTTCTATGGGGCAGATGAAGACAGTTAGAAACAGAATGGCCTGTAATACAGCTGTCTCCTCCTGTGGTCTGTCACTGTTGGTTCTATGGGGCAGATGAAGACAGTTAGAAACAGAATGGCCTGATGAAGACATAGAAACAGAATGGCCTGTAAAGCTGTCTCGTGTGGTCTGTCACTGTTGGTTCTATGGGGCAGATGAAGACAGTTAGAAACAGAATGGCCTGTAATACAGCTGTCTCCTCGTGTGGTCTGTCACTGTTGGTTCTATGGGGGAGATGAAGACAGTTAGAAACAGAATGGCCTGTAATACAGCTGTCTCCTCCTGTGGTCTGTCACTGTTGTTTCTATGGGGCAGATGAAGACAGTTAGAGACACTATGGCCTGTAATGAAGCTGTCCCCTCGTGTGGTCTGTCCCTGTTGTTTCTATGGGGGAGATGAAGACAGAAACAGAATGGCCTGTAATGAAGCTGTCCCCTCGTGTCGTCGTTGCATCAGGTCGTGTTCCTGTGTGCGCATTTGTGCCCCCACAGATGAGCACATGTCCCTGGGCCTGGAAATGGCACATCTCTTCCTCAAGGCTGGGGAAGTTCTCCTCTGAGTATTATGGAGATTCTGAGGGGGGGAAGATCTCCTCTGAGTAATATGGGGATTCTGGGGGGGGGGGGGGGGGTATATATATTGCGCAAAGGAACACGTCGTTTTCTGTCAGTACAAGTTAACCAAATGTGATATTTACCCATTTTGAGGGGATCAATAAGATGTTGTAGTTTGGATTTGTACCAAATGATCAGTCCTCCAGAGTCTCTGCCTCTATTGACAGAGCTGTGACGGCACAGTGACCTCTCTGTAGCCTGTGGGACAGTGACCTCTCTGTAGCCTGTGGGGCAGTGAGTGACAGCGTCTGCCTTACATCATGTCTCCTGCAGAATGATGACGTCAACATCTTTAAGATGTGTGTTGAACTCCAGTGTTAAACTCTTCAGTCTGAAGGTTGATGAGTTTAGGCCCTGAATGTTCCACATGCTGACTGATAGGTTGATGAGTTTAGGCCCTGAATGTTCCACATGCTGACTGATAGGTTGATGAGTTTAGGCCCTGAATGTTCCACATGCTGACTGATAGGTTGATGAGTTTAGGCCCTGAATGTTCCACATGCTGACTGATAGGTTGATGAGTTTAGGCCCTGAATGTTCCACATGCTGACTGATAGGTTGATGAGTTTAGGCCCTGAATGTTCCACATGCTGACTGATAGGTTGATGAGTTTAGGCCCTGAATGTTCCACATGCTGACTGATAGGTTGGATCTTTTAAGTTCAATACGCTTTGAAAAGGAAGCAAGGAGAGAGGACATAAGGAATTGAGGAAAGACACATTCAGAAAGAGACGTAAACGTAGGTTGTACTCTCACAAATCTGACATGGCAGAACTATACCACTAGGTGGTGATGATGTACAAGACAAGATCATGAGTCTGTGTGTGTGTGTGAGAGAGAGAGAGAGAGAGAGAGAGAGAGAGAGAGAGAGAGAAAGAGAGAGAGACAGCGACAGAGAAAGAGAGAGAGAGAGACAGAGAGAGAGAGAGAGAGAGAGAGAGAGAGAGAGAGAGGACAGAGAGACAGAGAGAGAGAGCGAGAGACAGAGAGAGGACAGAGAAATCAAATCAAATCAAATCAAATCAAATTTTATTTGTCACATACACATGGTTAGCAGATGTTAATGCGAGTGTAGCGAAATGCTTGTGCTTCTAGTTCCGACAATGCAGTGATAACCAACAAGTAATCTAACTAACAATTCTAAAACTACTGTCTTATACACAGTGTAAGGGGATAAAGAATATGTACATAAGGATATATGAGTGAGTGATGGTACAGAGCAGCAAACAGTAGATGGTATCGAGTACAGTATATACATATGAGATGAGTATGTAGACAAAGTAAACAAAGTGGCATAGTTAAAGTGGCTAGTGATACATGTATTACATAAGGATGCAGTCGATGATGTAGAGTACAGTATATACGTATGCATATGAGATGAATAATGTAGGGTAAGTAACTTTATATAAGGTAGCATTGTTTAAAGTGGCTTAAACCAGCATGTTGATCATGACTTTACATTAATCAGCATGTTGATAATGACTATACATTAATCAGCATGTTGATCATGACTTTACATTCTCTCTGAGATTTCAGAGAGAGGTCAAAAAAAGAGTGTAGCTAGAGAAATACCAGCAAGGGAATACTGAGTGGTGATGATGGTAACCACCAACCGAAGCAACAGGCCAGAGGACACTGAGTGGTGATGATGGTAACCACCACCCGAAGCAACAGGCCAGAGGATACTGAGTGGTGATGATGGTAACCACCACCTGAAGCAACAGCAACAGGCTAGAGGATACTGAGTGGTGAGGAGGGTAACCACCACCCGAAGCAACAGGCCAGAGGATACTGAGTGGTGATGATGGTAACCACCACCTGAAGCAACAGCAACAGGCTAGAGGATACTGAGTGGTGATGATGGTAACCACCACCCGAAGCAACAGCAACAGGCTAGAGGATACTGAGTGGTGATGATGGTAACCACCACCCGAAGCAACAGGCCAGAGGATACTGAGTGGTGATGATGGTAACCACCACCTGAAGCAACAGGCCAGAGGATACTGAGTGGTGAGGAGGGTAACCACCACCCGAAGCAACAGCAACAGGCCAGAGGATACTGAGTGGTGATGATGGTAACCACCACCCGAAGCAACAGCAACAGGCCAGAGGATACTGAGTGGTGAGGATGGTAACCACCACCCGAAGCAACAGCAACAGACTAGAGGATACTGAGTGGTGATGATGGTAACCACCACCCGAAGCAACAGGCCAGAGGATACTGAGTGGTGATGATGGTAACCACCACCTGAAGCAACAGGCCAGAGGATACTGAGTGGTGATGATGGTAACCACCACCCGAAGCAACAGCAACAGGCTAGAGGATACTGAGTGGTGATGATGATAACCAACACCCGAAGCAACAGGCCAGAGGATACTGAGTGGTGAGGATGGTAACCACCACCCGAAGCAACAGGCCAGAGGATACTGAGTGGTGATGATGGTAACCACCACCTGAAGCAACAGGCCAGAGGATACTGAGTGGTGAGGAGGGTAACCACCACCCGAAGCAACAGCAACAGGCCAGAGGATACTGAGTGGTGATGATGGTAACCACCACCCGAAGCAACAGCAACAGGCCAGAGGACACTGAGTGGTGATGATGGTAACCACCACCCGAAGCAACAGGCCAGAGGATACTGAGTGGTGATGATGGTAACCACCACCCGAAGCAACAGGCCAGATGATACTGAGTGGTGATGATGGTAACCACCACAGCAACAGGCCAGAGGACACTGAGTGGTGATGATGGTAAACAGCAACAGGCCAGAGGATACTGAGTGGTGATGATGGTAACCACCACCCGAAGCAACAGGCCAGAGGATACTGAGTGGTGAGGATGGTAACCACCACCCGAAGCAACAGGCCAGAGGATACTGAGTGGTGATGATGGTAACCACCACCCGAAGCAACAGGCCAGAGGATACTGAGTGGTGATGATGGTAACCACCACCCGAAGCAACAGCAACAGGCCAGAGGATACTGAGTGGTGAGGATGGTAACCACCACCCGAAGCAACAGGCCAGAGGATACTGAGTGGTGAGGATGGTAACCACCACCCGAAGCAACAGGCCAGAGGATACTGAGTGGTGATGATGGTAACCACCACCCGAAGCAACAGGCCAGAGGATACTGAGTGGTGATGATGGTAACCACCACCCGAAGCAACAGGCCAGAGGATACTGAGTGGTGATGATGGTAACCACCACCCGAAGCAACAGCAACAGGCCAGAGGATACTGAGTGGTGATGATGGTAACCACCACCCGAAGCAACAGGCCAGAGGATACTGAGTGGTGATGATGGTACCACCACCAGGCCAGATGATACTGAGTGGTGATGATGCAACAGCAACAGGCCAGAGGCACAGTGGTGAGGATGGTAACCACCACCCGAAGCAACAGGCCAGAGGATACTGAGTGGTGAGGATGGTAACCACCACCCGAAGCAACAGGCCAGAGGATACTGAGTGGTGATGATGGTAACCACCACCCGAAGCAACAGGCCAGAGGATACTGAGTGGTGAGGATGGTAACCACCACCCGAAGCAACAGGCCAGAGGATACTGAGTGGTGAGGATGGTAACCACCACCCGAAGCAACAGGCCAGAGGATACTGAGTGGTGAGGATGGTAACCACCACCCGAAGCAACAGCAACAGGCCAGAGGATACTGAGTGGTGAGGATGGTAACCACCACCCGAAGCAACAGGCCAGAGGATACTGAGTGGTGAGGAGGGTAACCACCACCCGAAGCAACAGCAACAGGCCAGAGGATACTGAGTGGTGAGGATGGTAACCACCACCCGAAGCAACAGGCCAGAGGATACTGAGTGGTGAGGATGGTAACCACCACCCGAAGCAACAGGCCAGAGGATACTGAGTGGTGAGGATGGTAACCACCACCCGAAGCAACAGGCCAGAGGATACTGAGTGGTGAGGATGGTAACCACCACCCGAAGCAACAGGCCAGAGGATACTGAGTGGTGATGATGGTAACCACCACCCGAAGCAACAGCAACAGGCCAGAGGATACTGAGTGGTGATGATGGTAACCACCACCCGAAGCAACAGCAACAGGCCAGAGGATACTGAGTGGTGATGATGGTAACCACCACCCGAAGCAACAGCAACAGGCCAGAGGATACTGAGTGGTGATGATGGTAACCAACCACCACAGAGGAGGATACTGAGTGGTGAGGATGGTAACCACCAGGCAACAGGCCAGAGGATACTGAGTGGTGATGATGGTAACCACCACCTGAAGCAACAGGCCAGAGGATACTGAGTGGTGAGGAGGGTAACCACCACAGGCCGCCAAGGAACATGGCAACAGGCCAGAGGATACTGAGTGGTGATGATGGTAACCACCACCCGAAGCAACAGCAACAGGCCAGAGGATACTGAGTGGTGATGATGGTAACCACCACCCGAAGCAACAGGCCAGAGGATACTGAGTGGTGATGATGGTAACCACCACCCGAAGCAACAGCAACAGGCTAGAGGATACTGAGTGGTGATGATGGTAACCACCACCCGAAGCAACAGGCCAGAGGATACTGAGTGGTGATGATGGTAACCACCACCCGAAGCAACAGGCCAGAGGATACTGAGTGGTGATGATGGTAACCACCACCGAAGCAACAGGCCAGAGGATACTGAGTGGTGATGATGGTAACCACCACCGAAGCAACAGGCCAGAGGATACTGAGTGGTGATGATGGTAACCACCACCCGAAGCAACAGGCCAGAGGATACTGAGTGGTGATGATGGTAACCACCACCGAAGCAACAGGCCAGAGGATACTGAGTGGTGATGATGGTAACCACCACCGAAGCAACAGGCCAGAGGATACTGAGTGGTGATGATGGTAACCACCACCCGAAGCAACAGGCCAGAGGATACTGAGTGGTGATGATGGTAACCACCACCCGCAAAGCAACAGGCCAGCCAGGATACTGAGTGGTGATGATGGTAACCACCACCCGAAGCAACAGGCCAGATGATACTGAGTGGTGATGATGGTAACCACCATACTGAGTGGTGATGATGGCAACACTGAGTGGTGATGATGGTAACCACCACCCAACAACAGGCCAGAGGACACTGAGTGGTGATGATGGTAACCACCACCCGAAGCAACAGGCCAGAGGATACTGAGTGGTGATGATGGTAACCACCACCCGAAGCAACAGGCCAGAGGATACTGAGTGGTGATGATGGTAACCACCACCAGGCCAGAGGATACAGCAACAGGCCAGAGGATACTGAGTGGTGATGATGGTAACCACCACCCGCAACAGCAACAGGCCAGAGGATACTGAGTGGTGATGATGGTAACCACCACCCGAAGCAACAGGCCAGAGGATACTGAGTGGTGATGATGGTAACCACCACAGGCCAGAGGATACTGCAACAGCAACAGGCCAGAGGATACTGAGTGGTGATGATGGTAACCACACCCGAAGCAACAGGCCAGAGGATACTGAGTGGTGATGATGGTAACCACCACCGAAGCAACAGCAACAGGCCAGAGGATACTGAGTGGTGATGATGGTAACCACCACCTGAAGCAACAGGCCAGAGGATACTGAGTGGTGAGGAGGGTAACCACCACCCGAAGCAACAGCAACAGGCCAGAGGATACTGAGTGGTGATGATGGTAACCACCACCCGAAGCAACAGGCCAGAGGATACTGAGTGGTGATGATGGTAACCACCACCCGAAGCAACAGGCCAGAGGATACTGAGTGGTGATGATGGTAACCACCACCCGAAGCAACAGCAACAGGCCAGATGATACTGAGTGGTGATGATGGTAACCACCACCCGAAGCAACAGGCCAGAGGATACTGAGTGGTGATGATGGTAACCACCACCCGAAGCAACAGGCCAGAGGATACTGAGTGGTGATGATGGTAACCACCACCCGAAGCAACAGGCCAGAGGATACTGAGTGGTGATGATGGTAACCACCACCCGAAGCAACAGGCCAGATGATACTGAGTGGTGATGATGGTAACCACCACCCGAAGCAACAGCAACAGGCCAGAGGACACTGAGTGGTGATGATGGTAACCACCACCCGAAGCAACAGGCCAGAGGATACTGAGTGGTGAGGATGGTAACCACCACCCGAAGCAACAGGCCAGAGGATACTGAGTGGTGATGATGGTAACCACCACCTGAAGCAACAGGCCAGAGGATACTGAGTGGTGATGAGGGTAACCACCATGATGGTAACCACCACCCAACAGCAACAGGCCAGAGGATACTGAGTGGTGATGATGGTAACCACCACCCGAAGCAACAGGCCAGAGGATACTGAGTGGTGATGATGGTAACCACCACCCGAAGCAACAGGCCAGAGGATACTGAGTGGTGATGATGGTAACCACCACCCGAAGCAACAGGCCAGAGGATACTGAGTGGTGATGATGGTAACCACCACCGAAGCAAAGCAACAGGCCAGAGGATACTGAGTGGTGATGATGGTAACCACCACAGGCCAGAGGATACTGAGTGGTGAAGCAACAGGCCAGAGGATACTGAGTGGTGATGATGGTAACCACCACCCGAAGCAACAGCAACAGGCCAGAGGATACTGAGTGGTGATGATGGTAACCACCACCCGAAGCAACAGGCCAGAGGATACTGAGTGGTGATGATGGTAACCACCACCCGAAGCAACAGGCCAGATGATACTGAGTGGTGATGATGGTAACCACCACCCGAAGCAACAGCAACAGGCCAGAGGACACTGAGTGGTGATGATGGTAACCACCACCCGAAGCAACAGGCCAGAGGATACTGAGTGGTGATGATGGTAACCACCACCCGAAGCAACAGCAACAGGCCAGAGGATACTGAGTGGTGATGATGGTAACCACCACCCGAAGCAACAGGCCAGAGGATACTGAGTGGTGAGGATGGTAACCACCACCCGAAGCAACAGGCCAGAGGATACTGAGTGGTGAGGATGGTAACCACCACCCGAAGCAACAGGCCAGAGGATACTGAGTGGTGAGGATGGTAACCACCACCCGAAGCAACAGCAACAGGCCAGAGGATACTGAGTGGTGAGGATGGTAACCACCACCCGAAGCAACAGGCCAGAGGATACTGAGTGGTGAGGATGGTAACCACCACCCGAAGCAACAGCAACAGGCCAGAGGATACTGAGTGGTGAGGATGGTAACCACCACCCGAAGCAACAGGCCAGAGGATACTGAGTGGTGAGGATGGTAACCACCATCCGAAGCAACAGGCCAGAGGATACTGAGTGGTGATGATGGTAACCACCACCCGAAGCAACAGCCAGGAGGATACTGAGTGGTGAGGATGGTAACCACCACCCGAAGCAACAGGCCAGAGGATACTGAGTGGTGAGGATGGTAACCACCACCCAGGCCAAGCAACAGCAACAGGCCAGAGGATACTGAGTGGTGAGGAGGGTAACCACCACCCGAAGCAACAGGCCAGAGGATACTGAGTGGTGAGGATGGTAACCACCACCCGAAGCAACAGGCCAGAGGATACTGAGTGGTGAGGAGGGTAACCACCACCGAAGCAACAGGCCAGAGGAACAGCAACAGGCCAGAGGATACTGAGTGGTGAGGAGGGTAACCACCACCCGAAGCAACAGCAACAGGCCAGAGGATACTGAGTGGTGAGGAGGGTAACCACCACCCGAAGCAACAGCAACAGGCCAGAGGATACTGAGTGGTGAGGATGGTAACCACCACCCGAAGCAACAGGCCAGAGGATACTGAGTGGTGATGATGGTAACCACCACCCGAAGCAACAGCAACAGGCCAGAGGATACTGAGTGGTGAGGATGGTAACCACCACCCGAAGCAACAGGCCAGAGGATACTGAGTGGTGAGGAGGGTAACCACCACCCGAAGCAACAGCAACAGGCCAGAGGATACTGAGTGGTGAGGATGGTAACCACCACCCGAAGCAACAGGCCAGAGGATACTGAGTGGTGAGGATGGTAACCACCACCCGAAGCAACAGGCCAGAGGATACTGAGTGGTGATGATGGTAACCACCACCCGAAGCAACAGCAACAGGCCAGAGGATACTGAGTGGTGAGGATGGTAACCACCACCCAGGCCAGAAGCAACAGGCCAGAGGATACTGAGTGGTGAGGATGGTAACCACCAGGCCCTGAGTGGTGATGATGGTAACCAACAGCAACAGGCCAGAGGATACTGAGTGGTGATGATGGTAACCACCACCCAAAGCAACAGCCAACTGAGTGGTGAGGAGGTAACCACCACCCGCAACAGCAACAGGCCAGAGGATACTGAGTGGTGAGATGGTAACCACCACCGAAGCAACCAGGCCAGAGGATACTGAGTGGTGAGGATGGTAACCACCAGCAACAGGCCAGAGGATACTGAGTGGTGATGATGGTAACCACCACCCAAAGCAACAGGTCAGAGGATACTGAGTGGTGAGGAGGGTAACCACCACCCGAAGCAACAGCAACAGGCCAGAGGATACTGAGTGGTGATGATGGTAACCACCACCCAAAGCAACAGGTCAGAGGATACTGAGTGGTGAGGAGGGTAACCACCACCCGAAGCAACAGCAACAGGCCAGAGGATACTGAGTGGTGAGGAGGGTAACCACCACCCGAAGCAACAGCAACAGCAACAGCGGCAAGGCCATTTGCGATGTCTTTTTTTCTGGATGTTGTTGTCATATGAACTGTTCATACTGTATTGGTATTGGATCAGATACAGTGCATTCAGAAAGTATCCAGAGTTCGGGACAAGTCTCTGAATGTCCTTGGGTGGCCCTGCCAGAGCCCGGACTTGAACCCGATCGAAAATCTCTGAAGAGACCTGAAAATAGCTGTACAGCAACACTCCCCATCCAACCTGACAGAGAAACTCCCCAAATAAAGGTGTGCCAAGCTTGCAGCTTGCAGTGTCATATCCAAGAAGACTGGAGGCTGTAATCGCTGCCAAAGGCACTTCAACCATGTACTGAGTAAAGGGTCTGAATACTTATGTAAATGTGATATTTCATTTTTTAATTTTTAATAAATTAGTAAAAAATTCTAAACTCGTTTTTGCTTTGTCATTATGAGGTATTGTGATGTCATTATGGGCTATTGTGATGTCATTATGGGCTATTGTGATGTCATTATGGGGTATTGTGATGTCATTATGGGCTATTGTGATGTCATTATGGGGTATTGTGTGTAGATTGATGTGGGGGGAGAATCATTTCATCCATTTTAGAATAAGGCTGTAAAGTAACAAAATGTGGAAAAAGTGAAGGGGTCTGAATACATTCCGAATGTACTGTATGTGTTTAGGATACATGCCATGTTATTTCAACTATCATACTGTAGTACACACATACACACACTTTACCCCCCAGTGTCCCCATGTCCTGCTTTAAGAGTAGATGTGTTTGGAGGGATGCTGTGTGACCCATTTTATAAGCTGCTTTAAAAAGTACTTGTTTTTGGCATTACTACAGAGCAGGCGTTGACCCCATCCACTTATCCTACTGACACAGAGATCGACAGACATTAAAACAGATTATTAGACTGGCGTGTCCATGTTAAAAACATTTAACTATGAGTGAAACCCTATGGCAGATTGGTGCTCTGAACCCATGCTCTTAAAGGAGCTGAGGGTATATCCATGTTAAAAACATTTAACTATGAGTGAAACCCTATGGCAGATTGGTGCTCTGAACCCATGCTCTTAAAGGAGCTGAGGGTATATCCATGTTAAAAACATTTAAATATGAGTGAAACCCTATGGCAGATCGGTGATCTGAACCCATGCCTTTAAATGAGCTGAGGGTATATCCATGTTAAAAACATTTAACTATGAGTGAAACCCTATGGCAGATCAGTGCTCTGAACCCATGCTCTTAAAGGAGCTGAGGGTATATCCATGTTAAAAACATTTAACTATGAGTGAAACCCTATGGCAGATCGGTGCTCTGAACCCATGCTCTTAAAGGAGCTGAGGGTATATCCATGTTAAAAACATTTAACTATGAGTGAAACCCTATGGCAGATCGGTGCTCTGAACCCATGCTCTTAAATGAGCTGAGGGTATATCCATGTTAAAAACATTTAACTATGAGTGAAACCCTATGGCAGATCGGTGCTCTGAACCCATGCTCTTAAAGGAGCTGAGGGTATATCCATGTTAAAAACATTTAACTATGAGTGAAACCCTATGGCAGATTGGTGCTCTGAACCCATGCTCTTAAATGAGCTGAGGGTATATCCATGTTAAAAACATTTAACTATGAGTGAAACCCTATGGCAGATCGGTGCTCTGAACCCATGCTCTTAAATGAGCTGAGGGTATATCCATGTTAAAAACATTTAAATATGAGTGAAACCCTATGGCAGATCGGTGCTCTGAACCCATGCTCTTAAAGGAGCTGAGGGTATATCCATGTTAAAAACATTTAACTATGTGTGAAACCCTATGGCAGATCGGTGCTCTGAACCCATGCTCTTAAAGGAGCTGAGGGTATATCCATGTCACCCATGTCTTTACATTTACTAACTGACCATATGGTTTGATGTATGGTTTGTTCTTTTTATTTCCAGTTAAACTGCATGCAGATATAAAAACTGTAATATGAGAAAAAATATATGTTTTTCTCGTTATTACATGTTTCTGGCATACAATCTATTCTGTTCTATAAATCACTTCATATATTCTATTCTGTTCTATAAATCACTTCATACAATCTATTCTGTTCTATAAATCACTTCATATATTCTATTCTGTGAGGCTGAGGTCAGGCCTGTGGACCTGGGTCAGTCTGAACAGTGATGGCATTGAACTGCTAGTAGATGGTTTGTTGCGGTGGGAGGAGCTAGTTGCTAGTAGATGGTTTGTTATGGTGGGAGGAGCTAGTTGCTAATAGATGGTTTGTTACAGTGGGAGGAGCTAGTTGCTAATAGATGGTTTGTTGCGGTGGGAGGAGCTAGTTGCTAGTAGATGGTTTGTTATGGTGGGAGGAGCTAGTTGCTAATAGATGGTTTGTTACAGTGGGAGGAGCTAGTTGCTAATAGATGGTTTGTTACGGTGGGAGGAGCTAATTGGTAGTAGATGGTTTGTTATGGTGGGAGGAGCTAGTTGCTAGTAGATGGTTTGTTACGGTGGGAGGAGCTAGTTGCTAATAGATGGTTTGTTACGGTGGGAGGAGCTAATTGGTAGTAGATGGTTTGTTATGGTGGGAGGAGCTAGTTGCTAATAGATGGTTTGTTACGGTGGGAAGAGCTAGTTGCTAGTTGATGGTTTGTTACGGTGGGAGGAGCTAGTTGCTAATAGATGGTTTGTTATGGTGGGAGGAGCTAAATGCTAATCGATGGTTTGTTATGGTGGGAGGAGCTAAATGCTAATAGATGGTTTGTTACGGTGGGAGGAGCTAAATGCTAATAGATGGTTTGTTATGGTGGGAGGAGCTAAATGCTAATCGATGGTTTGTTATGGTGGGAGGAGCTAAATGCTAATAGATGGTATGTTATGGTGGGAGGAGCTAAATGCTAATAGATGGTATGTTATGGTGGGAGGAGCTAAATGCTAATCGATGGTTTGTTATGGTGGGAGAGGCTAAATGCTAATAGATGGTATGTTATGGTGGGAGGAGCTAAATGCTAATAGATGGTATGTTATGGTGGGAGGAGCTAAATGCTAATAGATGGTATGTTATGGTGGGAGGAGCTAATTGCTAATAGATGGTTTGTTATGGTGGGAGGAGCTAAATGCTAATAGATGGTATGTTATGGTGGGAGGAGCTAAATGCTAATCGATGGTTTGTTATGGTGGGAGGAGCTAAATGCTTATAGATGGTATGTTATGACGGGAGGAGCTAAATGCTAATCGATGGTTTGTTATGGTGGGAGGAGCTAAATGCTAATAGATGGTATGTTATGGTGGGAGGAGCTAAATGCTAATAGATGGTATGTTATGGTGGGAGGAGCTAAATGCTAATAGATGGTTTGTTATGGTGGGAGGAGCTAAATGCTAATAGATGGTATGTTATGGTGGGAGGAGCTAAATGCTAATAGATGGTATGTTATGGTGGGAGGAGCTAAATGCTAATAGATGGTTTGTTATGGTGGGAGGAGCTAAATGCTAATAGATGGTTTGTTATGGTGGGAGGAGCTAAATGCTAATAGATGGTATGTTATGGTGGGAGGAGCTAAATGCTAATAGATGGTATGTTATGGTGGGAGGAGCTAAATGCTAATAGATGGTATGTTATGGTGGGAGGAGCTAAATGCTAATAGATGGTATGTTATGGTGGGAGGAGCTAAATGCTAATAGATGGTATGTTATGGTGGGAGGAGCTAAATGCTAATAGATGGTTTGTTATGGTGGGAGGAGCTAAATGCTAATAGATGGTATGTTATGGTGGGAGGAGCTAAATGCTAATAGATGGTATGTTATGGTGGGAGGAGCTAAATGCTAATAGATGGTATGTTATGGTGGGAGGAGCTAAATGCTAATAGATGGTATGTTATGGTGGGAGGAGCTAAATGCTAATAGATGGTTTGTTACGGTGGGAGGAGCTAAATGCTAATAGATGGTATGTTATGGTGGGAGGAGCTAAATGCTAATAGATGGTTTGTTACGGTGGGAGGAGCTAAATGCTAATAGATGGTATGTTATGGTGGGAGGAGCTAAATGCTAATAGATGGTATGTTACGGTGGGAGGAGCTAAATGCTAATAGATGGTATGTTATGGTGGGAGGAGCTAAATGCTAATAGATGGTATGTTATGGTGGGAGGAGCTAAATGCTAATAGATGGTATGTTACGGTGGGAGGAGCTAAATGCTAATAGATGGTTTGTTATGGTGGGAGGAGCTAAATGCTAATAGATGGTATGTTATGGTGGGAGGAGCTAAATGCTAATAGATGGTATGTTATGGTGGGAGGAGCTAAATGCTAATAGATGGTATGTTACGGTGGGAGGGCTCTAGCCCAAAGGAAACTAAAAGTGTTATTTTTACATGCATGAACGAGCGTGTCCACGCTGGAATCAGAACGCACACAGTAGTGAATAAGAAAACACAGACGGGGCCGCGAGCATCAACATGTGCTTCAAATGAGTCTATTTTTGCTGGTGACGTGAGCAGATAAATCGCCAGAAAAATAGACTGTTTGCGCATTGTTACATCTGGCATTGTGTATAGTTAGTTAAAAAGTATCTATTTAGTGTTGATACATTTGGCTGTCAGTGCCAATAATACATGTTTGTTTTTTAAATAACTTTTTGCAGACCTAAGTTGATTTCGAGCACAGGCATATAGCCTAGCCGGGCTTGAGCTGGGAAACTTGACAAACTCAGTTCAAGAGAGAATTATGTTATGTAGAAAGAACAGGACTATCTGAATTCTTTATAAACTGCTAGGGTGTATTAGCTACAACTCTCCTCACGTTCATGAGCCACCATATACAGGAGGCACGCTACGGTGGCTCCCATACGCTATGCAGTGTATGTGAACTGACGCTCTACTCTCGCCATTGTGGTTTCGGTTTAAGGACCAATCCCAAATGGACCCCTAAACTCTACACACTGAGCCCTATCTATACCTTATGCACTTGTGGAGAACTGAGATGAATCAATTTCGCAATCCCTCCACCTTGCACTCTGATAGGCTAAGGGGAAAGGTTCACCATATTTCTTATACCAATAAAAATCCTCTCAGTTCTCAAGAAGTGCATGTTTAGGCTTAGGGGTACATTTGCGATTGGGAACAGAGAGTTTTCCCCAGATGCCTCTGCTCTGTCTGGGGCGAAGACGAACCCAGTTCCCCTTCCTATCCTCTGTTCTCTTAGCCAAAGAGGGAAACTCCGCTTTGGGCCTAGACTCAAAACACATAGCCAAACGCTCTGTTGCGGTCGCATGACATGGGCCACATTCAGTTGGCAACAAACAGAAGAAAACGGACTGAAAGAAGGTGACAGTTTCAAATAAGAAACCCTTGTTTTCCTTGGTGAGTGTAAACAGCTCCACGGGAGCTGGAGAGCCCTAGAGGACCGATGGCTGGGGGCGGGTGCAGCATGTTCATGCCAACCCAGTCGGTCAGTGGAACTAATAAACAAATACGGTGATGTCACAATAGGTGTGAAGAAAAACACCTGGGACAGGGTTCTAAAAGTTCTCATCTCAGAAAAGTTTTCATAACAGAGGAGAGCGAGAGAGATGCCCACATTGGGCATAAGCAGCACTACAATAGATAAATAACGTTTTGTTCTTTAGCATTGCTATTTGAATTCAATGTGATCGATCTATGCATTGCTGGAAACAAGTTGCCTGCTATATATATATATATATATATATATATATATATACTCTGTTGATACAAAACGTGTCACAAAAGTAGCCTGGGACTCAGCGCACCAGTCACATAAGTTGCCACACACCTTTTAATGCCATTACCCATCATTACATACACCTTTTAAAGCCATTACCCATCATTACATACACCTTTTAAAGCCATTACCCATCATTACATAAACCTTTTAAAGCCATTACCCATCATTACATACACCTTTTAAAGCCATTACCCATCATTACATACACCTTTTAAAGCCATTACCCATCATTAAGTGCACCTTTTAAAGCCATTACCCATCATTACATACACCTTTTAAAGCCATTACCCATCATTACATACACCTTTTAAAGCCATTACCCATCATTACATACACCTTTTTTAAAGCCATTACCCATCATTACATACACCTTTTAAAGCCATTACCCATCATTACATACACCTTTTAAAGCCATTACCCATCATTAAGTGCACCTTTTAAAGCCATTACCCATCATTACATACACCTTTTAAAGCCATTACCCATCATTAAGTGCACCTTTTAAAGCCATTACCCATCATTACGTGTCACTGAAAGAGTCAACGTACCTTGATCACTGCTACAACCCGCACGCGGGAAGTCTTTTCCGATGTACTCGATAGCCTCCTCTTCATCATCAGGACTTTTGCGTCTCTTCGACATTTGTTGCTCCCTTGTTTTTGTTCTGTGACAGCGGTGGAGGAGTGAGTGGTAGCCAAACAGCGGATCTACTATCAACTGGCGAGGCACGCACATGCAACAGACAGTCACAGCGGATGGCGAGTGTACAAATCCGAACGGAGAAAAACACACTTCAATTACATCAAACAGACCTCGCTCTTCGTTCTGTGTCTTCCCCTCCGGCGCGTCTCCAAACCCCAGTGAGAGTAGAGAAAGTAGGGAGGTACGTGAATGGATGCCCCGGACACAACACGAATAGAGAGATTGTCAGAATGAAGGCTAATACGGATGCTAAGCAGTGATGGGACACTAAGTGATTTTTTTTAGGGATAGCGAGAGAGGCTTCGTTTATCCCCCCTGACAAATATTGCAACTGAGCTGATTTGTTGATCACGTGTGTCCAGGATTATAAGGCTTGGCCATGTTCGGTTGGAAATTACGCATGAGAGGCAACTGGTTACTGATCCTTGCAGGCCCGGTCCTGACCGGTCTGCCGCCCTAGGCAACCCCTCAAATCTCAACCTGGTTTCAGAGCATTTCATATTATTATTTAAGTAAATCCGAGACACTCCATTTTAGTATATGTTAGGTTTCATATGGTATATATTCATTTGTGGTTGTCCATCACCATGATATGTGACGCAATACAATTCTTATTATACTGTATGTACAATATTACGAATTTGCAAAACATATATGTTACTTATTCTAGCTATATGGTTTACATTAGTTAGGCTAGGTGTTAGGGGCTAGGGTTGGGTTTAAGTTTAGGAGTTAGTTTGAATCGTTCGGGGAAGGATTAGCTCAAATGGTTACGATTAGGGGAAGGGTTAGCTAACATGCTAAGTAAACTCAGGAAAAAATAAACATCCTCTCACTGTCAACTGTGTTTATTTTCAGCAAACTTAACATGTGTAAATATTTGTATGAACATGACAAGATTCAACAACTGATCAAATTCCACAGACATGTGACTAACATAAATGGAATTTAACAGTCAGTATCTGGTGTGGCCACCAGCTGCATTAAGTACTGCAGTGAATCTCCTCCTCATGGACTGCACCAGATTTGCCAGTTCCTGCTGTGAGATGTTGTCCCCACTCTTCCACCAAGGAACCTGCAAGTTCCTGGACATTTCTGGGGGAATGGCCCTAGCCCTCACCCTCTGATACAACAGGTCCCAGACGTGCTCAATGGGATTGAGATCCGGCCTCTTCGCTGGCCAATGCAGGACACTGACATTCCTGTCTGCAGGAAATCAAGCACAGAACGAGCAGTATGGCTGATGGCATTGTCATGCTGGAGGGTCATGTCAGGATGAGCCTGCAGGAAGGTTACCACATGAGGGAGGAGGATGTCTTCCCTGTAACGCACAGCGTTGAGATTGCCTGCAGTGACAACAAGCTCAGTCAGATGCTGTGACACACCGCCCCAGACCATGACGGACCCTCCACCTCCAAATCGATCTCGCTCCAGAGTACAGGCCTCGGTGTAACGCTCACTCCATCGACGATAAACGTGAATCCAACCATCACCCCTGGTGAGACAAAACCGCTACTCATCAGTGCAGAGCACTTTTTGCCAGTCCTGTCTGGTCCAGAGACGGTGGGTTTGTGCTCATAGGCGACGTTGTTGCCGGTGATGTCTGGTGAGGACCTGCCTTACAACAGGCCTACAAGCCCTCAGTCCAGCCTCTCTCAGCCTATTGTGGACAGTCTGAGCACTGATGGAGGGATTGTGCGTTCCTGGTGTAACTCGGGCAGTTGTTGTTGCCATCCTGTACCTGTCCCGCAGGCGTGATGTTCAGATGTACCGATCCTGTGCAGGTGCTGTTACACGTGATCTGCCACTGCGAGGATGATCAGCTGTCCGTCCTGTCTCCCTGTAGCGCTGTCTTAGGCATCTCACAGTACGGACATTGCGATTTATTGCCTCCTTGCAGCATGCCTAAGGCACGTTCACGCAGATGAGCAGGGACCCTGGGCATCTTTCTTTTGGTGTTTTTTCAGAGTCAGTAGAAAGTCCTCTTTTAGTGTCCTAAGTTTTCATAACTGTGACCTTTAATTGCCTACTGTCTGTAAGCTGTTAGTGTCTTAACGACCGTTCCACAGGTGCATGTTCATTAATTGTTTATGGTTCATTGAACAAGCATGAGAAACAGCGTTTAAACCCTTTACAATGAAGATCTGTGAAGTTATTTTGGGGATTTTTACGAATTATCTTTGAAAGACAGGATCCTGTTAAAGGGAGTTTACATATATAAATTCATGGATTATGTTTTAAATGCTCCTGAAAGTGCAGTAAATGTGTACATTCTCCTGTTTCCAAAATGTTGTTCAAAACAAGCTGTTCAGTCACTTACTCCTCTGTCCCTCAGTGACTGCCAGCAGCAGCAGTAGCAGCAGCAGCAGCAGCAGCTGGGCCTCTGTGGTTGCACAGGCCATGCCAACATTGTTTGGATTGTGTTGCCAGCTATTTACTATATGGGATAACTGCCCCAATGAAATCGCAGGATTTCATAGCATAAATAATAACAGCACAAAGTGACTGGACCGTCCTTGGGTGCTGAAATTGTGCGTCCAGCCAGAACTGGGTTTACTTCTGGGTTTCTGGGTTTACTTCTGGGTTTACTCCTGGGTTTCTGGGTTTATTTCTGGGTTTCTGGGTTTACTTCTGGGTTTCTGGGTTTACTTCTGGGTTTACTTCTGGGTTTCTGGGTTTACTTCTGGGTTTCTGGGTTTACTTCTGGGATTCTGGGTTTACTCCTGGGTTTACTTCTGGGTTTCTGGTTCTGCTCTAGTCTCCTCCCAATGAGTTGTTTTCCCCTCCAGACTGCTTACTACCACACGCGTCTAGATCTGCTCTATCAGGTACAGATGGAGCTAAAGCACATTGTAATGAACTTGAAAATAAATGATCATAACAGTCATAGGAGCCTGGGACCTGATAAACCGGGCAACTACATCAAACAAGAGTGGAGGGACAGAGGTATACACTGGCTTCTCCTTCTCATCATGGATCTGGTAGGACAAAAAAAGCATTGCCAATATGGGTTTCCCCCTGACGCTGTTTATCAGGTTGTACTGTAGGTGACAGGGCGACTGTTGTTTGGACTAAAACAACATAACACCTGGTGTATCACAAAGCATGATCAAATGAATTAGCCAGCAACAGTCATTTCGAGAAATGGTTTGGTTGATTATTTTCGTCAAATGAACCAATTATGTACCTTTGATAAGCAGCTAGCTAGAACTAGATGGTAGCTCGCTACCATGGCAATTTCAAGTATTTCTAAACTCATATCTGACTAACTCAGGAAATGTAAAGTTATTTCAGAATGAACGTTAACTGGCTAGCGCATCATGCTATGTGACATTATGCTAGCTATCCCCAGTTAGTTAATGCTTTGTGACATTAGTCTAGCTAGCGATCCCCAGTTAGATAATGCTTTGTGACATTAGGCTAGCTAGCTATCCCCAGTTAGTTAATGCTTTGTGACATTAGTCTAGCTAGCTATCCCCAGTTAGATAATGCTTTATGACATTATGCTAGCTAGCGATCCCCAGTTAGATAATGCTTTGTGACATTATGTCAGCTAGCGATCCCAGTTAGATAATGTGTTTTCACTTATTGCATCTGCGTGCTTGTTGTGTTCTCCCTGGTGCGTTTGTTCGTGAGCTGGCTGCTCGTCAAAAAATGTACAGATACAAACTTGAAACCACTGATCATGACAATTTTAGCCCACGGGATGAAACTCCTAGACAGCAGTTGAGAGTAGTCTGATTGTCCAGTCTAGGTCCTTTGACCTTGTTCTGTTTTTATGGTAAGGAATTTGTTTTAACATGTCAGTGCATTTTACATTTACATTTACATTTAAGTCATTTAGCAGACGCTCTTATCCAGAGCGACTTACAAATTGGTGCGTTCACCTTATGACATCCAGTGGAACTGCCACTTTACAATAGTGCATCTAAATCTTTTAAGGGGGGGGGTGAGAAGGATTACTTTATCCTATCCTAGGTATTTTATTGTTTTTATTTTTGATTGGGTGTAATTTAGATTATTGATCGGAGAAACGTGCACTATATACATTTTATCTCCAGTCTGTAGGCTACTGAAAAGGCCACATACTCTTTCTACCATATGCTATATCTGCTACATTTATATGTTAGATTATTTTTTTGGAGTGCGACAGTGATGCATCTATCCAACAGCATCCTGAGAATGGACAACATATTTTGCACCTCTGCCTTTGACAAAGTGGGCACTGCTTATCACACGGCGGTGTCAGCACTCACCTAAAAACACCATATGCTATTGGTTGAGAAATGTTCATTGTTTTTTATGAGGTTTTATGTGTTTGTTGGAGGTGCGTCTTGGTCAATTTAGCTTGGAAAATGCCGCCCTCGTCAATCTGCCACCATAGGCGGCCGCCTAATTCTGCCTAATAGATGGACCGGCCCTGGATCCGTGCAACCATGTCTTTCCAATCTCACAAAAGCACATTAATCGAAGGGCCTCTTTACTCTAGTCTACTGTCATGACGTTGGCCTGGGGGTAGGTTTATGATAGTCATAAATAGCTCTCTCCCCCCGTTTTCCTCTCTCTACCCTACTGTTGGGACTATTGAAAATCCCTTGGTTAACATAGAGATTCTGGGAACATCAGAAGGTGGGGGGAAATTAACCATATTCTGGTAATCCAACCAGTTGAACATGTGCGTTGGTACTTAATGAATATGATGTCAGTTCGGTTGTCATCTGACACATTCACATCAATGATAGGATGACATAAACTCTACAGTGGAAAGTCTACACATTATAGTTATCAGATTTACATGGACTTGTTGTGCAATTTAATTGTTTGAATATGAAATTATGTGATGGGATGAAATGTGATGTTAGCTTCTAAAATGTGAGAATTGGGTTTTCATGAGTGAATTAGGCCTGACTCAGTGGCCCGCCCACGTGAAGAGACATTGGTTATAACCAATAAAACTTCCTATATAAAGCCTTGACGACAATATAACCTTCTGTTCCGAGGATGTGAGGACGATGGTCCATTTGTTAAAAAGGACTAACATGTCAACTACAGAACTAAGCCAACCTCAGCGTGAGCTTTGGTTGTGAATGGTATGAACTTTGAACTCTTATTCACTACAGAAGTTATACCTCCTAGCCGTTGAGTTAGCAACATCAGCTAAAAACATGGGCTCGGAAAGGACAGACAGAGTATCCCGTCTACCACCCAACGACGACACTACAACGTATCCAATTTACCACCAGATACATTCTTCAAAGGACAAAGGACTCTGTTGGGAAACACGGCTTTCCATCTACCACCAACCTACCAAAGCGCAGCTCAAAGTAAATATTTATTCCATTTTCCTTTTCCAAATGGGCAGTATTTGAAAATGCATAAGATTCTGTATTTATGATAGAGTAGCTGCCTACGGCCCAATAGAGACATCGCTTCTCCCTTTGTTCCTCAGTCTTCCCGCTCTTTCACTCAAACACAATCCCCCTTTTCTTTGTGTAACCAGCTGTCATATCTGTTCCGTCCTCTAGAGAATTTTCCTTTGTGACATCATTTGTCATCAAGGTATGATTCATTCTGTGTATATGTAGTTCTGTGTGATTAGTTAGGTATTTAGTTAATAAATAATTAAACCCAATTTTGAATTAAGGTGACGATTAATATTGACTGCTATTGATGTAAAATATTACTAGGTCATTAAGAGTTTATTTGGAAGATAACAGCTCAATAAATATTATTCCGTGGTGCCCCAACTTCCTAGTTAATTACATTTACATGATTAGCTCAATCGGGTAATATTAATGACAGAGAAAGGATTTTATAGAATAGCATGTCATATCACTTAATCTGGCATAGCCAAAGACACCACATTATACTACACTAACCAACACTACTCTACACTAATCTACTCTACTCTGTTATACTCTACACTACTCTACTCTAATCTATACTAATCTACTCTACTCTGTTCTAATCTACACTACACTAATCTACTCTACACTACTTTGAGGACACAAGCTAGGTCCGGGATAGAAATGTGTGTACTGTAAAGAGACCGATGTCTCCCACACTACCCCTGGAGGTAGACGTCTACACCACATACCCCCCTCTGAGCGGTGCAGTGGTGGCTGCTGAGGGGAGGACGGCTCATAATAATGGCTGGAAATGAGCAAATGAAATGGCATCAAACACATGGAACCCATGTCCCTTATTACCACGCGCCTGTCCTCCCCAATTAAGATGCCACCAGCCTCCCGTGGTGTAAAGACAATGGCTCTCCCAGACCACATGTTGCTGCAAGAATTACCTTAATACCAGTAGATGGCATTTTTGCTCTTAGCCAAATTGAAAATGAAAGACTTTTAAAATATCCAGACATTTGCAAATCATTGCGTTAATCAAGAAAGGAAGCTCCTGTATAGTTCCATTTCTATCCTTATTTTGTTTGTCTATATACTACGGTATTTACGGTACGCTATAAAAATAAAAAAATGTATATATTAATTATGTAACTCTTTTAATTTTTTTTACAATAAACAGAAACATCATATTGTATTGGTCATATACACGTGTTTAGCAGATGTTATTGCTGGTGTAGCGAAATGCTTGTAGACAAAAACAATAGACAACTTAACAGTAACATAAATACATTTGTAACAAATATTAATGACATCACACTTGCTCAGAGCCACATGTTTCCGACCGTAACCACACCCAATGTTGCTCAGAGCCACATGTTCCGACCGTAACCACACCCAATGTTGCTCAGAGCCACATGTTCCGACCGTAACCACACCCAATGTTGCTCAGAGCCACATGTTCCGACCGTAACCACACCCAATGTTGCTCAGAGCCACATGCTCCGACCGTAACCACACCCAATGTTGCTCAGAGCCAAATGTTCCGACCGTAACCACACCCAATGTTGCTCAGAGCCACATGTTCTGACCGTAACCACACCCAATGTTGCTCAGAGCCACATGTTCCGACAGTAACCACACCCAATGTTGCTCAGAGCCACATGTTTCGACCGTAACCACACCCAATGTTGCTCAGAGCCACATGTTCTGACCGTAACCACACCCAATGTTGCTCAGAGCCACATGTTCCGACCGTAACCACACCCAATGTTGCTCAGAGCCACATGCTCCGACCGTAACCACACCCAATGTTGCTCAGAGCCACATGTTCCGACCGTAACCACACCCAATGTTGCTCAGAGCCACATGCTCCGACCGTAACCACACCCAATGTTGTTTCCCAATACTTGTAAGACTCTACCCCTGTATGACCTCAGTCTGTATTTACAGTATACTAATGGAGGAATATGGCTTTGGCCACACCAGTAGAGATAGAGGACTCTTTTTATAACGGTTCTGTTACAGCGT
The DNA here is from genome assembly GCF_034236695.1 of Oncorhynchus nerka. Classification (NCBI taxonomy): domain Eukaryota; kingdom Metazoa; phylum Chordata; class Actinopteri; order Salmoniformes; family Salmonidae; genus Oncorhynchus; species Oncorhynchus nerka. Next base: position 44,216,879 of record NC_088411.1, read on the forward strand.
ATGTGACGGCATGGCCAGTGCCCTTGAGGCTACAACTCATAGGAATCCCCCACCCAGTTGACTACTTTAAAATGGCAGACGCTTGGTGGAAGCCCTTTTGGCCACTAGAGGCCTCTATCATTCTCTATGGCCACACCACATCCAGGGTCTTTGTTTAAATGGGACACAGCTGTTATCAAATTGATTTCAAAAGTTTACTTTTTGGGTGTATTTTTAGCTAACACTAACCTCAATCTAAATATCTTAACCGGCTGCGTAAATTCTCCTAAACCTGCTGTGAAAAGTCCATTTCGACAAAAAGGTGTATGTCTTCTAGACCAAACCCACATCCAAGACCAGTGTAAACAGAAAAGTTGCAGATCCTATGTGGAAGAGAGCTAGATCTCGCTCGACATATTTTACTCGTGCAAATCCACCCTTTAGTGTAGTTTTTAGTGGTGGTTGTTTTAATTATTTTATTTTAAAGCCAAAAGTGGTCCCCATTTTATGTGTACTTCATCATCCATTTGTGTACTACGTCATCCATTTGTGTACTACGTCATCCATTTGTGTACTACGTCATCCATTTGTGTACTACGTCATCCATTTGTGTACTACGTCATCCAATTGTGTACTACGTCATCCATTTCGTGTGATATGCTAATAATTTAGACATTTCTATGATATCATCCAACTCCTTCAGGACTGTTGGAAAAGCATTCCAGATGAAGCTGGTTGAGAGAATTCCAAGAGTGTGCAAAGCTGTCATCAAGGCAAAGGGTGGCTACTTTGAAGAATCTAAAATATATTTAGATTTGTTCAACACTTCTTCTTTTTTGGTTACTACACAATTCCATATGTGTTATTTCATAGTTTTGATGTCTTCACGATTAGTCTACAATGTAGTAAATAAGTCAAAATAAAGAAAAACCCTTGAATGAGTAGGTGTGTCCTTACTTTTGACTGATACTAGTGTTTTATATATGAGGATAAAAACCATCCCAGCTCTGTTTTGGTCGCAGGTTCAGGAAGGGCTGGAAGAAATTGCAACATTTACTTGGACCTAACTCTGCAAATAGCACTCTGCAAATAGCACTCTTCAAATAGCACTCTGAAAATAGCACTCTGCAAATAGCACTCTGCAAATATCACTCTGCAAATATCACTCTGCAAATATCACTCTGCAAATAGCACTCTGCAAATAGCACTCTGCAAATATCACTCTGCAAATAGCACTCTGCAAATACCACTCTGCAAATAGCACTCTGCAAATATCACTCTGCAAATAGCACTCTGCAAATAGCACTCTGCAAATAGCACTCTGCAAAAAGCACTCTGCAAATAGCACTCTGCAAATATCACTCTGCAAATAGCACTCTGCAAATAGCACTCTGCAAATAGCACTCTGCAAATAGCACTCTGCAAATAGCACTCTGCAAATAGCACTCTGCAAATAGCACTCTGCAAATAGCACTCTGCAAATAGCACTCTGCAAATAGCACTCTGCAAATATCACTCTGCAAATATCACTCTGCAAATAGCACTCTGCAAATATCACTCTGCAAATAGCACTCTGCAAATAGCACTCTGCAAATAGCACTCTGCAAATAGCACTGCCGGGTGATTGGAAAAGTCAGTCAATCGATCAATGATATAATAATACTCTTAAGCAAAGACTATGAGAATAGAAAGGTTTCTTAACTTTTATGAAACGTCACAGTGGAAAAAATATACGACATGGAAATCAAAACGGGATGGTCTTCAGAGATAGATGGGAGGGGTTGAGTGGAGCTGAAGGCTGGGACTGGATGGTCTTCAGAGATAGATGGGAGGGGTTGAGTGGAGCTGAAGGCTGGGACTGGATGGTCTTCAGAGATAGATGGGAGGGGTTGAGTGGAGCTGAAGGCTGGGACTGGATGGTCTTCAGAGATAGATGGGAGGGGTTGAGTGGAGCTGAAGGCTGGGACTGGATGGTCCTCAGAGATAGATGGGAGGGGTTGAGTGGAGCTGAAGGCTGGGACTGGATGGTCCTCAGAGATAGATGGGAGGGGTTGAGTGGAGCTGAAGGCTGGGACTGGATGGTCTTCAGAGATAGATGGGAGGGGTTGAGTGGAGCTGAAGGCTGGGACTGGATGGTCTTCAGAGATAGATGGGAGGGGTTGAGTGGAGCTGAAGGCTGGGACTGGATGGTCTTCAGAGATAGATGGGAGGGGTTGAGTGGAGCTGAAGGCTGGGACTGGATGGTCTCAGAGATAGATGGGAGGGGTTGAGTGGAGCTGAAGGCTGGGACTGGATGGTCTTCAGAGATAGATGGGAGGGGTTGAGTGGAGCTGAAGGACTGGATGGTCTTCAGAGATAGATGGGAGGGGTTGAGTGGAGCTGAAGGCTGGGACTGGATGGTCTTCAGAGATAGATGGGAGGGGTTGAGTGGAGCTGAAGGCTAGGACTGGATGGTCTTCAGAGATAGATGGGAGGGGTTGAGTGGAGCTGAAGGCTAGGACTAAAAATAAACGAAAGATAACTAATTTAAGATATACTGTCCGGGAAATGTATGTATTAGCTGGAAGTGGAGGCCTAAGTATTGTTGTCTATTAGTTTAATCGAATTAGGGGAAAATAATAAAGAAATAGTATTGTTGTTGTAATAAATATATTAAAAAATATATATTTTTATGGGGGAATGAAAAATGCAGACAATTAAATTGATAGAAGCCACAAATGCAGACAATTATATTGTTAGATTGTGCCCCGCCCCCCATCCCCCCCTTTAAAAAAACATGTTTATTGTTAATGAACCAAAAATATCAACATTTTGAATGACCGTCTCAGTCTCCGGACCTGAACCCCATTGTAAACCTGTGGTTTGAGTTGAAGAGGACCGCCCATAAGTACAGACAAAGGATATCAGGGATCTGGAAAGATTCCATGTGGAGGAATGGTCCCTAAGGTCCCCTCCCAATGTGTTCTCTTAATCTCATAAAACATTTCAGGATAAAAGGCTCAGTGCCGTTTCCTTTGCAAAGTTGAGGTAGTGAAAGGTATTGAAAACAGGGGTGCCAATATTTTTTACTCCTATCATTTTGAGATTTAAAAAAAAAAATCTCTATTTACTTGTTTAAATTCTCAGGCAGCCTCTTATGCACAATTGTGTGTGTGTGTGTGTTATCCTATTTCATTAGGCTACTTATTTCACTTGAGGAAGTCTTGGAACTGGACACCTGCTGAGCCAAAAACACACTGCAGCCTGCGGTAATCTCTCTCTCTCTCTCTCTCTGAATGAAATATACATTTACTAAAATGTACCCTGTCAAATTTGTATTAATTTGTGATTTACATTTATACGCCTGCTATTCCCCATCTCCCTCTGAAAGGCGGTCAAAGCTCCTTTTGTTTAATGTAGTGTCTCTCCCTGTCTCTCGTTCTCTGTCCCGTCTCCCCCCTTCTCTCTTTCACTGCAGATAACCAACTGACGTCAGAGAGCTACTTGCGTCAATGCTAGTGCTCTCTCTGACATTTTTTTCAATAGGGTCCTAATGGGATTATTACTACAGGGGAAAATTTTCTCCCTTCAAGGCTTTTAGTTGGAGCTTTTATTTTCGTTTAAAAAACTCAATTATACTCTCTTTTTTTTATGTCTCAGAAATACCAAATAGATCAAGCTGGCTTTTTAAACTACAATCTCATCTTTTTAGTATCTGCTATAAATTTGCAAATTTTAGACCATTCCATTAATCCGAAAGTGAAATCTCTGACTACCTAAGGAACCTGGCGCGCTAAAACGAACGCATCCACTGGCCCGCAACGCAACCTTATAGTTAGTGAGCGCTCTTAGTTGACGTAATATTTTAAGCGCCATTTATGTGCTGTGTATTTTGCTGAAGGACCATTCCGTTCTTTTCTTTGAATATGACAGTTACCACAGAGCAGTGAACACAGTGAGGAATTTACAGTTTAATACATAATCTTACAACAGAAGTAACTATAAACTTCCAGCAAATGAATTCAAAACAAATAAAGTGGGGAATGGGTAGATGTCCCTTCCAGATAAAAAATGTTCAAAACTGAGGCATTTATACGGCTTCACTGAAGCCTAAAGATCAGCCCTGGTGACGTCAATGTGATACCCCCTTAATTCCTCTCCTCAACAGGCTGTAAGCAACATTATCATTATTATCTGAGAACCTTCCACAATGTGTTTTAATGCACACACACACACACACACCAGTGCATTATAATGGATCAGGAATAATGATGTGTACTGAGGCGAGGACATTAAATTGGGAGAGCATGCATTAGTGAAGCTATAATAGACAGACAGGTTGACAGAGACGGACAGACCGATGGGCGGAGAGACAGACCGATGGACGGAGAGACAGACCGATGGGCGGAGAGACAGACCGATGGGTGGAGAGACAGACCGATGGGCGGAGAGACAGACCGATGGGCGGAGAGACAGACCGATGGGCGGACGGACAGACCGATGGACGGACGGACAGACCGATGGGCGGAGAGACAGACCGATGGGCGGACGGACAGACCGATGGGCGGACAGACAGTCACTCGTACCTATAGCCTTCTCCCACTAAACAAGCACACAGTAATTTTTCTCTCCTCTTTGGGACAAGGGGGAAAACTGTTCAGGCTGTGACAGAATGTTCCTGGGAGACGGATGGTTCTAATCTCCCCATAATGCTCAGTGGTTGACCTTCTCATCCAGGAGGGTGATGGTTACATAAGGTTAAGATTGGATGCCGGGTGTAACACAACACAGCATCATCAAAGGTTTATAGGTTCAAATAAAACACAACAAACTTCAACATTGAACCCATTTCTGAGAATCGTCAGTGCACCTCAGTCCCACATATAACAGTAGGCCCATGTGTTACAGAACCATCGTGCAGGATGCAAATATACAGGAAGGGAGAAACTGTTACTAGTATCCACCATGGACTTTACACAACCAGGATTACATGACTTTCTCCACCTATACATTATGTTCTCTCCCATTCTCATTACTGTATAACGTGGCTCATTACTGTATAACGTGGCTCATTGCTGTATAACGTGGCTCATTACTGTATAACGTGGCTCATTACTGTATACCGTGGCTCATTACTGTATAATGTGGCTCATTACTGTATAACGTGGCTCATTACTGTAACGTGGCTCATTGCTGTATAACGTGGCTCATTGCTGTATAACGTGGCTCATTACTGTATAACGTGGCTCATTGCTGTATAACGTGGCTCATTGCTATATAACGTGGCTCATTGCTGTATAACGTGGCTCATTGCTGTATAACGTGGCTCATTGCTGTATAACGTGGCTCATTGCTATATAACGTGGCTCATTGCTATATAACGTGGCTCATTGCTGTATAACGTGGCTCATTACTGTAACGTGGCTCATTACTGTATAACGTGGCTCATTGCTGTATAACGTGGCTCATTACTGTATAACGTGGCTCATTGCTGTATAACGTGGCTCATTACTGTATAACGTGGCTCATTACTGTATAACGTGGCTCATTGCTGTATAACGTGGCTCATTACTGTATAACGTGGCTCATTGCTGTATAACGTGGCTCATTGCTGTATAACGTGGCTCATTGCTGTATAACGTGGCTCATTGCTGTATAACGTGGCTCATTACTGTAACGTGGCTCATTACTGTATAACGTGGCTCATTACTGTATAACGTGGCTCATTGCTGTATAACGTGGCTCATTGCTGTATAACGTGGCTCATTGCTGTATAACGTGGCTCATTACTGTATAACGTGGCTCATTGCTGTATAACGTGGCTCATTGCTGTATAACGTGGCTCATTACTGTATAACGTGGCTCATTACTGTATAACGTGGCTCATTGCTGTATAACGTGGCTCATTACTGTATAACGTGGCTCATTGCTGTATAACGTGGGCTCATTACTGTATAACGTGGCTCATTACTGTATAATGTGGCTCATTGCTGTATAACGTGGCTCATTGTGGCTCATAACTGTATAACGTGGCTCATTACTGTATAACGTGGCTCATTACTGTATAACGTGGCTCATTACTGTATAACGTGGCTCATTGCTGTATAACGTGGCTCATTGCTGTATAACGTGGCTCATTACTGTATAACGTGGCTGCTGTATAACGTGGCTCATTACTGTAACGTGGCTCATTACTGTATAACGTGGCTCATTGGCTGTATAACGTGGCTCATTGCTGTATAACGTGGCTCATTACTGTATAACGTGGCTCATTGCTGTATAACGTGGCTCATTACTGTATAACGTGGCTTGCTGCTCATTATAACGTGGCTCATTGCTGTATAACGTGGCTCATTACTGTATAACGTGGCTCATTGCTGTATAACGTGGCTCATTGCTGTATAACGTGTATAACGTGGCTCATTGCTGTATAACGTGGCTCATTACTGTGCTATAACGTGGCTCATTACTGTAACGTGGCTCATTGCTGTATAACGTGGCTCATTGCTGTATAACGTGGCTCATTGCTGTATAACGTGGCTCATTTATAACGTGGCTCATTACTTAAAAACGTGGCTCAACTGTGATTTTCGTGGCTTTTGTTTTAGACGTGGCTCATTACTGTATGAAGTGGCTCACTGCTATATAAAAAATCAAACTGTCTAACATGCTTTGTAACTGGAAACACTGACTGATTTTTCAGGTGGCTCAAATACTTGTTCTGGCTCCCATATGTGGCTCATTAGTATGGGCTCATTGCTATATAATATGGCTCATATTGTATAACGTGGCTCACTGGTATATAACGTGCTCATTACTGTAATATGGCTCATTGCTGTATAACGTGTAATATGGTGGCTATTGCTATATAATATGGTGTATTGCTATGTAATATGGTATATTGCTATGTATATGGTGTATTGCTATGCTAATATGGCTCATTACTGTATTGGCTATGTAATATGGTGGCTCATTGCTATGTAATATGGTGGCTATTGCTATGTAATATGGTAACGTGGCTATTGCTATGTAATATGTTCCCAACACCCAACTTCCATTGTTTGATTCTATGAACTGGCAATGCTCAGATATTAAACGTGGCTCAGAGCTGCATGTCCTGAGGCTTAGATATAGACGGGACTCTCACGACATTGCAAATATAAAATAAATGCTCATTATTTATTTCAGTGCTAGTAGTTTGATACAAAAATAACGTCCTCATTGCAATATATTGATTTTTTTAAAGAGCTCATTATTAAATCGAATGGCTACACGTGGCATTGATGTGGGAAATGTAATGCTGAGCCAAATCAAAACATAATTTATATTTTATTCAGTGAACAATCCGTCTCTTTTGTTAACACTTCAGAGAGACTGGCTCAGGCTGTAAAATTCAAATGTAATATTTTGCTGTATAGTTCATCACTCAGCTGTATAACGGGTGAATTCCTCATTTGTATAAGATGTTCATTGCTGTACGTGGCTCATTACTGTATAACAGAGCTCATTGCTATAACAGTTGAGAACAGTAGCTTGTTGTTGCTCTCATTGCCCTCTGCTGGGGATTACTGTAACGTGGCTCAGTTAGAGCTACTACGTGGCTCTGGATTAAACCCACAACTCATTGCATCATAAATCATTTATTTTTTATTTAGTTTGTTTTGACAGTTAAGTCTTAATAGGTTTTCTAATGTATTTCATACTGGCTCATTTTTTTTTATATACGTGGCTCATTTTATAACGTGGCTCTTAATGTCAATAACGTATTATTTTCTTAAAACTACTGTAAAAATACAGCTGATTGCTGTGACAGTAATGCTCTTTGCTCCAAAGCAAACAGTAAGACGGGGTTATTACTGTAGGACGGGTGGGTCAGAGATAACGGGGTCAGAGGTACGTGGCTCATTACTGTATAACGTGGCTCATTGCTGGGGTCACTGTATAACGTGGCTCACTGTAGGAGGGGGTTATTACTGTATAACGGGGTCATTACTGATAGGGATTGGGGGCTCAGATAGCTCATTACTGTATAATGTGGGGGGCTCAGATGTAGGAGGGTGGCTCAGACTGGTAGGAGGGGTCAGATATAGGAGGTGGCTCAGAGGTAGGAGGGAGTCAGACTGTATAACGTGGGGTGAGAGGCAGGAGGGCTCAGAGATAGGAGAGGTGGCTCATTACTGTATAACGTGGCTCAGAGGCAGGAGGGCTCATTACTCAGATTACTGTATAACGTGGCTCATTGCAAGCGTGCTCATTGCTGTAGCAGACAGAGATAGGAGGGGGCTCAGAGGTAGGAGGGGGTCAGAACGTGGCTCAATAGGGGGGTTAGAGGTAGGAGGGGCTCAGAGATAGGAGGGGGTCATTAGGTAGGAGCTGGGGGTCATTGAGTATAGAGGGGGTCATTGCTGTAGGAGGGGGTCAGAGTATAGGAGGGGGTCATTGAGGTATAACGTGGGGTCAGAGCTAAGGGGAGTCAGAGGCAGGAGGGGGTCAGAGATAGGAGGGGCCAGACTGGTAGGAGGGGGTCAGAGATAGGAGGGGGTCAGATAGGGGGGGTCATAGGCAGGGGGTGAGACGTGGCAGGAGAGTGGGGTCAGAGATAGGAGGGGTCAGAGGTAGGAGGGGGTCAGAGGTAGGAGGGGGTCAGAGGGGGGTGAGAGGCAGGAGGGGGTCAGATATAGGAGGGGGTCAGGACTCAGAGATAGGAGGGGGTCAGAGGTAGGAGGGGGTCATTGCTGTATAGGACGGGGGTCAGAGGTAGAGGGGGTCAGATGTAGGAGGGGGTCACTGCTATAGAGGGGGGTAGGAGGGGGTCAGGGGGTAGGGGGGGGGTCAGACTGTAGGAGGGGGTCAGAGGTAGGAGGGGGTCAGAGATAGGAGGGGTCAGAGTATAGGAGGGGGTCATTACTGGGGCTCACTACTGTATAACGGGGGTCAGATGAGGGGGTCAGAGGGGTATGAGGGGTCAGATGTAGGAGGGGGTCAGAGGTAGGAGGGGGTCAGCTGTATGAGGGGGTCATTAGGTAGGATGGGCTCAGATGTAGGAGGGGTCAGGGGTAGGAGGGGTCAGAGGGGGGTGAGAGGCAGGAGGGGGTCAGAGGTAGGGGGTGAGAGGCAGGAGGGGGTCAGAGGTAGGAGGGGAGAAAAGGAGTCAGGAAAATAAAGCAGAATAGAAATAACAAACAACTATGGCATATATATTATATGGCACTTACAAAAAAATTAATGGAACTCTAAAATAACACATCCTAGATCTGAATGAATGAAATATTCTTACGTGGAAATACTTTTTCTTTACATAGTTGAATGTGCTGACAACAAAATCACACAAAAATGATCATTGGAAATCAAATTTATCAACCTATGGAGGTCTGGATTTGAGTCACACTCAAAATTAAAGTGGAAAACCACACTACAGGCTGATCCAACTTTGAAGTAATGTCCTTAAAACAAGTCAAAATGAGGCTCAGTGGTGTGTGTGGCCTCACGTGCCTGTATCTCATTACTGTAACGTGGCTCCCCACAACGCCTGGGCATGCTCCTGATGAGGTGGCGGATGATCTCCTGAGGGATCTCCTCCCAGACCTGGACTAAAGCATCCGCTCAATTCCTGGACAGTCTGTGGTGCAAAGTGGCGTTGGTGGATGGAGCTCAGACATGATGTCCCAGATGTATCAATGCCTGGCTCTTGCAGGAACTGCTGACACACTCCAGCCACATGAGGGCTAGCATTGTCTTGCATTAGGAGGAACCCAGGGCCAACCGCACCAGCATATGGTCTCACAAGGGGTCTGAGGATCTCATCTCGGTACCTAATGGCAGTCAGGCTACCTCTGGCGAGCACATGGATGGCAGTGCGTGGCTCAAAGAAATGCCACCCTGTACACCATGACTGACCCACCGCCAAACCGGTCATGCTGGAGGATGTTGCAGGCTGCAGAACGTTCTCCACGGCTGTCTCCAGACTCTGTCACGTCTGTCACGTGCTCAGTGTGAACCTGCTTTCATCTGTGAAGAGCACAGGGCGCCAGTGGCGAATTTGCCAATCTTGGTGTTCTCTGGCAAATGCCAAACGTCCTGCACGGTGTATGGGCTCATTAAGCACAACCCCACCTGTGGACGCTCGGGCCCTCATACCACCACTCATGGAGTCTGTTTCTGACCATTTGAGCAGACACATGCACATTTGTGGCCTGTTGAAGGTAATTTTGCAGGGCTCTGCAGTGCTCCTCCTGCTCCTCCTGGACACTACGCTGACAGACACAGCAAACCTTCTTGCCACAGCTCGCATTGATGTGCCATCCTGGATGAGCTGCATTACCTGAGCCACTTGTGTGGGTTGTAGATAACGTGGCTCATGCTACCACTAGAGTGAAAGCACCGCCAGCATTCAAAAGAGACCAAAACATCAGCCAGGAAGCATAGGAACTGAGAAGTGGTCTGTGGTCACCACCTGCAGAACTACTCCTTTATTGGGGGTGTCTTGCTAATTGCTGTACAATTTCCACCTGTTGTCTATTCCATTTGCACAACAGCATGTGAAATTTATTGTCAATCAGTGTTGCTTCCTAAGTGGACAGTTTGACTTCACATTGTTCTAACTTCCTCCTACACTGGCGAGGATCCTGTCACAGTTCATTGACAGCATGCCAGGGCGCATTGCAGAGGTCTTGAAAAAGAAGGGTCAACACTGCAAATATTGACTCTTTGCATCAACTTCATGTAATTGTCAATAAAAGCCTTTGACACTTATGAAATGCTTGTAATTATATTTCAGTATTCCATAGTAACATCTGACAAAAATATCTAAAGACACTGAAGCAACAAACTTTGTGGAAATTAATATTTGTGTCATTCTCCAAACTTTGGACACGACTATAGAGAGAGACACAGAGATAGTGAGTGACAGTAATGCACTTTGATAGAGATGGCTCATTAGAGAGAGGGTGATCATATGTATAGACAGAGATAGTGATATAGACAGAGATAGTGATATATATGTATAGACGAGACAGAGATAGTGATATAGACAGAGATCATTGATATATAGATAGAGATGATAGTGATATAGACAGAGATAGTGCTCATATATATAGAGATACAGAGATAGTGATATAGACAGAGATAGTGATATATATATAGAGAGACAGAGATAGTGATATATATATAGAGATACAGAGATAGTGATATAGACATAGATAGTGATATATATATAGAGATACAGAGATAGTGATATAGACATAGATAGACAGAGATGGTGATATATATATATAGCTCAGAGATACAGAGATAGTGATATAGACATAGATAGACAGAGATGGTGATATGGAGAGGGGCTCAGAGATAGTGATAGAGAGAGATAGACAGATAGTGATATAGAGATAGACAGATATGGTGATATAGAGAGACAGAGATAGTGATATAGAGAGAGATAGACAGAGATAGTGATATAGAGAGATAGACAGAGATAGTGATATAAGAGATAGACAGAGATAGTGATATAGAGAGATATAGACAGTGATATAGTGATATAGACAGAGATAGTGATATAGAGAGAGATAGACAGAGATAGTGACAGAAAGAAAGAGAGGTTAGAACGCTCAGGGCGGAGGGATGAGTTGGCCGAGCCAGAGCTAAGAGGCATCTCAAAACGTCTGTGGGGACAAAAGTGTAACATTATCATCCTACACAGCTTCCTAAATGCATTCCTTAAATGTACATTACCATCCTACACAAGCTTCCTAAATGTACATTACCATCCTACACAAGCTTCCTAAATGTACATTACCATCCTACACAAGCTTCCTAAATGTACATTACCATCCTACACAAGCTTCCTTAATGTACATTACCATCCTACACAAGCTTCCTAAATGTACATTACCATCCTACACAAGCGCCAGTAATGTACATTACCATCCTACACAAGCTGTCCTAAATGTACATTACCATCCTACACAAGCTTCCTAAATGTACATTACCATCCTGGCACATTGCTTCCTAAATGCTACATTTGCATCCTACACTCGCATTGATGTGCCATTGGATGAGCTAAATGTACATTACCATCCTACACAAGCTCCTAAATGTACATTACCATCCCACAAGCTTCCTAAATGTACATTACCATCCTACACAAGCTTCCTAAATGTACATTACCATCCTACACAAGCTTCCTAAATGTACATTACCATCCTACTAAGCTTCCTAAATGTACATTACCATCCTACACAAGCTTCCTAAATGTACATTACCATCCTACACAAGCTTCCTAAATGTACATTACCATCCTACACAAGCTTCCTAAATGTACATTAAAATCCTACACAAGCTTTGTCCTAAATGTACATTACCATCCTACAAAGCTCTCCTAAATGTACATTACCATCCTACACAAGCTTCCTAAATGTACATTACCATCCTACACAAGGTTCCTAAATGTACATTACCATCCTACACAGCTAGTGATATAATATGTACATTACCATCCTACACAAGCTTCCTAAATGTACATTACCATCCTACACAAGCTTCCTAAATGTGCAAACTTTGAATACTGGTTTCGATTTAGTAATCAATAGAACAGAATAAAAGATCATTGTAGACAAACAGAGATAGATAAGACATTTTAATTGATTACATTACAGTACCATTACAGAGTAATACCATTACAATACCATTACAGTACCATTACAGTAGCATTATTGGCATATTACAAGTACCATTACAGTACCATTACAGTACCATTACAGTACCATTAATACCATTACAGTACCATTTACCATTAAGTACCATTACAATACCATTACAGTACCATTACAATACCATTACAATACCATTACAGTACCATTACAATACCTTAATTACAATACCATTACAATACCATTACAGTACCATTACATTAATACCATTACAATACCATTACAGTACCATTACAGCTTCCTACAATACCATTACAATACCATTACAGTAATTCAGTACCATTACATACCATTACATTACAGTACCTTTACAGTACCATTACCTACCATTACAGTACCATTACACATACCATCCTACAGTACCATTACAGTACCATTACAATACCATTACAGTACCATTAAGTACCATTACCATCCTACACAATTAAATACCATTACATTACCATTTACCAAGCTTACCATTACAGTACCATTACAATACCATTACAGTAGCTTTTACCATTACAGTACCATTACAATACCATTAAATGTACATTACAATACCATTACAGTACCATTACAATACCATTACAGTACCATTACAATACCATTACAATACAGCTTACAGTACCATTACAGTACCATTACAATACCATTACCATTACAATACCATTACAGTAATTACAGTACCATTACAATACCATTACAGTACCATTACAATACCATTACTAAATGTGCAAACCTTTGACTACCATTTACCGATTACAGTAATTACAATACCATTACAGTACCATTACAATACCATTACAATACCATTACAGTACCATTACAATACCATTACAGTACCATTACAGTACCATTACAATACCATTACAATACCATTACAATACCATTACAGTACCATTACAATACCATTACAGTACCATTACAGTACCATTACAATACCATTACAATACCATTACAGTACCATTACAATACCATTACAGTACCATTACAGTACCATTACAACCATTACAATACCATTACAATACCATTACAGTACCATTACAGTACCATTACAATACCATTACAATAATTACCATTACAATACCATTACAATACCATTACAATACCATTACAGTACCATTACAGTACCATTACAATACCATTACAGTACCATTACAGTACCATTACAATACCATTACAGTACCATTACAATACCATTACATACCATTACAATACCATTACAGTACCATTACAATACCAATACAATACCATTACAGTACCATTACAATACCATTACAATACCATTACAGTACCATTACAGTACCATTACAATACCATTACAGTACCATTACAATACCATTACAATACCATTACAGTACCATTACAATACCATTACAGTACCATTACAATACCATTACAATACCATTACAGTACCATTACAATACCATTACAGCACCATTACAATACCATTACAATACCATTACAGTACCATTACAATACCATTACAATACCATTACAGTACCATTACAATACCATTACAATACCATTACAATACCATTACAGTACCATTACAATACCATTACAGCACCATTACAATACCATTACAATACCATTACAATACCATTACAGCACCATTACAATACCATTACAGCACCATTACAGCACCATTTCTCAGACAAATTCATAAAACAAACAGCAACCTTATGTTATGTATTTACATGGTCAACCTCCATTCTGAATATAATCATATTAATATTTACACTATGAACAACACGTTAGATGTATAATTATCACACACGGATATCAGTGTACTTCTTTCAATGGGTAAAAGCTAAAGACAGTTATCGCCTGTGAAAAATAGCAGTAGAAAAAGTAGAAATATGAGCAGATACAAGCTCAGTATAACCTTTTGGTTATGTTAACAGGTCACAATCCATGTTGCTATCAAGCTTTTTTTCACAAAACATAGGCATTGATTGTATTACGCTGTCTGCCCTGCCCCGCCCCACCCCTGCCCCACCCCGCCCCACCCCTGCCCCACCCTGCCCCGCCCCCCACCCCTGCCCCACCCTGCCCCTGCCCCGCCCCTGCTCCGCCCCCACCCAGCCCCTGCCCCGCCCCCACCCCTGCCCCACCCCGCCCCCGCCCCCCACCCCTGCCCCCCCCCCTGCTCCACCACCCCCACCCAGCCCCGCCCCCACCCCTGCCCCACCCCGCCCCTGCTCCGCCCCCACCCAGCCCCTGCCCCGCCCCACCCCGCCCCTGCCCCGCCCCTGCTCCGCCCCCACCCAGCCCCTGCCCCGCCCCACCCCTGCCCCACCCCGCCCCTGCCCCACCCAGCCCCTGCCCCGCCCCGTAGACTCCGTCTCTCTCCCCTACATGGAAGGAGGTGTAACAGGAGTCCATACTGTAGTCAGTCGCGTGTGACTGTGCGGTGACGTATCGTAATGCGATAGTGTCGTACCATCGTGCACCTCTGTGGCCGTGCTGCAGTCATACAGCGGGGATCCACCAGGTGGCGCTGTGACGGAGTGAGACAGCCCAGGATAGTGGCTACTACTGGTGCCTCGCAGGAACTGGGAGCCTAGGCTGTTGGACATCTCCCCCGACTGGGAGACAGGGGTCAGGGACGGGTTACTGACGGACCACAGGCTGGGGTACTGGCTGGATACAGAGAGAACAGAACACTATGTCAGTTTCACCTGGAAAACATGGCCATTCTTTACTGGAAAGAGACCTACAGTACGTATGAAGACATTCATAACCCTAACATAACACATTCATAACCCTAACATAACACATTCATAACCCTAACATAACACATTCATAACCAGTACATAACACATTCATAACCCTAACATAACACATTCATAACCCTAACATAACACATACATAACCCTAACATAACACATTCATAACCAGTACATAACACATTCATAACCCTTACATAACACATTCATAACCCTAACATAACACATTCATAACCCTAACATAACACATTCATAACCCTAACATAACACATACATAACCCTAACATAACACATTCATAACCAGTACATAACACATTCATAACCCTAACATAACACATTCATAACCAGTACATAACACATTCATAACCCTAACATAACACATTCATAACCCTTACATAACACATTCATAACCCTTACATAACACATTCATAACCAGTACATAACACATTCATAACCAGTACATAACACATTCATAACCAGTACATAACACATTCATAACCCTTACATAACACATTCATAACCCTAACATAACACATTCATAACCAGTACATAACACATTCATAACCCTTACATAACACATTCATAACCCTAACATAACACATTCATAACCAGTACATAACACATTCATAACCAGTACATAACACATTCATAACCAGTACATAACACATTCATAACCAGTACATAACACATTCATAACCAGTACATAACACATTCATAACCCTTACATAACACATTCATAACCCTAACATAACACATTCATAACCCTAACATAACACATTCATAACCCTAACATAACACATTCATAACCAGTACATAACAATTCATAACCAGTACATAACACATTCATAACCCTAACATAACACATTCATAACCAGTACATAACACATTCATAACCCTAACATAACACATTCATAACCCTTACATAACACATTCATAACCCTAACATAACACATTCATAACCCTAACATAACACATTCATAACCAGTACATAACATTCATAACCAGTCATAACACATTCATAAAGTACATAACACATTCATAACCCTTACATAACACATTCATAACCCTTACATAACACATTCATAACCAGTACATAACACATTCATAACCCTAACATAACACATTCATAACCAGTACATAACACATTCATAACCCTAACATAACACATTACATAACCAGTACATAACACATTCATAACCCTTACATAACACATTCATAACTTCCTAAATTACATAACACATTCATAACTCCCTTACATAACACATTCATAACCCTTACATAACACATTCATAACCAGTACATAAC
>NC_088411.1:44238556-44291714 GCF_034236695.1 Oncorhynchus nerka
TCTGAGTGTCCTGCATTAAACAAAGACCAGCTGTTTACAACTCTGAGTGTCCTGCATTAAACAAAGACCAGCTGTTTACAACTCTGAGTGTCCTGCATTAAACAAAGACCAGCTGTTTACAACTCTGTCAGTCACATTTGTCCTGCATTAAACAAAGACCAGCTGTTTACAACTCTGAGTGTCCTGCATTAAACAAAGACCAGCTGTTTACAACTCTGAGTGTCCTGCATTAAACAAAGACCAGAGGAATGCAGAATATCTCCTGGTCAGTCACATTTGTTTGACTTTCTTGTTAATGGTGGAAAGGAAGGGAAGGGGTGTTGGTAGCGTTGTCCTGGATGGGTAGAGGTGAAGGAGGAGAGGAGGGGTGTTGGTAGCGTTGTCCTGGATGGGTAGAGGTGAAGGAGGAGAGGAGGGGTGTTGGTAGCTATGTCCTGGATGGGTAGAGGTGAAGGAGGAGAGGAGAGGAGGGGTGTTGGTAGCGTTGACCTGGATGGGTAGAGGTGAAGGAGGAGAGGAGGGGTGTTGGTAGGATTGACCTGGATGGGTAGAGGTGAAGGAGGAGAGAAGGGGTGTTGGTAGGATTGACCTGGATGGGTAGAGGTGAAGGAGGAGAGGAGGGGTGTTGGTAGCTATGTCCTGGATGGGTAGAGGTGAAGGAGGAGAGGAGGGGTGTTGGTAGCGTTGACCTGGATGGGTAGAGGTGAAGGAGGAGAGGAGGGGTGTTGGTAGGATTGACCTGGATG
Source organism: Oncorhynchus nerka (assembly GCF_034236695.1). Lineage (NCBI taxonomy): Eukaryota > Metazoa > Chordata > Actinopteri > Salmoniformes > Salmonidae > Oncorhynchus > Oncorhynchus nerka. The sequence continues at coordinate 44,239,303 of NC_088411.1, forward strand.
GGTAGAGGTGAAGGAGGAGAGAAGGGGTGTTGGTAGGATTGACCTGGATGGGTAGAGGTGAAGGAGGAGAGGAGGGGTGATGGTAGCGTTGACCTGGATGGGTAGAGGTGAAGGAGGAGAGGAGGGGTGATGGTAGCGTTGACCTGGATGGGTAGAGGTGAAGGAGGAGAGGAGGGGTGTTGGTAGCGTTGTCCTGGATGGGTAGAGGTGAAGGAGGAGAGGAGGGGTGTTGGTAGCGTTGACCTGGATGGGTAGAGGTGAAGGAGGAGAGGAGGGGTGATGGTAGCTATGACCTGGATGGGTAGAGGTGAAGGAGGAGAGGAGGGGTGATGGTAGCTATGTCCTGGATGGGTAGAGGTGAAGGAGGAGAGGAGGGGTGTTGGTAGCGATGACCTGGATGGGTAGAGATGAAGGAGAGAGAGGAGGGGTGTTGGTAGCGTTGTCCTGGATGGGTAGAGGTGAAGGAGGAGAGGAGGGGTGATGGTAGCGTTGACCTGGATGGGTAGAGGTGAAGGAGGAGAGGAGGGGTGTTGGTAGCTATGACCTGGATGGGTAGAGATGAAGGAGGAGAGGAGGGGTGTTGGTAGCTATGTCCTGGATGGGTAGAGGTGAAGGAGGAGAGGAGGGGTGTTGGTAGCTATGTCCTGGATGGGTAGAGGTGAAGGAGGAGAGGAGGGGTGTTGGTAGCTATGACCTGGATGGGTAGATGAAGGAGGAGAGGAGGGGTGTTGGTAGCTATGTCCTGGATGGGTAGAGGTGGAGGAGGAGAGGAGGAGGGGTGTTGGTAGCTATGTCCTGGATGGGTAGAGGTGAAGGAGGAGAGGAAGGGGTGTTGGTAGCTATGACCTGGATGGGTAGATGTGAAGGAGGAGAGGAGGGGTGTTGGTAGCTATGTCCTGGATGGGTAGAGGTGAAGGAGGAGAGGAGAGGAGGGGTGTTGGTAGCTATGTCCTGGATGGGTAGAGGTGGAGGAGAAGGGAAGGGGTGTTGGTAGCTATGTCCTGGATGGGTAGAGGTGAAGGAGGAGAGGAGGGGTGTTGGTAGCTATGTCCTGGATGGGTAGAGGTGGAGGAGGAGAGGAGGGGTGTTGGTAGCTATGTCCTGGATGGGTAGAGGTGGAGGAGAAGGGAAGGGGTGTTGGTAGCTATGTCCTGGATGGGTAGAGGTGGAGGAGAAGGGAAGGGGTGTTGGTAGCTATGTCCTGGATGGGTAGAGGTGAAGGAGGAGAGGAGGGGTGTTGGTAGCTATGTCCTGGATGGGTAGAGGTGAAGGAGGAGAGGAGGGGTGTTGGTAGCTATGTCCTGGATGGGTAGAGGTGGAGGAGGAGAGGAGGGGTGTTGGGGAGGTGGTGGGGAGGCGGTGGAGAGGGGATGGAAGACAGGAGAGGGGGTGGAGGACAGGAGAGGGGGTAGAGAGGGGGTGGAGGACAGGAGAGGGGGTGGAGGACAGGAGAGGGAGTAGAGAGGGGTGGAGGACAGGAGAGCGAGACACTCACTAGGGGAGTTGGTGCGATGGGTGTAAGGGCTGCTGTACGGTGCAGAGCGATGGTTTCTCAGGGTGGAGTAGCGGTCACAGCCGTGGGACGAGGACAGGGACAGTGGGCTTCCAAACTGCGTGTGAGGGCTAGCAGGAGGTCCTGGGATGAACCATCCACTCACTGTAGTGTGGTGGGCCCACAGGAACACAGGGAAACATGGAGTCATTTTATGTGGGGAGTTTTATATCTTCTATTCGTTAAATCCACCACATTTATTTTAAATGCCTTTTTTTTTTGCTTATGTGTCAAATTGAAGAATTGAGATCTAAAACATTAAGAATTTAAGTAATTAGAAATTTAAGTAACTAAATAATTAGTCAATGTTTACATTGTCAATGTGCTCTCTGTTAACTCTATCGTATGTATCAATCCCATTCGTTATTTAAATGTTTAATAAATAAATAAATAAATATATATATATATATATATCTAAAATACTTACATTGAGAGTAGCTTGAGTGCTGGTTGTCACTGTCATCCATGATGTCTTTATGATCCGTTCTGTGGAGAGGGAATCCAATCAGAACATGTCTGTGGAGGGAATCCAATCAGAACATGTCTGTGGAGGGAATCCAATCAGAACATGTCTGTGGAGAGAATCCAATCAGAACATGTCTGTGGAGGGAATCCAATCAGAACATGTCTGTGGAGGGAATCCAATCAGAACATGTCTGTGGAGGGAATCCAATCAGAACATGTCTGTGGAGGGAATCCAATCAGAACATGTCTGTGGAGGGAATCCAATCAGAACATGTCTGTGGAGAGAGGGGAACTTGCCCTACCTTTCTTTAGCATCCAGAAAGGCCTTGGCAAACGGGTTGTATTTGATTTTCAGACTGGTTATCTAAAATGTGGAGTGAAAATACAATGCAAAATTGGTTAAGAGCTAATAATAAAATAACGAATCTTTAATAAACTAGATTTTTAAAAATGTTATATCTTCTTCGCCTAAAACGACCCAAACAAAATGTCTCCAACGTTGCGTACTTCAAAGTCTACGTATTGGACAGTTATACGTGAACAACAGCAAAAAAAACACACATGACTATTAACATTAGAGTGTTTATAAAATAATGTATCGATACAATAATGTACCTCTTCGTTCTGGTAGGCAGTGACCGCTATGAACTGAGTCTCCGGGAAGGAGTGACTCGTGATCATTCTCTGCGGCCCTCCGACGCGCACAATATGGACACGTGGCTCATATTTGTGCAACGAGTTTAACATGATCTGAAAAATGTATAAAAAATGTTGTTGATTTTTAAAGCAAAAAGTAAAATAATATGCTTTATTTTACAGGTATAAATAGATCATTTATTTTAATCGAAATGTTGATTGATGGGTGTTCCCGTGACAACATAGCCTAAAATGTATACACGCTTGATTGTAAATTCGCTTTAGATAAAAGCGTCTTCTGAATGGCATATATTATATAAATGATCATTCTCGAGAAGCCGGAGTTTGGAGGATATATTGGTACGGGTCTCGTTTGAAAATTCCTGGCCACCCCTCATAGCCTGGTTCCTCTCCACCTGGCACAGCCAGAAGAGGACTGGCCACCCCTCATAGCCTGGTTCCTCTCCACCTGGCACAGCCAGAAGAGGACTGGCCACCCCTCATAGCCTGGTTCCTCTCCACCTGGCACAGCCAGAAGAGGACTGGCCAGCCCCCTCCACCTGGCACAGCCAGAAGAGGACTGGTCACCCCTCATAGCCTGGTCCTCTCCACCTGGCACAGCCAGAAGAGGACTGGCCACCCCTCATAGCCTGGTTCCTCTCCACCTGGCACAGCCAGAAGAGGACTGGCCACCCCTCATAGCCTGGTTCCTCTCCACCTGGCACAGCCAGAAGAGGACTGGCCACCCCTCATAGCCTGGTTCCTCTCTAGGTTCTGGCCTTTCTAGGGAGTTTTTCCTAGCCACCGTGCTTCTACACCTGCATTGCTGATGTTTGGGGTTTTATTCTGGGTTTCTGTTACAGCACTTTGAGATATCAGCTGATGTAAGAAGGGCTTTATAAATACATTTGATTTGATTCCATAACTTGACATGTTTTCTGATCTAAATTGTTATCACAATTATTGGGGGAAAACACGAGCATTCAAAAGGTTATAAAATGACATTTAAAGTGATGAGACTGTAATCGTCTAACCTGGCCTCCTCCATTGAGTTTGTTGGTGAGTTTGACTTTACAGAATGAGACCGGATCTTTCATCCAGCGCGCTCCGAAGTTTGGCGAATCCGGGTGGATATATACGCAGCTCGGGGCTTGAGGCTCGGGTTTACCCCCGGGAACCCACTCCCCATTAACGTATTTCCACCGGTGGTTGTCCGCAGCCACGAAGTCCAGCAGGAACGAGTACATGGCGTTTGGATCCAACCCAGAAACATTCACCTTCAGCACGGGAAACATGCGCCTTGGATACAAAGGAAAACATAATAAAAGGTGTCCTTATCTCATCCTTTATAGTCAAACAATAACTATAATCTATTGTACAATAGGGAATTATTGACACTAATGTCAAGCGAACGAGTGGTTCACTTTATAGGCCATGTGAATATTAATAGACCTGGGTGTTACAGGAAAAACTCTAAATATAATGAATGAATGTGTGCAATCTTGTTTCCTTTATTACTGTGATACCACAGCAATGTTATAGACACGTTTAACACTATTTATTTGTGATATAAACCTACGGCTGTTAGGGGCGGCAGGTAGCGGTTAGAGCGTTGGGCCAGTAACCGAAAGGTTGCTGGATCGAATCCACGAATAATCTGTCGTTCTGCCTCTGAACAAGGCAGTTAACCCACGGTTCCTAGGCCGTTATTGTAAATATTTGTTTTTACTTGCCCAGTTAAATACATAAAAAAATATATATAAGCCTACCTGCTTTTTTCACTATATAAATTAAGACGGTACAACCGTTGTAAAAAGAAAGGTTATACATTTGGCAGGTAGCCGAACCATAAATAATACGCATAAAACAACCAACCATAATACAGTATATACATGTATATAAAACACATGTCAATTCAATGACTTACCTGCCATTTTTGGTTACTATCATTTCATTCGTGAGTTCCTTGAACTTCCGCCACAGTTCGTTCTCATCCAAGCCGACTTTGAGTTGTCTCTCCGTAGGATCGCCCTTCTCGCTGCCCGCCTGTAGCTCGTTCTCCACGGCAGTGAGAAGGTGGTCCACCCGGTACTGTGTAACCTTCCCCGGGCCATCCCCGCCACCTGAGGCCATTCTTTCCAACAGCTCCAGGGTTGAAAAATTACGTATTACACTTTGAAATTAAGAAAACAAAAAATCGGTCGCTCCCAAATAGGCTATATATCCAATCCACCTGAATATATCCAATCCACCTGAATATATCCAATCCACCTGAATATATCCAATCCACTTGAATATATCCAATATTCTCCACTCCATTGCAAGTTTCCGAATATATATTCCGAAGTAACAGTCAATAAACTGATATATCTTTGCGCCATCGCTGGTTGGCTGGTCTTCGCTTTGATGTATGCCGTCTGGTCAGCCATTGGTTGTAATGAGGCTATACTGTATCAGTAGGATTAGGCAGGAAGGATTGCTTTACAGGAAGGATGAGTAATGTGTCTGAAGTCGATGGCTCACAAGCCAATTGTAATTGTTTTATTACTTCAATCTGTCAATATTTACACGTAGTAGTCTATATCAAAGAACTGCAGAATGAATCCGAGGGATTTGAACTTTCAGGTATTTATTTCAAATGTTCTTTACAGTTTCACTCAATCTCAAATGACTGGAGGCCTATGTTCAGATAGGTAGGACTCATACAATACTTTATTTCTGATGATCAAACTCTAGTCTAACTTGATAGACCGAATATATTTTTATTATATTAGTTTAAAACGTTTTCACTTGTGACACTTTCTATGCGAAAGACACACTTTAAGTTTCCCTCTTAATTAAACACTTTATATTCTACGACATTATTTAAACTTTTTTTGTTGTTGTTGCTTTTACTCGTGAATTAATAGTTCTGTTTTTATTCTACAAAACTTTTAACAACTGAAATAATTTCCAAAACCATTTCCCACGACGAAGGTTATTCGAGATGTTTATTCGTTTCAAGGCCTGTGAAGTGGTCGGGTAGGTGACAAAACGCAGGAAATACAGACCGTAACACACACCTTTAACAATAGAAGGGATGCATAGAAACAAGTCCGCGACCAACAGAAAACACTTCTCAGTTTTATTATTTGGCTAAATGATTCGCAACGAGAACCAATCCATCCACTTAGCAGAAACCCACTGGGAACAAACGGTTTAACATCCAGTTTTAATTTACATTTGGTTTGAGTTTTTAACTAACGTGAATTCAACGTGGAAATTCACAACGGAAATGTCACTATGTCATTGAATTTAGGTTAAAAAAGTTGTGTTTTTTCAAAACAAAATCAGTTTTCCAAGTTGATTCAACGTCATCACATATATATTTTTTTGTTATTCTAGGAAATACACATTACAGGTGTTATATTTCTCTTCAAATAATTTGTAGTTCAATTTTTATTTCGCCTTTATTTCGACAGGGAAGACATATGTAGACCTAACAGTAGGTCTCTTTTCCAAACGCACCCTTTTTAACACAATATAAATATACACATTACACTTATTTATTTATTTATGTATATATATTTATATTTACAAAAACCCAGTCGTGGTAAGCACAAATAAAACATCACAAATCACCCATAAAAACGGTTACATTTCTCCACAAATAAGTCCCCTATCAATACTTTAAATTGACCGAACGGCACCAGGACATCAAGCTGAAATGTATATAGCGATAAAAAAAAAACAAATTTAAAAAAAGATGAAAACAAAAAGCAGATTTACCTGGCTCGGGCGAAACCCAAGGAACCTCTCAAGAGTTAACCTGTGAACGGGGTTAGGCAACTCAGGTGTCTATACTTCAACTGAAACGTTAGATAAGACAGACGTTTATGAAGTAGGGCCTTGCAAACAGAAAGGGAGTGATGTAGAGATCTACAGGTCTTTAGCGGAAGTCCAGAAAACGTTTTGATACAGTGATGGGTCTCAAACATGTCAGCTGTAACAAAACGAAAGGAACTATGATCGATGGCATCCAATGGTTTAAGAGTCGTAGCGACTGCACTTTGATAAATAACATCACCATAATCAACAACGGATAAAAATATTGACTGAATAATCTGCTTCCTACTGCTTAGAGAACGTTACGATCTGTTTCTGTAGGAATAATCTGCTTCCTACTGCTCCTACAAAGACACCATCTGTTTCCTACTGCTCAGAGAAAGGAACGATCTGTTTCCTACTGCTCAGAGAAAGGAACGATCTGTTTCCTACTGCTCAGAGAAAGGAACGATCTGTTTCCTACTGCTCCTAGAAAGACACCATCTGTTTCCTACTGCTCAGAGAAAGGTACGATCTGTTTTCTACTGCTCCTAGAAAGACACCATCTGTTTCCTACTGCTCAGAGAAAGGTACGATCTGTTTTCTACTGCTCCTAGAAAGACACCATCTGTTTCCTACTGCTCAGAGAAAGGAACGATCTGTTTCCTACTGCTCAGAGAAAGGAACGATCTGTTTCCTACTGCTCAGAGAAAGGAACGATCTGTTTCCTACTGCTCAGAGAAAGGAACGATCTGTTTCCTACTGCTCAGAGAAAGTTACGATCTGTTTCCTACTGCTCAGAGAAAGGAACGATCTGTTTCCTACTGCTCAGAGAAAGGAACGATCTGCTTCCTACTGCTCAGAGAAAGGAACGATCTGTTTCCTACTGCTCAGAGAAAGGAACGATCTGTTTCCTACTGCTTAGAGAAAGGAACGATCTGTTTCCTACTGCTCAGAGAAAGGAACGATCTGTTTCCTACCGCTTAGAGAAAGGAACGATCTGTTTCCTACTGCTCCTAGAAAGACACCATCTGTTTCCTACTGCTCAGAGAAAGGAACGATCTGTTTCCTACTGCTCAGAGAAAGGAACGATCTGTTTCCTACCGCTTAGAGAAAGGAACGATCTGTTTCCAACTGCTCCTAGAAAGACACCATCTGTTTCCTACTGCTCAGAGAAAGGAACGATCTGTTTCCTACTGCTCCTAGAAAGACACCATCTGTTTCCTACTGCTCAGAGAAAGGAACGATCTGTTTCCTACTGCTCAGAGAAAGGAACGATCTGTTTCCTACTGCTTAGAGAAAGGAACGATCTGTTTCCTACTGCTCCTAGAAAGACACCATCTGTTTCCTACTGCTCAGAGAAAGGAACAATCTGTTTCCTACTGCTCAGAGAAAGGAACGATCTGTTTCCTACTGCTCAGAGAAAGGAACGATCTGTTTCCCACTGCTTCTAGAAAGACACCATCTGTTTCCTACTGTTCAGAGAAAGGAACGATCTGTTTCCTACTGCTCAGAGAAAGGAACGATCTGTTTCCTACTGCTCAGAGAAAGGAACGATCTGTTTCCTACTGCTCAGAGAAAGGAACGATCTGTTTCCTACTGCTTAGAGAAAGGAACGATCTGTTTCCTATTGCTCCTAGAAAGACACCATCTGTTTCCTACTGCTCAGAGAAAGGAACGATCTGTTTCCTACTGCTCAGAGAAAGGAACGATCTGTTTCCTACTGCTCAGAGAAAGGAACGATCTGTTTCCTACTGCTTAGAGAAAGGAACGATCTGTTTCCTACTGCTCAGAGAAAGGAACGATCTGTTTCTGTAGGAATGCCTAAGTGTTTATATGCGGAACACGTTGGGTTGGAGAACCATCTAATGAGTCTAATGTAGTTCATCTGAAACATTCTCACCACAGTTTAAAACAACATGTATTTCCTTGTCCTGTATTAAACACAGCATTTAAATCAGCAAGGGATTCCTGCATAGCAAAATAATCTGACTGTACTTTTGACACAGTCAGATCAACAGTCAGGGTAACAGTCAGATCAACAGTCAGATCAACAGTCAGGGTAACAGTCAGATCAACAGTCAGATCAACAGTCAGGGTAACAATCAGATCAACAGTCAGGGTAACAGTCAGATCAACAGTCAGGGTAACAGTCAGATCAACAGTCAGGGTAACAGTCAGATCAACAGTCAGGGTAACAGTCAGATCAACAGTCAGGGTAACAGTCAGATCAACAGTCAGATTAACAGTCAGGGTAACAGTCAGGGTAACAGTCAGATCAACAGTCAGGGTAACAGTCAGATCAACAGTAACAGTCAGATCAACAGTCAGATCAACAGTCAGATCAACAGTCAGGGTAACAGTCAGATCAACAGTCAGATCAACAGTCAGGGTAACAGTCAGATCAACAGTCAGATCAACAGTCAGGGTAACAGTCAGGGTAACAGTCAGATCAACAGTCAGGGTAACAGTCAGATCAACAGTCAGATCAACAGTCAGGGTAACAGTCAGGGTAACAGTCAGATCAACAGTCAGGGTAACAGTCAGATCAACAGTCAGGGTAACAGTCAGATCAACAGTCAGATCAACAGTCAGATCAACAGTCAGATCAACAGTCAGGGTAACAGTCAGATCAACAGTCAGATCAACAGTCAGGGTAACAGTCAGATCAACAGACAGATCAACAGTCAGATCAACAGTCAGATCAACAGTCAGGGTAACAGTCAGATCAAAAGTCAGATCAACAGTCAGGGTAACAGTCAGATCAACAGTCAGATCAACAGTCAGATCAACAGTCAGGGTAACAGTCAGATCAACAGTCAGATCAACAGTCAGGGTAACAGTCAGATCAACAGTCAGGGTAACAGCCAGATCAACAGTCAGATCAACAGTCAGATCAACAGTCAGATCAACAGTCAGGGTAACAGCATATATAATAATATCCTCCACATATAGATGAAGTTTACCATTTAACAGATTGACAATGATGTTTATATAAATATTCACCAGAGAACAGGTCATCATGATCAACAGTATCAAAAGCTTTACAACACTAAACCCTGATTGGATGTTCAGGACTAAAACCTGATTGGATGTCCAGGACTAAACCCTGATTGGATGTCCAGGACTAAACCCTGATTGGATGTCCAGGACTAAACCCTGATTGGATGTCCAGGACTAAACCCTGATTGGATGTTCAGGACTAAACCCTGATTGGATGTCCAGGACTAAACCCTGATTGGATGTCCAGGACTAAACCCTGATTGGATGTCCAGGACTAAACCCTGATTGGATGTCCAGGACTAAACCCTGATTGGATGTCCAGGACTAAACCCTGATTGGATGTCCAGGACTAAACCCTGATTGGATGTTCAGGACTAAACCCTGATTTGATGTCCAGGACTAAACCCTGATTGGATGTCCAGGACTAAACCCTGATTGGATGTTCAGGACTAAACCCTGATTGGATGTCCAGGACTAAACCCTGATTGGATGTCCAGGACTAAACCTGATTGGATGTCCAGGACTAAACCCTGATTGGATGTCCAGGACTAAACCCTGATTGGATGTTCAGGACTAAACCCTGATTGGATGTCCAGGACTAAACCCTGATTGGATGTCCAGGACTAAACCCTGATTGGATGTCCAGGACTAAACCCTGATTGGATGTCCAGGACTAAACCCTGATTGGATGTCCAGACCTAAACCCTGATTGGATGTCCAGGACTAAACCCTGATTGGATGTCCAGGACTAAACCCTGATTGGATGTCCAGGACTAAACCCTGATTGGATGTCCAGGACTAAACCCTGATTGGATGTCCAGGACTAAACCCTGATTGGATGTCCAGGACTAAACCCTGATTGGATGTCCGGGACTAAACCCTGATTGGATGTCCGGGACTAAACCCTGATTGGATGTCCGGGACTAAACCCTGATTGGATGTCCAGGTCTAAACCCTGATTGGATGTCCGGGACTAAAGCCTGATTGGATGTCCAGGACTAAACCCTGATTGGATGTCCAGGATTAAACCCTGATTGGATGTCCAGGACTAAAACCTGATTGGATGTCCAGGACTAAACCCTGATTGGATGTCCAGGACTAAACCCTGATTGGATGTCCAGACCTAAACCCTGATTGGATGTCCAGGACTAAACCCTGATTGGATGTCCAGGACTAAACCCTGATTGGATGTCCAGGACTAAACCCTGATTGGATGTCCAGACCTAAACGGTGATTGGATGTCGAGGACTAAACCTTGATTGGATGTCCAGGACTAAACCCTGATTGGATGTCGAGGACTAAACCTTGATTGGATGTCCAGGACTAAACCCTGATTGGATGTCCAGGACTAAACCCTGATTAGATGTCCAGGACTAAACCCTGATTGGATGTCCAGGATTAAACCCAGATTGGGATCCAATTGGTCGGTCCCTATGGATTTCTTGTTGTATACTGCTAGGATAGCATCCAGGACTTATTTTTCTTTAAATAGCCTAAAAGAAAAGCTTTGACTATCCTTCCTCTGATCATTCAGTAAGACCCCCCCCATCAGCATTCAGCCCAGTATAATTATGAATAGGCTTAAAGGTTTTCAAAGAAATAGCCTGCTGAAATAAAATGGTGATTAAATGCATCAATGTTAGCATGTTTCGATAGCATGTAACGAGGCGAGTGTCTGAATGAATTGGATTTAAAATCAAATCAAGCTTTATTAGTCTTATGCGCCGAATACAACAAGTGTAGACTTTACCGTGAAATGCTGAATACAACAAGTGTTGACTTTATCGTGAGATGCTTTACTTACAAGCCCTTAACCAACAGTGCAGTTCAAGAAGAGTTAAGAAAAATATTTACCAAGTAGACTAAAATAAAAAAGTAGTAATAAAAAAACAACGCAATACGAATAACGAGGCTACATACAGGGGGTACCGAGTCAGTGTGGAGGCTATATACAGGGGGTACCGGTACAGAGTCAATGTGGAGGCTATATACAGGGGGTACAGGTACCGAGTCAGTGTGGAGGCTATATACAGGGGGTACCGGTACAGAGTCAATGTGGAGGCTATATACAGGGTGTACCGGTACAGAGTCAATGTGGAGGCTATATACAGGGTGTACCAGTACAGAGTCAATGTGGAGGCTATATACAGGGGGTACCGGTACAGAGTCAATGTGGAGGCTATATACAGGGGGTACCGGTACAGAGTCAATGTGGAGGCTATATACAGGGGGCACCGGTACAGAGTCAATGTGGAGGCTATATACAGGGGGTACCGGTACAGAGTCAATGTGGAGGCTATATACAGGGGGTACCGGTACAGAGTCAATGTGGAGGCTATATACAGGGGGTACCGGTACAGAGTCAATGTGGAGGCTATATAAAGGGGATACCAGTACAGAGTCAATGTGGAGGCTATATACAGGGGGTACCGGTACAGAGTCAATGTGGAGGCTATATACAGGGTGTTACGGTACAGAGTCAATGTGGAGGCTATATACAGGGGGTACCGGTACAGAGTCAATGTGGAGGCTATATACAGGGTGTACCGGTACAGAGTCAATGTGGAGGCTATATAAAGGGGATACCAGTACAGAGTCAATGTGGAGGCTATATACAGGGGGTACCGGTACAGAGTCAATGTGGAGGCTATATACAGGGTGTTACGGTACAGAGTCAATGTGGAGGCTATATACAGGGGGTACCGGTACAGAGTCAATGTGGAGGCTATATACAGGGTGTACCGGTACAGAGTCAATGTGGAGGCTATATACAGGGGGCACCGGTACAGAGTCAATGTGGAGGCTATATACAGGGGGTACCAGTACAGAGTCAATGTGGAGGCTATATACAGGGGGTACCGGTACAGAGTCAATGTGGAGGCTATATACAGGGGGCACCGGTACAGAGTCAATGTGGAGGCTATAAACAGGGGGTACCAGTACAGAGTCAATGTGGAGGCTATATACAGGGGGTACCGGTACAGAGTCAATGTGGAGGCTATATACAGGGGGTACCGGTACAGAGTCAATGTGGAGGCTATATACAGGGGGTACCGGTACAGAGTCAATGTGGAGGCTATATACAGGGGGTACTGGTACAGAGTCAGTGTGGAGGCTATATACAGGGGGTACTGGTACAGAGTCAATGTGGAGGCTATATACAGGGGGTACTGGTACAGAGTCAATGTGGAGGCTATATACAGGGGGTACTGGTACAGAGTCAATGTGGAGGCTATATACAGGGGTACTGGTACAGAGTCAATGTGGAGGCTATATACAGGGGGTACTGGTACAGAGTCAATGTGGAGGCTATATACAGGGGGTACTGGTACAGAGTCAATGTGGAGGCTATATACAGGGGGTACTGGTACAGAGTCAATGTGGAGGCTATATACAGGGGGTACCGGTACAGAGTCAATGTGGAGGCTATATACAGGGGGTACTGGTACAGAGTCAATGTGGAGGCTATATACAGGGGGTACTGGTACAGAGTCAATGTGGAGGCTATATACAGGGGCTATATACAGGGTCAATGTGGAGGCTATATACAGGGGGTACCGGTACAGAGTCAATGTGGAGGCTATATACAGGGGGTACCGGTACAGAGTCAATGTGGAGGCTATATACAGGGGGCACCGGTACCGAGTCAATGTGGAGGCTATATACAGGGGGTACCGGTACAGAGTCAATGTGGAGGCTATATACAGGGGGCACCAGTACAGAGTCAGTGTGGAGGCTATATACAGGGGGTACCAGTACAGAGTCAATGTGGAGGCTATATACAGGGGGTACCAGTACAGAGTCAATGTGGAGGCTATATACAGGGGGCACCAGTACAGAGTCAGTGTGGAGGCTATATACAGGGGGTACCAGTACAGAGTCAATGTGGAGGCTATATACAGGGGGCACCAGTACAGAGTCAGTGTGGAGGCTATATACAGGGGGTACCGGTACAGAGTCAATGTGGAGGCTATATACAGGGTGTACCAGTACAGAGTCAATGTGGAGGCTATATACAGGGGGCACCAGTACAGAGTCAGTGTGGAGGCTATATACAGGGGGTACCGGTACAGAGTCAATGTGGAGGCTATATACAGGGGTTACCGGTACAGAGTCAGTGTGGAGGCTATATACAGGGGGTACCGGTACAGAGTCAGTGTGGAGGCTATATACAGGGGGTACCGGTACCGAGTCAGTGTGGAGGCTATATACAGGGGGTACCGGTACCGAGTCAGTGTGGAGGCTATATACAGGGGGTACCGGTACAGAGTCAATGTGGAGGCTATATACAGGGGGCACCGGTACCGAGTCAGTGTGGAGGCTATATACAGGGGGTACCGGTACCGAGTCAGTGTGGAGGCTATATACAGGGTGTTACGGTACAGAGTCAATGTGGAGGCTATATACAGGGTGTTACGGTACAGAGTCAATGTGGAGGCTATATACAGGGGGTACCAGTACAGAGTCAGTGTGGAGGCTATATACAGGGTGTTACGGTACAGAGTCAATGTGGAGGCTATATAAAGGGGATACCAGTACAGAGTCAGTGTGGAGGCTATATACAGGGTGTTACGGTACAGAGTCAATGTGGAGGCTATATACAGGGGGTACCAGTACAGAGTCAGTGTGGAGGCTATATACAGGGTGTTACGGTACAGAGTCAATGTGGAGGCTATATACAGGGGGTACCGGTACCGAGTCAGTGTGGAGGCTATATACAGGGTATTACGGTACAGAGTCAATGTGGAGGCTATATACAGGGGGTACCAGTACAGAGTCAATGTGGAGGCTATATACAGGGGGTACCAGTACAGAGTCAATGTGGAGGCTATATAGAGGGGGTACCGGTACAGAGTCAATGTGGAGGCTATATACAGGGGGTACCGGTACAGAGTCAATGTGGAGGCTATATACAGGGGGTACCAGTACAGAGTCAATGTGGAGGCTATATACAGGGGGTACCGGTACCGAGTCAGTGTGGAGGCTATATACAGGGGGTACCGGTACAGAGTCAATGTGGAGGCTATATATAGGGGGTACCGGTACTGCCCGAGTCAGTGTGGAGGCTATATACAGGGGGTACCGGTACAGAGTCAATGTGGAGGCTATATACAGGGGTTACCGGTACAGAGTCAGTGTGGAGGCTATATACAGGGGGTACCGGTACAGAGTCAGTGTGGAGGCTATATACAGGGGGTACCGGTACCGAGTCAGTGTGGAGGCTATATACAGGGGGTACCGGTACCGAGTCAGTGTGGAGGCTATATACAGGGGGTACCGGTACAGAGTCAATGTGGAGGCTATATACAGGAGGTACCGGTACCGAGTCAGTGTGGAGGCTATATACAGGGGGTACCGGTACAGAGTCAATGTGGAGGCTATATACAGGGGGCACCGGTACCGAGTCAGTGTGGAGGCTATATACAGGGGGTACCGGTACCGAGTCAGTGTGGAGGCTATATACAGGGGGTACCGGTACAGAGTCAATGTGGAGGCTATATACAGGGGGTACCAGTACAGAGTCAGTGTGGAGGCTATATACAGGGGGTACCGGTACAGAGTCAATGTGGAGGCTATATACAGGGGGTACCAGTACAGAGTCAGTGTGGAGGCTATATACAGGGGGCACCGGTACAGAGTCAATGTGGAGGCTATATACAGGGGGTACCAGTACAGAGTCAGTGTGGAGGCTATATACAGGGGGTACCGGTACACAGTCAATGTGGAGGCTATATACAGGGGGTACCGGTACCGAGTCAGTGTGGAGGCTATATACAGGGGGTACCGGTACCGAGTCAGTGTGGAGGCTATATACAGGGGGTACCGGTACAGAGTCAGTGTGGAGGCTATATACAGGGGGTACCGGTACCGAGTCAGTGTGCGGGGGAACCGGTACCGAGTCAGTGTGGAGGCTATATACAGGGGGTACCGGTACAGAGTCAATGTGGAGGCTATATACAGGGGGCACCGGTACAGAGTCAATGTGGAGGCTATATACAGGGGGTACCGGTACAGAGTCAGTGTGGAGGCTATATACAGGGGGCACCGGTACAGAGTCAATGTGGAGGCTATATACAGGGGGCACCGGTACCGAGTCAGTGTGGAGGCTATATACAGGGGGTACCGGTACAGAGTCAATGTGGAGGCTATATACAGGGGTTACCGGTACAGAGTCAGTGTGGAGGCTATATACAGGGGGTACCGGTACAGAGTCAGTGTGGAGCTATATACAGGGGGTACCGGTACCGAGTCAGTGTGGAGGCTATATACAGGGGGTACCGGTACCGAGTCAGTGTGGAGGCTATATACAGGGGGTACCGGTACAGAGTCAATGTGGAGGCTATATACAGGAGGTACCGGCACCGAGTCAGTGTGGAGGCTATATACAGGGGGTACGGTACAGAGTCAATGTGGAGGCTATATACAGGGGGCACCGGCACGAGTCAGTGTGGAGGCTATATACAGGGGGGTACCGGTACCGAGTCAGTGTGGAGGCTATATACAGGGGGTACCGGTACAGAGTCAATGTGGAGGCTATATACAGGGGTACCAGTACAGAGTCAGTGTGGAGGCTATATACAGGGGGTACCGGTACAGAGTCAATGTGGAGGCTATATACAGGGGTACCAGTACAGAGTCAGTGTGGAGGCTATATACAGGGGGCACCGGTACAGAGTCAATGTGGAGGCTATATACAGGGGGTACCAGTACAGAGTCAGTGTGGAGGCTATATACAGGGGGTACCGGTACCGAGTCAGTGTGCAGGCTATATACAGGGGGTACCGGTACCGAGTCAGTGTGGAGGCTATATACAGGGGGTACCGGTACAGAGTCAGTGTGGAGGCTATATACAGGGGGTACCGGTACCGAGTCAGTGTGGAGGCTATATACAGGGGGTACCGGTACAGAGTCAGTGTGGAGGCTATATACAGGGGGTACCGGTACCGAGTCAGTGTGCGGGGGAACCGGTACCGAGTCAGTGTGGAGGCTATATACAGGGGGTACCGGTACAGAGTCAATGTGGAGGCTATATACAGGGGGCACCGGTACAGAGTCAATGTGGAGGCTATATACAGGGGGTACCGGTACAGAGTCAGTGTGGAGGCTATATACAGGGGCACCGGTACAGAGTCAATGTGGAGGCTATATACAGGGGGCACGGTACCGAGTCAGTGTGGAGGCTATATACAGGGATACCAGTACAGAGTCAATGTGGAGGCTATATAAAGGGGATACCAGTACAGAGTCAATGTGGAGGCTATATACAGGGTGTTACGGCACAGAGTCAATGTGGAGGCTATATACAGGGGGTACCGGTACCGAGTCAGTGTGGAGGCTATATACAGGGGGGTACCGGTACAGAGTCAGTGTGGAGGCTATATACAGGGGTACCGGTACCGAGTCAGTGTGGAGGCTATATATACAGGGGGCACCGGTACCGAGTCAGTGTGGAGGCTATATACAGGGGGTACCGGTACAGAGTCAATGTGGAGGCTATATACAGGAGGTACCGGCACCGAGTCAGTGTGGAGGCTATATACAGGGGTACCGGTACAGAGTCAATGTGGAGCCTATATACAGGGGCACGGTAACCGAGTCAGTGTGGAGGCTATATACAGGGGGTACCGGTACCGAGTCAGTGTGGAGGCTATATACAGGGGGTACCGGTACAGAGTCAATGTGGAGGCTATATACAGGGGGTACCAGTACAGAGTCAGTGTGGAGGCTATATACAGGGGGTACCGGTACAGAGTCAATGTGGAGGCTATATACAGGGGGTACCAGTACAGAGTCAGTGTGGAGGCTATATACAGGGGGCACCGGTACAGAGTCAATGTGGAGGCTATATACAGGGGGTACCAGTACAGAGTCAGTGTGGAGGCTATATACAGGGGGTACCGGTACCGAGTCAGTGTGGAGGCTATATACAGGGGGTACCGGTACACAGTCAATGTGGAGGCTATATACAGGGGGTACCGGTACCGAGTCAGTGTGGAGGCTATATGCAGGGGGTGCGGTACCGAGTCAGTGTGGAGGCTATATACAGGGGGTACGGTACAGAGTCAGTGTGGAGGCTATATACAGGGGGTACCGGTACCGAGTCAGTGTGCGGGGGAACCGGTACCGAGTCAGTGTGGAGGCTATATACAGGGGGTACCGGTACAGAGTCAATGTGGAGGCTATATACAGGGGGCACCGGTACAGAGTCAATGTGGAGGCTATATACAGGGGTACCGGTACAGAGTCAGTGTGGAGGCTATATACAGGGGCACCGGTACAGAGTCAATGTGGAGGCTATATACAGGGGCACCGGTACCGAGTCAGTGTGGAGGCTATATACAGGGGATACCAGTACAGAGTCAATGTGGAGGCTATATAAAGGGGATACCAGTACAGAGTCAATGTGGAGGCTATATACAGGGTGTTACGGCACAGAGTCAATGTGGAGGCTATATACAGGGGTACGCACCGAGTCAGTGTGGAGGCTATATACAGGGGGTACAGGTACAGAGTCAATGTGGAGGCTATATACAGGGGCACCGGTACCGAGTCAGTGTGCGGGGAACCGGTACCGAGTCAGTGTGGAGGCTATATACAGGTTGTTACGGCACAGAGTCAATGTGGAGGCTATATACAGGGGGTACGCACCGAGTCAGTGTGGAGGCTATATACAGGGGTGCCGGTACCGAGTCAGTGTGGAGGCTATATACAGGGGTACCGGTACCCGAGTCAGTGTGGAGGCTATATACAGGGGGCACCGGCAACGAGTCAGTGTGGAGGCTATACAGGGGGTTGCGGTACAGAGTCAATGTGGAGGCTATATACAGGGGGTACCGGTACAGAGTCAATGTGGAGGCTATATACAGGGGGTACCAGTACAGAGTCAATGTGGAGGCTATATACAGGGGTACCGGTACCGAGTCAGTGTGGAGGCTATATACAGGGGGTACCGGTACAGAGTCAATGTGGAGGCTATATACAGGGGTACGCACCGAGTCAGTGTGGAGGCTATATACAGGGGTACCGGCACAGAGTCAATGTGGAGGCTATATACAGGGGTTACCGGTACAGAGTCAGTGTGGAGGCTATATACAGGGGGGGTGCCGGTACAGAGTCAGTGTGGAGGCTATATACAGGGGGTACCGGTACAGAGTCAATGTGGAGGCTATATACAGGGGGTACCGGTACAGAGTCAGTGTGGAGGCTATATACAGGAGGTACCGGTACAGAGTCAGTGTGGAGGCTATATACAGGGTGTTACGGTACAGAGTCAATGTGGAGGCTATATACAGGGGGTACCGGTACCGAGTCAGTGTGGAGGCTATATACAGGGTATTACGGTACAGAGTCAATGTGGAGGCTATATACAGGGGGTACCAGTACAGAGTCAATGTGGAGGCTATATACAGGGGGTACCGGCACAGAGTCAATGTGGAGGCTATATACAGGGGGTACCGGCACAGAGTCAGTGTGGAGGCTATATACAGGGGTACCGGTACAGAGTCAGTGTGGAGGCTATATACAGGGGTACCGGTACCGAGTCAGTGTGGAGGCTATATACAGGGGGCACCGGCACCGAGTCAGTGTGGAGGCTATATACAGGGGGCACCGGCACAGAGTCAATGTGGAGGCTATATACAGGGGCACCGGCACCGGAGTCAGTGTGGAGGCTATATACAGGGGTACCGGCACCGAGTCAGTGTGGAGGCTATATACAGGGGGTACCGGTACAGAGTCAATGTGGAGGCTATATACAGGGGTACCAGTACAGAGTCAGTGTGGAGGCTATACAGGGGGCACGGCACAGAGTCAATGTGGAGGCTATATACAGGGGGTACCAGTACAGAGTCAGTGTGGAGGCTATATACAGGGGCACCGGCACAGAGTCAATGTGGAGGCTATATACAGGGGTACCAGTACAGAGTCAGTGTGGAGGCTATATACAGGGGGTACCGGCACCGAGTCAGTGTGGAGGCTATATACAGGGGTACCGGTACACAGTCAATGTGGAGGCTATATACAGGGGGTACCGGTACCGAGTCAGTGTGGAGGCTATACAGGGGGTACCGGTACCGAGTCAGTGTGGAGGCTATATACAGGGGTACCGGTACAGAGTCAGTGTGGAGGCTATATACAGGGGCACCGGTAACCAGTCAGTGTGCGGGGGAACCGGTACCGAGTCAGTGTGGAGGCTATATACAGGGGGTACCGGTACAGAGTCAATGTGGAGGCTATATACAGGGGGCACCGGTACAGAGTCAATGTGGAGGCTATATACAGGGGGTACCGGTACAGAGTCAGTGTGGAGGCTATATACAGGGGGCACGGTACAGAGTCAATGTGGAGGCTATATACAGGGGGCACCGGTACCGAGTCAGTGTGGAGGCTATATACAGGGGATACCAGTACAGAGTCAATGTGGAGGCTATATAAAGGGGATACCAGTACAGAGTCAATGTGGAGGCTATATACAGGGTGTTACGGCACAGAGTCAATGTGGAGGCTATATACAGGGGGTGGTACCGAGTCAGTGTGGAGGCTATATACAGGGGGTACAGGTACAGAGTCAATGTGGAGGCTATATACAGGGGGCACCGGTACCGAGTCAGTGTGCGGGGGAACCGGTACCGAGTCAGTGTGGAGGCTATATACAGGTTGTTACGGCACAGAGTCAATGTGGAGGCTATATACAGGGGGTACCGGTACCGAGTCAGTGTGGAGGCTATATACAGGGGGTACCGGTACCGAGTCAGTGTGGAGGCTATATACAGGGGGCACCGGTACCGAGTCAGTGTGGAGGCTATATACAGGGGGTACCGGTACAGAGTCAATGTGGAGGCTATATACAGGGGGTACCGGTACAGAGTCAATGTGGAGGCTATATACAGGGGGTACCAGTACAGAGTCAATGTGGAGGCTATATACAGGGGGTACCGGTACTGAGTCAGTGTGGAGGCTATATACAGGGGGTACCGGTACAGAGTCAATGTGGAGGCTATATACAGGGGTACCAGGTACCGAGTCAGTGTGGAGGCTATATACAGGGGGCACCGGTACAGAGTCAATGTGGAGGCTATATACAGGGGTTAACCGGTACAGAGTCAGTGTGGAGGCTATATACAGGGGGTACCGGTACAGAGTCAGTGTGGAGGCTATATACAGGGGGTAACGGCCGAGTCAGTGTGGAGGCTATATACAGGGGGTACCGGTACCGAGTCAGTGTGGAGGCTATATACAGGGGTACCGGTACAGAGTCAATGTGGAGGCTATATACAGGGGCACCGGTACCGAGTCAGTGTGGAGGCTATATACAGGGGTACCGGTACAGAGTCAGTGTGGAGGCTATATACAGGGTGTTACGGTACAGAGTCAATGTGGAGGCTATATACAGGGTGTTACGGTACAGAGTCAATGTGGAGGCTATATACAGGGGGTACCAGTACAGAGTCAGTGTGGAGGCTATATACAGGGTGTTACGGTACAGAGTCAATGTGGAGGCTATATAAAGGGGATACCAGTACAGAGTCAGTGTGGAGGCTATATACAGGGTGTTACGGTACAGAGTCAATGTGGAGGCTATATACAGGGGGTACCAGTACAGAGTCAGTGTGGAGGCTATATACAGGGTGTTACGGTACAGAGTCAATGTGGAGGCTATATACAGGGGGTACCGGTACCGAGTCAGTGTGGAGGCTATATACAGGGTATTACGGTACAGAGTCAATGTGGAGGCTATATACAGGGGGTACCAGTACAGAGTCAATGTGGAGGCTATATACAGGGGGTACCAGTACAGAGTCAATGTGGAGGCTACATAGAGGGGGTACCGGTACAGAGTCAATGTGGAGGCTATATACAGGGGGTACCGGTACAGAGTCAATGTGGAGGCTATATACAGGGGGTACCGGTACCGAGTCAGTGTGGAGGCTATATACAGGGGGTACCGGTACAGAGTCAATGTGGAGGCTATATACAGGGGGTACCGGTACCGAGTCAGTGTGGAGGCTATATACAGGGGGTACCGGTACAGAGTCAATGTGGAGGCTATATACAGGGGTTACCGGTACAGAGTCAGTGTGGAGGCTATATACAGGGGGTACCGGTACAGAGTCAGTGTGGAGGCTATATACAGGGGGTACCGGTACCGAGTCAGTGTGGAGGCTATATACAGGGGGTACCGGTACCGAGTCAGTGTGGAGGCTATATACAGGGGGTACCGGTACAGAGTCAATGTGGAGGCTATATACAGGAGGTACCGGTACCGAGTCAGTGTGGAGGCTATATACAGGGGGTACCGGTACAGAGTCAATGTGGAGGCTATATACAGGGGCACCACCGAGTCAGTGTGGAGGCTATATACAGGGGGTACCGGTACCGAGTCAGTGTGGAGGCTATATACAGGGGGTACCGGTACAGAGTCAATGTGGAGGCTATATACAGGGGGTACCAGTACAGAGTCAGTGTGGAGGCTATATACAGGGGGTACCGGTACAGAGTCAATGTGGAGGCTATATACAGGGGGTACCAGTACAGAGTCAGTGTGGAGGCTATATACAGGGGGTACCAGTACAGAGTCAATGTGGAGGCTATATACAGGGGGTACCAGTACAGAGTCAGTGTGGAGGCTATATACAGGGGGTACCGGTACCGAGTCAGTGTGGAGGCTATATACAGGGGGTACCGGTACACAGTCAATGTGGAGGCTATATACAGGGGGTACCGGTACCGAGTCAGTGTGGAGGCTATATACAGGGGGTACCGGTACCGAGTCAGTGTGGAGGCTATATACAGGGGGTACCGGTACAGAGTCAGTGTGGAGGCTATATACAGGGGGTACCGGTACCGAGTCAGTGTGCGGGGGAACCGGTACCGAATCAGTGTGGAGGCTATATACAGGGGGTACCGGTACAGAGTCAATGTGGAGGCTATATACAGGGGGCACCGGTACAGAGTCAATGTGGAGGCTATATACAGGGGGTACCGGTACAGAGTCAGTGTGGAGGCTATATACAGGGGGCACCGGTACAGAGTCAATGTGGAGGCTATATACAGGGGGCACCGGTACCGAGTCAGTGTGGAGGCTATATACAGGGGATACCAGTACAGAGTCAATGTGGAGGCTATATAAAGGGGATACCAGTACAGAGTCAATGTGGAGGCTATATACAGGGTGTTACGGCACAGAGTCAATGTGGAGGCTATATACAGGGGGTACCGGTACCGAGTCAGTGTGGAGGCTATATACAGGGGGTACAGGTACAGAGTCAATGTGGAGGCTATATACAGGGGGCACCGGTACCGAGTCAGTGTGCGGGGGAACCGGTACCGAGTCAGTGTGGAGGCTATATACAGGTTGTTACGGCACAGAGTCAATGTGGAGGCTATATACAGGGGGTACCGGTACCGAGTCAGTGTGGAGGCTATATACAGGGGGTACCGGTACCGAGTCAGTGTGGAGGCTATATACAGGGGGTACCGGTACCGAGTCAGTGTGCGGGGGCACCGGTACAGAGTCAGTGTGGAGGTTATATACAGGGGGCACCGGTACAGAGTCAGTGTGGAGGTTATATACAGGGGGTACCGGTACCGAGTCAGTGTGCGGGGGAACCGGTACCGAGTCAGTGTGGAGGTTATATACAGGGGGCACCGGTACAGAGTCAGTGTGGAGGCTATATACAGGGGGTACCGGTACCGAGTCAGTGTGGAGGCTACATACAGAGGGCACCGGTACAGAGTCAGTGTGGAGGCTACATACAGGGGGCACCGGTACAGAGTCAGTGTGGAGGCTATATACAGGGTGTTACAGTACAGAGTCAATGTGGAGGCTATATACAGGGGGTACCGGTACAGAGTCAATGTGGAGGCTATATACAGGGGGCACCGGTACAGAGTCAATGTGGAGGCTACATACAGGGGGCACCAGTACAGAGTCAATGTGGAGGCTATATACAGGGGGCACCGGTACAGAGTCAGTGTGGAGGCTACATACAGGGTGTTACGGTACAGAGTCAATGTGGAGGCTATATACAGGGTGTTACGGTACAGAGTCAATGTGGAGGCTATATACAGGGGGTACCAGTACAGAGTCAGTGTGGAGGCTATATACAGGGTGTTACGGTACAGAGTCAATGTGGAGGCTATATAAAGGGGATACCAGTACAGAGTCAGTGTGGAGGCTATATACAGGGTGTTACGGTACAGAGTCAATGTGGAGGCTATATACAGGGGGTACCAGTACAGAGTCAGTGTGGAGGCTATATACAGGGTGTTACGGTACAGAGTCAATGTGGAGGCTATATACAGGGGTACCGGTACCGAGTCAGTGTGGAGGCTATATACAGGGTATTACGGTACAGAGTCAATGTGGAGGCTATATACAGGGGGTACCAGTACAGAGTCAATGTGGAGGCTATATACAGGGGGTACCAGTACAGAGTCAATGTGGAGGCTACATAGAAGGGGTACCGGTACAGAGTCAATGTGGAGGCTATATACAGGGGGTACCGGTACAGAGTCAATGTGGAGGCTATATACAGGGGGTACCGGTACCGAGTCAGTGTGGAGGCTATATACAGGGGGTACCGGTACAGAGTCAATGTGGAGGCTATATACAGGGGGTACCGGTACCGAGTCAGTGTGGAGGCTATATACAGGGGGTACCGGTACAGAGTCAATGTGGAGGCTATATACAGGGGTTACCGGTACAGAGTCAGTGTGGAGGCTATATACAGGGGGTACCGGTACAGAGTCAGTGTGGAGGCTATATACAGGGGGTTACGAGTCAGTGTGGAGGCTATATACAGGGGGAAAATTGCACCGAGTCAGTGTGGAGGCTATATACAGGGGGGCCGGTACAGAGTCAATGTGGAGGCTATATACAGGAGGTACCGGTACCGAGTCAGTGTGGAGGCTATATACAGGGGGTACCGGTACAGAGTCAATGTGGAGGCTATATACAGGGGCACCAGTACCGAGTCAGTGTGGAGGCTATATACAGGGGGTACCGGTACCGAGTCAGTGTGGAGGCTATATACAGGGGTACCAGTACAGAGTCAATGTGGAGGCTATATACAGGGGTACCAGTACAGAGTCAGTGTGGAGGCTATATACAGGGGGCACCGGTACAGAGTCAATGTGGAGGCTATATACAGGGGTACCAGTACAGAGTCAGTGTGGAGGCTATATACAGGGGTACCAGTACAGAGTCAATGTGGAGGCTATATACAGGGTACCAGTACAGAGTCAGTGTGGAGGCTATATACAGGGGGTACCGGTACCGAGTCAGTGTGGAGGCTATATACAGGGGGTACCGGTACACAGTCAATGTGGAGGCTATATACAGGGGGTACCGGTACCGAGTCAGTGTGGAGGCTATATACAGGGGTAACCGGTACAGAGTCAGTGTGGAGGCTATATACAGGGGGCACCGGTACAGAGTCAGTGTGGAGGCTATATACAGGGGGTACCGGTACCGAGTCAGTGTGCGGGGGAAGACCGAGTCAGTGTGGAGGCTATATACAGGGGGTACCGGTACAGAGTCAATGTGGAGGCTATATACAGGGGGCACCGGTACAGAGTCAATGTGGAGGCTATATACAGGGGGTACCGGTACAGAGTCAGTGTGGAGGCTATATACAGGGGGCACCGGTACAGAGTCAATGTGGAGGCTATATACAGGGGGCACCGGTACCGAGTCAGTGTGGAGGCTATATACAGGGGATACCAGTACAGAGTCAATGTGGAGGCTATATAAAGGGGATACCAGTACAGAGTCAATGTGGAGGCTATATACAGGGTGTTACGGCACAGAGTCAATGTGGAGGCTATATACAGGGGGTACCGGTACCGAGTCAGTGTGGAGGCTATATACAGGGGGTACAGGTACAGAGTCAATGTGGAGGCTATATACAGGGGGCACCGGTACCGAGTCAGTGTGCGGGGGAACCGGTACCGAGTCAGTGTGGAGGCTATATACAGGTTGTTACGGCACAGAGTCAATGTGGAGGCTATATACAGGGGTACCGGTACCGAGTCAGTGTGGAGGCTATATACAGGGGGTACCGGTACCGAGTCAGTGTGGAGGCTATATACAGGGGGCACCGGTACCGAGTCAGTGTGCGGGGGCACCGGTACAGAGTCAGTGTGGAGGTTATATACAGGGGGCACCGGTACAGAGTCAGTGTGGAGGTTATATACAGGGGGTACCGGTACCGAGTCAGTGTGCGGGGAACCGGTACCGAGTCAGTGTGGAGGTTATATACAGGGGGCACCGGTACAGAGTCAGTGTGGAGGCTATATACAGGGGGTACCGGTACCGAGTCAGTGTGGAGGCTACATACAGAGGGCACCGGTACAGAGTCAGTGTGGAGGCTACATACAGGGGGCACCGGTACAGAGTCAGTGTGGAGGCTATATACAGGGTGTTACAGTACAGAGTCAATGTGGAGGCTATATACAGGGGGTACCGGTACAGAGTCAATGTGGAGGCTATATACAGGGGGCACCGGTACAGAGTCAATGTGGAGGCTACATACAGGGGGCACCAGTACAGAGTCAATGTGGAGGCTATATACAGGGGGCACCGGTACAGAGTCAGTGTGGAGGCTACATACAGGGGGTACCGGTACAGAGTCAGTGTGGAGGCTATATACAGGGGGCACCGGTACAGAGTCAATGTGCGGGGGTACCGGTACAGAGTCAGTGTGGAGGCTATATACAGGGGGTACCGGTATAGAGTCAGTGTGCGGGGGTACCGGTACAGAGTCAGTGTGCGGGGGTACCGGTACAGAGTCAGTGTGCGGGGGTACCGGTACAGAGACAATGTGCGGGGGCACCGGTACTGAGTCAGTGTGGAGGCTATATACAGGGGGTACCGGTATACAGGGGATACCAGTACAGAGTCAATGTGGAGGCTATATACAGGGGGTACCAGTACAGTGTCAATGTGGAGGCTATATACAGGGGGTACCGGTACAGAGTCAATGTGGAGGCTATATACAGGGGGTACCAGTACAGAGTCAATGTGGAGGCTATATACAGGGGGTACCGGTACAGAGTCAATGTGGAGGCTATATACAGGGGGTACCGGTACAGAGTCAGTGTGCGGGGGCACCGGTTAGTTGACAGTTTTCCAGAATTTAGTCGGGTTTCCATTACAATCTGAAAGAGCTGTTACATAATAATCAGATTTAGCCATTCTGATTATTTATTCTACACAATGATTCCTCAGTTGCTTAAAAACGTGCCTGTCCAGGCTTAAGCCTGTGTTCCTGGCCTTGACCCAAGCATCATCTCTTTTATGAATGACTTCTGATAATTGCGGCGTGTACCAGGCATTCAATCTACATTTAACCCTCCATTCTATATAAAGGGAGCATGACTATCTACAATAGTATTGAAGACATCTACAAAGAGGCTCAAAGCTGAATCAAGTACAAGGAACGCTGAAATACAATCAAGATCACTAAAAATATAGAGTGTGTAAACTGACGTTTTTAAAGTTCCTCGTTGTGATGACACGAGGCTTAGATTTATTTTTGTATTTTCATATCTCTAACACAAACAACTGGGTAACGGTCACTAATATCTTAGGAGAAGACACCAGTAGGAACATATTTCTCTGGTGTATTCGTTAGAATGAGATCAGTCAGAGTTTGACTTTGAAGGATCTATAGGGTTGGGCAGTGTTAGGCTTAGAAACATCTGATTTGGTTTGAGAAGAGGAGGACGGTTCTTTCTCTTTGTCAGAGTGAACACTAGGAAATTACACACTGCGTCTATGGTAGGATGCCAAGGAAAATGTAATTAAAAAGTCTTAAAGATGATTGATGAAGTTAATGATGATGTCAAAATGTTTTCTTTGAGTCAAATGGACTATGATACAAAATGGAGGAGAAGAAAATGCTGTTCATTCTGAGAGATGCTCAAATTAAATGACAATGACAGAATATCCCGTACTTTTTTCTCCCCCAAATAGCGGCTGCTATGGCAGTTTACAATTTAGGAACACAAATCTGTAAATAGCAGACGTAACATGGAGGTGTTATATTCCATCTTCCACAGTGGAGGAGGTTTCTATGTACTGTGTTACTAACCAAATCTTGGACTGGGTCTGAGGGGACGGACGGACGGACGGACGGACACACACACACGCACACACACGGACACACACACACACACACACACACACACACACACACACGCACACACACACACACACACACACACACACACACACACACACACACACACACACACACACACACACACACACACACACACACAGGGGAGGAGGTGGGAGAGGAGGAGGGGAGGGGAGAAGAGGAGAGAAGGGTAGGAGAGGAGGAGGAGGAGAGGAGAGGGGAGAGGCAGAGATTAGAGGAGGAAGAGAGGAGGAGAGGAGCGGAGGAGGGAAGGAGGAGAGGAGAGGGGAGAGGCAGAGATTAGAGGAGGAGGAGAGGAGCGGAGGAGGGAAGGAGGAGAGGAGATATGACATTACACTTTGATTGTGTGTGTATGTTAACAGTGGGGAGGGGGCAGTGTGTGTTATTAATAAAGGGGAGCGGTCAGAGTGTGTTAACAAAGGAGGGGTCAGTGTGTGTTAACAAAGGGGAGGGGTCAGTGTGTGTTAACAAAGGGGAGGGGTCAGTGTGTATTAACAAAGGGGAGGGGTCAGTGTGTGTTAACAAAGGGGAGGGGTCAGTGTGTGTTAACAAAGGGGAGGGGTCAGTGTATGTTAACAAAGGGGAGGGGTCAGTGTATGTTAACAAAGGGGAGGGGTCAGTGTATGTTAACAAAGGGGAGGGGTCAGTGTATGTTAACAAAGGGGAGGGGTCAGTGTGTGTTAACAAAGGGGAGGGGTCAGAGTGTGTTAACAAAGGGGAGGGGTCAGTGTATGTTAACAAAGGGGAGGGGTCAGTCTATGTTAACAAAGGGGAGGGGTCAGTGTATGTTAACAAAGGGGAGGGGTCAGTGTGTGTTAACAAAGGGGAGGGGTCAGTGTATGTTAACAAAGGGGAGGGGTTTTAAGCAACTGAGGAATCATTGTGTAGAATAAATCATCAGAATGGCTAAATCTGATTATTATGTAACAGCTCTTTCAGATTGTAATGGGAATCTGACTAAATTCTGGAAAACTGTCAACTAACCGGTACCCCCGCACACTGACTCTTTCGAGTTGTCTCGAGGTCTGTAGCATATTCATGGGGTTTATAAACAGCAATAGGCAGTCATCAACCGATGGATGGAAACGTTCTGAGCCAGTTTGTTACTGTTAGCAAGTAGAAAATGTGGCTAACTCGACCAACTAGCTGTACGATCGTTAGGAGCAACTATTTATTGTGCATTGGGGGAAAAGGATAAGCTAGCGAACAAGAGTCTAGCAATATAGCTATGTAGTACGTTGAAAGAAACTAAATGTGCTTTTTCCATCTTCATGTTTTCACCCAGTGGATGAACACAGCAATGACAGGGCATCATTTTCCATGGATGTTTGATCAATAAACACAATTCATGACCAATGTTTTATTTGTTCTTTAGTAATCCTGTATATGATCTTATATTGCTTGGATATCTTGTATATATATTTATTTTAATTTGACCTTTATTTAACTAGGCAAGTCAGTTAGGAACAAATTATTATTTAAATTGACGGCTTAGGAACAGTGGGTTAACTGCCTTGTTCAGGGGCAGAACAACATATTTTTACCTTGTCAGCTCGGAGATTCGAACTAGCAACATTTCGGTTATTGGCCCATCGCTCTATCCACAAGGCTACCTGCCGCCCCGTATATAATCATATGTGATATAAACTCAGCAAAAAAAGAAGCGTCCCTTTTTCAGGACCCTGTCTTTCAAAGTTTTGCGTGTAAAATGTGTGTGTATGTGATGGTCGGATTCGCGTTTATCGTCGTAGGAATGAGCGTTACACCGAGGCCTGTACTCTGGAGCGGAATCAATTTGGAGGTGGACGGTCCGTCATGGTCTGGGGCGGTGTGTCACAGCATCATCGGACAGAGCTGGTTGTCATTGCAGGCAATCTCAACGCTGTGCGTTACAGGGAAGACATCCTCCTCCCTCATGTGGTACCCTTCCTGCAGGCTCATCCTGACATGACCTTCCAGCATGACAATGCCACCAGCCATACTGCTCGTTCTGTGCTTGATTTCCTGCAAGACAAGAATGTCAGCATTCTGCCATGGTCAGCGAAGAGCCCGGATCTAAATCCCATTGAGCACGTCTGGGACCTGTTGTATCGGAGGGTGAGGTCTAGGGACATTCCCCCAGAAATGTCCAGGAACTTGCAGGTGCCTTGGTGGAAGAGTGGGGTAACATCTCACAGCAAGAACTGGCAAATCCAGTGCAGTCCATGAGGAGGAGATGCACTGCAGTACTTAATGCAGCTGGTGGCTACACCAGATACTGACTGATACTTTTGATTTTGACCCCCCCCCCCTCCCCTTTGTTCAGGGACACATTATTCAATATCTGTTAGTCACACGTCTGTGGAACTTGTTCAGTTTATGTCTCAGTTGTTGAATCTTGTTATGTTTATACAAATATTTACACATGTTAAGTTTCTTTTTTTGCTGAGTTTCTAAAAATACAATCTTATTTTGTTGTAATAATATAATCCATGCATTGTTACACTTACGCACTGAAACCTAAAGTCTTGAAAGTATATTTTGGAACAACTATGTTTGTGCTCCATCGCCTTTGATACGACGTTAAATACCCTGTTATAACAAAGGAATCTAGTTAATCGTATATTATATGACCATGGTTAGCTAGCTAGCGGTGTTTAAACAGAGTATGTTTTAACAGAATAGCAGCCTGAGTGTAACGGTCGTCGTATGAAGAAGGTGTGGACCAAAGCGCAGCGTGGTAAGTGTTCATGTTATTTTTATTTAAACTGAACACAAAACAAAATAATAAAGAGAATGAAGGAAGATGAAACAGTCCTGTCAGGTGCAGAAACACAAAACAACTACCCACAACCAATAGTGGGAAAACAGGCTGCCTAAGTATGGTTCTCAATCAGAGACAACGATTGCCAGCTGCCTCTGATTGGAAACCATACCAGGCCAAACACATAGAAATAGAAAACATAGAACACAAAACATAGAATGCCCACCCCAACTCACGCCCTGACCGAACTAAAATAGAGACATAAAAAAGGAACTAAGGTCAGGACTTGACAGTACCCCCCCCCCCCCCCAAAGGTGCAGACTCCGGACGCAAAACCTAAACCCATAGAGGAGGACCTGGGTGGGCATCTGTCCGCGGTGGTGGCTCTGGCGCGGGACGTGGACCCCACTCCACCATAGTCTTGGCCCACTTAAGTGGCGCCTTAGGAGCGGCGACCCTCGCTGCCGACCTCGGACTCTGGACTCTTGCAGCGGGCTCCGAATAAATGGGAGACTCCGGCAGCGCCGGACAGGCGGCAGCGGCGGAGTGAAGGGAGGCTCTGGCAGCTCCGGAGTGAAGGGAGGCTCTGGCAGCTCCGGAGTGAAGGGAGGCTCTGGCAGCTCTGGAGTGAAGGGCGACTCTGGCAGCTCCGGAGTGAAGGGCGACTCTGGCAGCTCCGGAGTGAAGGGCGACTCCGGCAGCTCCTGACTGACGGGCGGCTCTGGAGGCTCCGGACAGGAGGGAGACTCTGGAAGCGCCGGACAGGCGGGAGAACCTGGAGGGAGGAGACAGAGAGACAGCCTGGTGTGTGGGGCTGCCACAGGACCCACCAGGCTGGGGAGACCTACAGGAGGCCTGGTGCGTGGAGGAGGCACTGGACGGACCGGGCTGTGGGGGAGCACTGGAGCTCTGGTGCGCAGCCTTGGCACCACTCCTCCAGGCTGGATGACCACTTTAGCCCGGACCCTCCAGAGTGCAGGCACAGGTTGAACCGGGCTGTGCGTGAGCACTGGAGATCTGGTACATACCACTCGCACCTCTCCCTTAGGCTCAATGCCCACATTCGCCCAGCACGGGCGGAGCGCAGGCATAGGGCGAACTGCAGCCTCCCAGCGCCCAGGAGTCACAGCACGCAGCGCCGGCGCAGGATAACCTGGCCCGAAACGGCGTACCGGAGACCAAACACGCTGAGCAGGCACAACATGCCCTGGCTGGATTCCCACTCTCACATGGCACTTGCGGGGGGCTGGCCTATAGCGCACCGGGCTATGAGCGCATGCTGGCAACACCGTGCGCTTAACCGCATAACACGGTGCCTGACCAGTACTGCGTTTCTTCCGGTAAGCACGGGGAGTTGGCTCAGGTCTACCGCCTGACTCCACCAATCTCCCTGTGTGCCTCTTGTGCCTGTTGCGCTGCCTTGTTTGTGTCGCCAACTCTCCGGTATCCCTCCTCGCACTGCTCTAGAGAATCCCAGGCGGGCTCCGGCACTCTCCCTGGGTCGACCGACCACCTCTCTATCTCCTCCCAGGTTGTCTCATACTCCAGATAGTGCTGCTCCCATGTCCAGGAGTCCCCTTCACCACGCTGCTTGTTTCCTTTGGTGGTGGGTAGTTCTGTAACGGTCGTCGTATGAAGAAGGTGTGGACCAAAGCGCAGCGTGTTAAGTGTTCATGTTATTTTTATTTAAACTGAACACAAAACAAAATATCAAAGAGAATGAACGAAAACTAAACAGTCCTGTCAGGTGCAGAAACACAAAACAACTACCCACAACCCATAGTGGGAAAACAGGCTGCCTAAGTATGGTTCTCAATCAGAGACAACGATTGCCAGCTGCCTCTGATTGGGAACCATACCAGGCCAAACACAATAGAAAACATAGAACACAAAACATAGAATGCCCACCCCAACTCACGCCCTGACCAAACTAAAATAGAGACATAAAAAAGGAACTAAGGTCAGGACGTGACACTGAGGATGATTAGCTGGCTAGCTAGCAGTGTTTAAACAGAGTATGTTTTAATAGCAGGCTGAGGATGATTAGCTGGCTAGCTAGCAGTGTTTAAACAGAGTATGTTTTAACAGAATAGCAGTCTGAGGATGATTAGCTAGCTAGCTAGCAGTGTTTAAACAGAGTATGTTTTAACAGAATAGCAGGCTGAGGATGATTAGCTAGCTAGCTAGCAGTGTTTAAACAGAGTATGTTTTAATAGCAGGCTGAGGATGATTAGCTAGCTAGCTAGCAGTGTTTAAATGGAGTATGTTTTAACAGAATAGCAGGCTGAGGATGATTAGCTAGCTAGCTAGCAGTGTTTAAACAGAGTATGTTTTAATAGCAGGCTGAGGATGATTAGCTAGCTAGCTAGCAGTGTTTAAATGGAGTATGTTTTAACAGAATAGCAGTCTGTGGATGATTAGCTAGCTAGCTAGCAGTGTTTAAACAGAGTAGCAGTCTGTGGATAGCTACAGATGTAAAAGAAAAACAGATCAAACGCACCTTACGGAACCGCGAGGACATTGAAGAGACAGACACACAAACTACATACACTTACATATGGATTTTGTATCGTAGATATGTGATAGTAGGGAAAGGGGGGGGGGGGGTACCTACTCAGTTGTATTACTGAATGCCTTCAACTGAAATGTGTCTCCCGCATTTAACCCAACCCCTCTGAATCAGAGAGGTGCGGGGGGCTGCCTTAAACAACATCCACGTCTTTGGCACCCGGGGAACAGTGGGGTTAACAGCCTTGTTCAGGGGAACAGTGGGTTAACTGCCTTGTTCAGGGGAACAGTGGGGTTAACTGCCTTGTTCAGGGGAACAGTGGGTTAACAGCCTTGCTCAGGGGAACAGTGGGGTTAACTGTCTTGTTCAGGGGAACAGTGGGTTAACTGCCTTGTTCAGGGGAACAGTGGGTTAACAGCCTTGTTCAGGGGAACAGTGGGTTAACTGCCTTGTTCAGGGGAACAGTGGGTTAACTGCCTTGTTCAGGGGAACAGTGGGGTTAACAGCCTTGTTCAGGGGAACAGTGGGGTAACTGCCTTGTTCAGGGGAACAGTGGGTTAAACTGCCTTGTTCAGGGGAACAGTGGATTAAACTGCCTTGTTCAGGGGAACAGTGGGTTAACTGCCTTGTTCAGGGGAACAGTGGGTTAAACTGCCTTGTTCAGGGGAACAGTGAGTTAACTGCCTTGTTCAGGGGAACAGTGGGTTAACTGCCTTGTTCAGGGGAACAGTGGGTTAAACTGCCTTGTTCAGGGGAACAGTGGGTTAAACTGCCTTGTTCAGGGGAACAGTGGGTTAACTGCCTTGTTCAGGGGAACAGTGGGGTTAACTGCCTTGTTCAGGGGAACAGTGGGTTAACAGCCTTGTTCAGGGGAACAGTGGGTTAACTGCCTTGTTCAGGGGAACAGTGGGGTTAACTGCCTTGTTCAGGGGAACAGTGGGGTTAACTGCCTTGTTCAGGGGAACAGTGGGTTAACAGCCTTGTTCAGGGGAACAGTGGGTTAACTGCCTTGTTCAGGGGAACAGTGGGTTAACAGCCTTGTTCAGGGGAACAGTGGGTTAACTGCCTTGTTCAGGGGAACAGTGGGTAAACAGCCTTGTTCAGGGGAACAGTGGGTTAAACTGCCTTGTTCAGGGGAACAGTGGGTTAACTGCCTTGTTCAGGGGAACAGTGGCCTTGTTCAGGGGAACAGTGGGTTAACTGCCTTGTTCAGGGGTTAACAGTGGGTTAACTGCCTTGTTCAGGGAACAGTGGGTTAACTGCCTTGCTCAGGGGAACAGTGGGTTAACTGCCTTGTTCAGGGGAACAGTGGGTTAACAGCCTTGTTCAGGGGAACAGTGGGTTAACTGCCTTGTTCAGGGGAACAGTGGGTAAACAGCCTTGTTCAGGGGAACAGTGGGTTAAACTGCCTTGTTCAGGGGAACAGTGGGTTAACTGCCTTGTTCAGGGGAACAGTGGGTTAACTGCCTTGTTCAGGGGAACAGTGGGTTAACTGCCTTGTTCAGGGTAACAGTGGGTTAACTGCCTTGCTCAGGGGAACAGTGGGTTAACTGCCTTGCTCAGGGGAACAGTGGGTTAACTGCCTTGTTCAGGGGAACAGTGGGGTTAACAGCCTTGTTCAGGGCAACAGTGGGTTAACTGCCTTGTTCAGGGGAACAGTGGGTTAACAGCCTTGCTCAGGGGAACAGTGGGTTAACTGCCTTGCTCAGGGGAACAGTGGGTTAACTGCCTTGTTCAGGGGAACAGTGGGTTAACTGCCTTGTTCAGGGGAACAGTGGGTTGACTGCCTTGTTCAGGGGAACAGTTGGGGTAACTGCCTTGTTCAGGGGCAGAACGACAGATTTGTACCTTGTCAGCTTGGGGATTCGATCCAGCAACCTTTCGGTTACCGGCCCAACGCTCTAACCACTAGAATACATAGAGTAGTGGCCTGAGGGTGTGAAAAATGTTATGAAATGTAATGTCATGTATTATTTTAAATTGTATATAACTGCCTTAATGTTGCTGGACCCCAGGAAGAGTAGCTGCTGCCTTGGCAGGAACTAATGCGGGTCCATAATAAACCCCAGGAAGAGTAGCTGCTGCTTTGGCAGGAACTAACAGGGTTCCATAATAAACCCCAGGAAGAGTAGCTGCTACCTTGGCAGGAACTAATGCGGGTCCATAATAAACCCCAGGAAGAGTAGCTGCTGCCTTGGCAGGAACTAACGGGGTCCCATAATAAACCCCAGGAAGAGTAGCTGCTTCCTTGGCAGGAATTAACATGGTTCCATAATAAACCCCAGGTAGAGTAGCTGCTGCCTTGGCAGGAACTAACAGGGATCCTTAATAAACCCCAGGAATCCATAATAAACCCCAGGAAGAGTAGCTGCTGCCTTGGCAGGAACTAACAAGGATTCTTAATAAACCCCAGGAAGAGTAGCTGCTGCCTTGGGAGGAACTAATGGGGATCCATAATAAACCCCAGGAAGAGTAGCTGCTGCCTTGGCAGGAACTAATGGGGATCCATAATAAACCCCAGGAAGAGTAGCTGCTGCCTTGACAGGAACTAATGGGGATCCATAATAAACCCCAGGAAGAGTAGCTGCTGCCTTGACAGGAACTAATGGGGATCCATAATAAACCCCAGGAAGAGTAGCTGCTGCCTTGGCAGGAACTAATGGGGATCCATAATAAACCCCAGGAAGAGTAGCTGCTGCCTTGGCAGGAACTAATGGGGATCCATAATAAACCCCAGGAAGAGTAGCTGCTGCCTTGACAGGAACTAATGGGGATCCATAATAAACCCCAGGAAGAGTAGCTGCTGCCTTGACAGGAACTAATGGGGATCCATAATAAACCCCAGGAAGAGTAGCTGCTGCCTTGACAGGAACTAATGGGGATCCATAATAAACCCCAGGAAGAGTAGCTGCTGCCTTGGCAGGAACTAATGGGGATCCATAATAAACCCCAGGAAGAGTAGCTGCTGCCTTGGCAGGAACTAATGGGGATCCATAATAAACCCCAGGAAGAGTAGCTGCTGCCTTGACAGGAACTAATGGGGATCCATAATAAACCCCAGGAAGAGTAGCTGCTGCCTTGACAGGAACTAATGGGGATCCATAATAAACCCCAGGAAGAGTAGCTGCTGCCTTGGCAGGAACTAATGGGGATCCATAATAAACCCCAGGAAGAGTAGCTGCTGCCTTGGCAGGAACTAATGGGGATCCATAATAAACCCCAGGAAGAGTAGCTGCTGCCTTGACAGGAACTAATGGGGATCCATAATAAACCCCAGGAAGAGTAGCTGCTGCCTTGACAGGAACTAATGGGGATCCATAATAAACCCCAGGAAGAGTAGCTGCTGCCTTGGCAGGAACTAATGGGGATCCATAATAAACCCCAGGAAGAGTAGCTGCTGCCTTGACAGGAACTAACGGGGATCCATAATAAACCCCAGGAAGAGTAGCTGCTGCCTTGACAGGAACTAATGGGGATCCATAATAAACCCCAGGAAGAGTAGCTGCTGCCTTGGCAGGAACTGAATGGGGATCCATAATAAACCCCAGGAAGAGTAGCTGCTGCCTTGGCAGGAACTAATGGGGATCCATAATAAACCCCAGGAAGAGTAGCTGCTGCCTTGACAGGAACTAATGGGGATCCATAATAAACCCCAGGAAGAGTAGCTGCTGCCTTGACAGGAACTAATGGGGATCCATAATAAACCCCAGGAAGAGTAGCTGCTGCCTTGACAGGAACTAATGGGGATCCATAATAAACCCCAGGAAGAGTAGCTGCTGCCTTGACAGGAACTAATGGGGATCCATAATAAACCCCAGGAAGAGTAGCTGCTGCCTTGACAGGAACTAATGGGGATCCATAATAAACCCCAGGAAGAGTAGCTGCTGCCTTGGCAGGAACTAATGGGGATCCATAATAAACCCCAGGAAGAGTAGCTGCTGCCTTGACAGGAACTAATGAGGATCCATAATAAACCCCAGGAAGAGTAGCTGCTGCCTTGACAGGAACTAATGGGGATCCATAATAAACCCCAGGAAGAGTAGCTGCTGCCTTGGCAGGAACTAATGGGGATCCATAATAAACCCCAGGAAGAGTAGCTGCTGCCTTGGCAGGAACTAATGGGGATCCATAATAAACCCCAGGAAGAGTAGCTGCTGCCTTGGCAGGAACTAATGGGGATCCATAATAAACCCCAGGAAGAGTAGCTGCTGCCTTGGCAGGAACTAATGGGGATCCATAATAAACCCCAGGAAGAGTAGCTGCTGCCTTGGCAGGAACTAATGGGGATCCATAATAAACCCCAGGAAGAGTAGCTGCTGCCTTGACAGGAACTAATGGGGATCCATAATAAACCCCAGGAAGAGTAGCTGCTGCCTTGGCAGGAACTAACGGGGATCCATAATAAACCCCAGGAAGAGTAGCTGCTGCCTTGGCAGGAACTAATGGGGATCCATAATAAACCCCAGGAAGAGTAGCTGCTGCCTTGGCAGGAACTAATGGGGATCCATAATAAACCCCAGGAAGAGTAGCTGCTGCCTTGACAGGAACTAACGGGGATCTATAATAAACCCCAGGAAGAGTAGCTGCTGCCTTGGCAGGAACTAATGGGGATCTATAATAAACCCCAGGAAGAGTAGCTGCTGCCTTGACAGGAACTAATGGGGATCCATAATAAACCCCAGGAAGAGTAGCTGCTGCCTTGACAGGAACTAATGGGGATCCATAATAAACCCCAGGAAGAGTAGCTGCTGCCTTGACAGGAACTAATGGGGATCCATAATAAACCCCAGGAAGAGTAGCTGCTGCCTTGACAGGAACTAATGAGGATCCATAATAAACCCCAGGAAGAGTAGCTGCTGCCTTGACAGGAACTAATGGGGATCCATAATAAACCCCAGGAAGAGTAGCTGCTGCCTTGGCAGGAACTAATGGGGATCCATAATAAACCCCAGGAAGAGTAGCTGCTGCCTTGGCAGGAACTAATGGGGATCCATAATAAACCCCAGGAAGAGTAGCTGCTGCCTTGACAGGAACTAATGAGGATCCATAATAAACCCCAGGAAGAGTAGCTGCTGCCTTGACAGGAACTAATGGGGATCCATAATAAACCCCAGGAAGAGTAGCTGCTGCCTTGGCAGGAACTAATGGGGATCCATAATAAACCCCAGGAAGAGT
The DNA here is from genome assembly GCF_034236695.1 of Oncorhynchus nerka. Taxonomy (NCBI): domain Eukaryota; kingdom Metazoa; phylum Chordata; class Actinopteri; order Salmoniformes; family Salmonidae; genus Oncorhynchus; species Oncorhynchus nerka. Next base: position 44,277,354 of record NC_088411.1, read on the forward strand.
AGCTGCTGCCTTGACAGGAACTAATGGGGATCCATAATAAACCCCAGGAAGAGTAGCTGCTGCCTTGACAGGAACTAATGGGGATCCATAATAAACCCCAGGAAGAGTAGCTGCTGCCTTGACAGGAACTAATGGGGATCCATAATAAACCCCAGGAAGAGTAGCTGCTGCCTTGACAGGAACTAATGGGGATCCATAATAAACCCCAGGAAGAGTAGCTGCTGCCTTGGCAGGAACTAATGGGGATCCATAATAAACCCCAGGAAGAGTAGCTGCTGCCTTGGCAGGAACTAATGGGGATCCATAATAAACCCCAGGAAGAGTAGCTGCTGCCTTGACAGGAACTAATGGGGATCCATAATAAACCCCAGGAAGAGTAGCTGCTGCCTTGACAGGAACTAATGGGGATCCATAATAAACCCCAGGAAGAGTAGCTGCTGCCTTGACAGGAACTAATGGGGATCCATAATAAACCCCAGGAAGAGTAGCTGCTGCCTTGACAGGAACTAACGGGGATCCATAATAAACCCCAGGAAGAGTAGCTGCTGCCTTGACAGGAACTAATGGGGATCCATAATAAACCCCAGGAAGAGTAGCTGCTGCCTTGACAGGAACTAATGGGGATCCATAATAAACCCCAGGAAGAGTAGCTGCTGCCTTGACAGGAACTAACGGGGATCCATAATAAACCCCAGGAAGAGTAGCTGCTGCCTTGACAGGAACTAATGGGGATCCATAATAAACCCCAGGAAGAGTAGCTGCTGCCTTGGCAGGAACTAATGGGGATCCATAATAAACCCCAGGAAGAGTAGCTGCTGCCTTGACAGGAACTAATGGGGATCCATAATAAACCCCAGGAAGAGTAGCTGCTGCCTTGACAGGAACTAACGGGGATCCATAATAAACCAGGAAGAGTAGCTGCTGCCTTGACAGGAACTAATGGGGATCCATAATAAACCCCAGGAAGAGTAGCTGCTGCCTTGACAGGAACTAATGGGGATCCATAATAAACCCCAGGAAGAGTAGCTGCTGCCTTGGCAGGAACTAATGGGGATCCATAATAAACCCCAGGAAGAGTAGCTGCTGCCTTGGCAGGAACTAACGGGGATCCATAATAAACCCCAGGAAGAGTAGCTGCTGCCTTGGCAGGAACTAATGGGGATCCATAATAAACCCCAGGAAGAGTAGCTGCTGCCTTGGCAGGAACTAACGGGGATCTATAATAAACCCCAGGAAGAGTAGCTGCTGCCTTGACAGGAACTAATGGGGTTCCATAATAAACCCCAGGAAGAGTAGCTGCTGCCTTGACAGGAACTAACGGGGATCCATAATAAACCCCAGGAAGAGTAGCTGCTGCCTTGACAGGAACTAACGGGGATCCATAATAAATACAAATACAGTAAAGTAAATGTAACACTGCGTTTTTGCAACAATGACCAGAAGTCAGGGTGTTCTGTGCTCAGTTTCCCACTCAATGCAGAGAGGAAGGACAATGCAGAGAGGGAGGACAATGCAGAGAGGGAGGACAATGCAGAGAGGGAGGACAATGCAGAGAGGGAGGACAATGCAGAGAGGGAGGACAATGCAGAGAGGGAGGACAATGCAGAGAGGGAGGACAATGCAGAGAGGGAGGACAATGCAGAGAGGGAGGACATATTTCTGCTAAGCGGTATATCTGATTCTACACCTTCTGCTAGTGTCATGAACTCTAGACTGTCAATGTGTAATATTACTACCTTGTTAATTACTGACTTATGTTCTACACAGTGGTGGAAAAAGGTACCCCGTTGTCATACTTGAGTAAAAGTTAAGATACCTTATTAGAAAATGATTCAAGTGAAAGTCACCCAGTGAAATTCTACTTGAGGAAAAGTCTAAAAGTATTTGGTTTTAAATATACTTATGTATCAAAAGTAAATGGAATTGATAAAATGTACTTAAGTACCAAATTAAAAGTTAAAGTGTAAACCATTTCAATTTCCTTATATTAAGCGGCACTGTTTTCCTGTTTTCCTGTTTATTTATTTACGGATAGCCAGGGTCACACTCCAACACTCAGACATCATTTACAAACAAAGCATTTGTGTTTAGTGAGTCCTCCAGATAAGATGCAGTAGGGATGACCAGGGATGTTCTCTTGATAATTTTGTGAATTTGACAATTGTCCTGTCCTGCTAAGCATTCCATTCCGAGTACTTTAGGGGGTCAGGGAAAATGTATGGAGTACAAAGTACATACATTATCTTGAGGAAAACCCCTCCCTTTCCTCTCACACCCATACCACCTTTACCTCAGCTAAACCTCACACTATATGCCACATCCTGTTTGCGTGTTCCATCCTGGTTGCGTGTTCCATCCTGGTCGCGTGATCCATCCTGGTTGCGTGTTCCATCCTGGTTGCGTGTTCCATCCTGGTTGCGTGTTCCATCCTGGTTGCGTGTTCCATCCTGGTCGCGTGTTCCATCCTGGTCGCGTGTTCCATCCTGGTCGCGTGTTCCATCCTGGTTGCGTGTTCCATCCTCGTTGTGTGTTCCATCCTGGTTGTGTGTCCAATCACTGGGAAGGAAGAGAGACTGTGTTAGTCTAGTCGGTGATGGATGGACCAGGCCAACCACACATCACACTCATAGTAAGTACATTATTCCTCAATAAAGTAGGTCTCAGTTAAGTCCGTGCCAGTCATAAAAGACAAGTGTGAGTGTTTACTTCCCTTATTACTTGATTTTCTTTCATTTCATTGGTTACTGGATGATGGCCAGCGTTTCTGCAGTTAAGAACCAACATCCCAGCAGAAGTACCTGGTTGTATTGACGGGATTTTCAACCAGTTTTGCCTGCTGGGATGATTAGGACCTGTCAATGGTTGGGGTCTGAGTGAAGCACTGTCTTCAGTGCTAGTTTCCCACACAGAGACACCTCCAGCCCAACCTTCAGTGCTAGTTTCCCACACCGAGACACCTCCAGCCCAACCTTCAGTGCTAGTTTTCCACACAGAGACACCTCCAGCCCAACCTTCAGTGCTAGTTTCCCACACAGAGACAACACCTCCAGCCCAACCTTCAGTGCTAGTTTCCCACACAGAGACACCTCCAGCCCAACCTTCAGTGCTAGTTTCCCACACAGAGACACCTCCAGCCCAACCTTCAGTGCTAGTTTCCCACACAGAGACACCTCCAGCCCAACCTTCAGTGCTAATTTCCCACACAGAGACAACACCTCCAGCCCAACCTTCAGTGCTAGTTTCCCACACAGAGACACCTCCAGCCCAACCTTCAGTGCTAGTTTCCCACACAGAGACACCTCCAGCCCAACCTTCAGTGCTAATTTCCCACACAGAGACAACACCTCCAGCCCAACCTTCAGTGCTAGTTTCCCACACAGAGACACCTCCAGCCCAACCTTCAGTGCTAGTTTCCCACACAGAGACACCTCCAGCCCAACCTTCAGTGCTAGTTTCCCACACAGAGACACCTCCAGCCCAACCTTCAGTGCTAGTTTCCCACACAGAGACACCTCCAGCCCAACCTTCAGTGCTAGTTTCCCACACAGAGACACCTCCAGCCCAACCTTCAGTGCTAATTTCCCACACAGAGACAACACCTCCAGCCCAACCTTCAGTGCTAGTTTCCCACACAGAGACACCTCCAGCCCAACCTTCAGTGCTAGTTTCCCACACAGAGACACCTCCAGCCCAACCTTCAGTGCTAATTTCCCACACAGAGTTTCCCACACAGACACCTCCAGCCCAACCTTCAGTGCTAGTTTCCCACACAGTGAGACACCTCCAGCCCAACCTTCAGTGCTAGTTTCCCACACAGAGACACCTCCAGCCCAACCTTCAGTGCTAATTTCCCACACAGAGACAACACCTCCAGCCCAACCTTCAGTGCTAGTTTTCTTCAGTGCTACACAGAGACACCTCCAGCCCAACCTTCAGTGCTAGTTTCCCACACAGAGACACCTCCAGCCCAACCTTCAGTGCTAGTTTCCCACACAGAGACACCTCCAGCCCAACCTTCAGTGCTAGTTTCCCACACCGAGACAACACTCTGGGAAGGAAGAGAGACTGTGTCAATCCAGTCATTGATGGATGGACCAGGCCAGGCAGTGGTGGATCTGAGACCTCCAGCCCAACCTTCCTAGTTTCCCTCCCAGAGACCCTCCCCCAACCCCTAGCCGCTCCGAGACTCCCTCTGTGTCTCCAGTCATTGATGGATGGACCAGGCCCAGTGGTCCCTCCTCCCCTGCCCTTCCCTCCCTCCCTCCCTCCTCCCCTGCCCTCCCTCCCTCCCTCCCTCCTCCCCTGCCGCTCCCTCCCTCCTCCCCTGCCCCTCCCTCCCTCCTCCCCTGCCCTTCCCTCCCTCCCTCCATCCTCCCCTGCCCTTCCCTCCCTCCCTCCTCCCCTGCCGCTCCCTCCCTCCTCCCCTGCCCCTCCCTCCCTCCTCCCCTGCCCTTCCCTCCCTCCCTCCCTCCTCCCCTGCCCTTCCCTCCCCCTCCCTCCCTCCCTCCTCCCCTGCCCCTCCCTCCCTCCTCCCCTGCCCTTCCCTCCCTCCCTCCATCCTCCCCTGCCCTTCCCTCCCTCCCTCCTCCCCTGCCCTTCCCTCCCTCACCTTTCCTGCTTCTCAGCTGTTAGCACTGGGCCAGAGTGAGTAATACCGCTCACCAGTTCTGTCTAACCACTATTTGCTGTCCTCCATCCCCCTCCAGTTCCCTCTAGCTCTCTCCAGCCAGGAATGTTTGTCTAGGTCCGTTCTGACACAGAGGTGTGAGAAATATGGGCCCTGTCATGCCTCTGTGCATATATGTCCATCTCAGCACCTCCGCATAACCTCACTTTATCATCGTTATGCCTCTTCAACGTCTCAATTCAATTCAAAAGGGGCTTTATTGGCATTTGGAAACATATGTTTACATTACAAAAGTAGGTGAAGAAAACACTCTCTCTCATCTCTCAGTGTCTCACTCTCACTCTCTCTCATCTCTGTCTCTCTCTCTCTCTCTCATCTCTCTCTCTCTCTCTCATCTCTCAGTCTCTCCGTCTCTCCGTCTCTCTCCGTCTCTCTCTCTCTCTCTCTCTCTCTCTCTCTCTCTCTCCTGTCAATAGAACTCTACTGTCATAGTAATCTCTACTGAATATTTACAAAAAATAATTTAGGATTTTATTCTTGGCACAGAATTCATCCTTATGGCTATTTTCAGAAAAAAAAATATTTCCATGTTTTTTTTGTGTTTTTTTTGTCTCAAGCGTCCCAAATGTTACATTTGTGTGTGTGTGTGTGTGTGTGTGTGTGTGTGTGTGTGTGTGTGTGTGTGTGTGGAGGGGTCAGGGCAGGGAATGACACCCTCCCTACTGCAGGTGTGTTTGCCTCCCAGCGTTAAGTGGGATTACTGCCAGTGTGTGTGTGTGTGTGTGTGTGTGTGTGTGTATGTGTGTGTGTGTGTGTGTGGTTTGACACGTACCGTGGGAAACATTTGCTCAGTATTGTCCTGTTCCTGCTGCTGTGAGAGGAGGCAGGCTGGAGAGCTCTCCCCAAGCCCTCTTTCTTAAAGTCTCCAGGTACATGTCCTCTCTTTGTCTCTGGAAGGACAATCTGTGAGCGGAAAACAACAACAAAAAAGCACCCTGAGACACACAGTCACAGTCAGTTAGCGCAGATTTCAACACATCCTCCCCAGAATGATATGGAGCAAGCTAGTTACTTCATTTGATTCTGCAGGCGATTTGATTTGATTCAAACTCGCTAGAGCACACAAGATTTGGTTCTGGCTTCCAAGATTAGTAGGATCAGAACCTCACACCCTGACTGGTATGGAGTTCTCCAGGGGGAACCCCCCCCTCATCCCCCCTGTTTCTTTCCTGTGCTGCCCAGTCGACAGGCCTCTCAGGCGGGTAACACACCACCATGCTGACCCCCCCCCCCCCGTTCCTTCGTGTGCTGCCCAGTCGACAGGCCTCTCGGTCGGGTAACACACCACCATGCTGACCCCCCCGTTCCTTCGTGTGCTGCCCAGTCGACAGGTCTCTCGGTCGGGTAACACACCACCATGCTGACCTCCCCCCCTGTTCCTTCATGTGCTGCCCAGTCGACAGGCCTCTCGGTCGGGTAACACACCACCATCCTGACCCCCCTCCTCTGTTCCTTCCTGTGCTGCCCAGTCGACAGGCCTCTCGGTTGGGTAACACACCACCATGCTGACCCCCGTTCCTTCCTGTGCTGCCCAGTCGACAGGCCTCTCGGTTGGGTAACACCACCATCCTGACCCCCCCCCCCCCTCTGTTCCTTCCTGTGCTGCCCAGTCGACAGGCCTCTCGGTTGGGTAACACACCACCATGCTGACCCCCCCGTTCCTTCCTGTGCTGCCCAGTCGACAGGCCTCTCGGTTAGGTGACACCACCATCCTGACCCCCCCGTTCCTTCCTGTGCTGCCCAGTCGACAGGCCTCTCGGTTGGGTAACACCACCATCCTGACCCCCGTTCCTTCCTGTGCTGCCCAGTCGACAGGCCTCTCGGTTGGGTGACACCACCATCCTGACCCCCCCGTTCCTTCCTGTGCTGCCCAGTCGACAGGCCTCTCGGTCGGGTAACACCACCATCCTGACCCCCCTGTTCCTTCCTGTGCTGCCCAGTCGACAGGCCTCTCGGTCGGGTAACACCACCATCCTGACCTCTCCTAATCCTCTATGGTAACACACCACCATGCTGACCCCCCCGTTCCTTCCTGTGCTGCCCAGTCGACAGGCCTCTCGGTCGGGTAACACCACCATCCTGACCCCTCCTAATCCTCTATGGTAACACCACCATCCTGACCCCTCCTAATCCTCTATGGTAACACCACCATGCTGACCCCCCCGTTCCTTCCTGTGCTGCCCAGTCGACAGGCCTTTCGGTCGGGTAACACACCACCATCCTGCCCAGTCGACAGGCCTCTCGGTCGGGTAACACACTACCATCCTGCCCAGTCGACAGGCCTCTCGGTCGGGTAACACCACCATCCTGCCCAGTCGACAGGCCTCTCGGTCGGGTAACACCACCATCCTGACCCCTCCTAATCCTCTATGGTAACACCACCATCCTGACCCCTCCTAATCCTCTATGGTAACACCACCATCCTGACCCCTCCTAATCCTCTATGGTAACACACCACCATCCTGACCCCTCCTAATCCTCTATGGTAACACACCACCATTCTGACCCCTCCTAATCCTCTATGGTAACACACCACCATGCTGACCCCCCCCGTTCCTTCCTGTGCTGCCCAGTCGACAGGCCTCTCGGTCGGGTAACACCACCATCCTGACCCCTCCTAATCCTCTATGGTAACACCACCATCCTGACCCCTCCTAATCCTCTATGGTAACACCACCATCCTGACCCCTCTTAATCCTCTATGGTAACACCACCATCCTGACCCCTCCTAATCCTCTATGGTAACACACCACCATCCTGACCCCTCCTAATCCTCTATGGTAACACACCACCATCCTGACCCCTCCTAATCCTCTATGGTAACACACCATCATCCTGACCCCTCCTAATCCTCTATGGTAACACACCACCATCCTGACCCCTCCTAATCCTCTATGGTAACACACCACCATCCTGACCCCTCCTAATCCTCTATGGTAACACACCACCATCCTGACCCCTCCTAATCCTCTATGATAACACACCACCATCCTGACCCCTCCTAATCCTCTATGGTAACACACCACCATCCTGACCCCTCCTAATCCTCTATGGTAACACACCACCATGCTGACCCCTCCTAATCCTCTATGGTAACACCACCATGCTGACCCCTCCTAATCCTCTATGGTAACACCACCATCCTGACCCCTCCTAATCCTCTATGGTAACACACCACCATCCTGACCCCTCCTAATCCTCTATGGTAACACACCACCATCCTGACCCCTCCTAATCCTCTATGGTAACACCACCATCCTGACCCCTCCTAATCCTCTATGGTAACACACCACCATCCTGACCCCTCCTAATCCTCTATGGTAACACACCACCATGCTGACCCCTCCTAATCCTCTATGGTAACACCACCATGCTGACCCCTCCTAATCCTCTATGGTAACACACCACCATCCTGACCCCTCCTAATCCTTTATGGTAACACCACCATCCTGACCCCTCCTAATCCTCTATGGTAACACACCACCATCCTGACCCCTCCTAATCCTCTATGGTAACACACCACCATCCTGACCCCTCCTAATCCTCTATGGTAACACACCACCATGCTGACCCCCCGTTCCTTCCTAATCTCTCGGTCGGGTAACACCACCATCCTGACCCCTCCTAATCCTCTATGGTAACACCACCATCCTGACCCCTCCTAATCCTCTATGGTAACACCACCATCCTGACCCCTCTTAATCCTCTATGGTAACACCACCACCTAATCCTCATGGTAACACACCACCATCCTGACCCCTCCTAATCCTCTATGGTAACACACCACCATCCTGACCCCTCCTAATCCTCTATGGTAACACACCACCATCCTGACCCCTCCTAATCCTCTATGGTAACACACCACCATCCTGACCCCTCCTAATCCTCTATGGTAACACACCACCATCCTGACCCCTCCTAATCCTCTATGGTAACACACCACACCACCTAATCCTCTATGATAACACACCACCATCCTGACCCCTCCTAATCCTCTATGGTAACACACCACCATCCTGACCCCTCCTAATCCTCTATGGTAAACACCACCATGCTGACCCCTCCTAATCCTCTATGGTAACACCACCATCCTGACCCCTCCTAATCCTCTATGGTAACACACCACCATCCTGACCCCTCCTAATCCTCTATGGTAACACACCACCATCCTGACCCCTCCTAATCCTCTAACACCACCATCCTGACCCCTCCTAATCCTCTATGGTAACACACCACACCCTAACCATCCTGACCCCTCCTAATCCTCTATGGTAACACACCACCATCCTGACCCCTCCTAATCCTCTATGGTAACACCACCATCCTGACCCCTCCTAATCCTCTATGGTAACACACCACCATCCTGACCCCTCCTAATCCTCTATGGTAACACACCACCATCCTGACCCCTCCTAATCCTCTATGGTAACACACCACCATCCTGATCCTGACCCCCCTAATCCTCTATGGTAACACCACCATCCTGACCCCCTAATCCTCTATGGTAAACACCACCATGCTGACCCCTCCTAATCCTCTATGGTAACACCACCATCCTGACCCCTCCTAATCCTCTATGGTAACACCACCATCCTGACCCCTCCTAATCCTCTGGTAACACACCACCATCCTGACCCTCCTAATCCTCTATGGTAACACACCACCATCCTGACCCCTCCTAATCCTCTATGGTAACACACCACCATCCTGACCCCTCCTAATCCTCTATGGTAACACACCACCATCCTGACCCCCCCGTTCCTTCCTGTGCTGCCCAGTCGACAGGCCTCTCGGTCGGGTAACACCACCATCCTGACCCCTCCTAATCCTCTATGGTAACACACCACCATCCTGACCCCTCCTAATCCTCTATGGTAACACACCACCATCCTGACCCCTCCTAATCCTCTATGGTAACACACCACCATGCTGACCCCTCCTAATCCTCTATGGTAACACCACCATGCTGACCCCTCCTAATCCTCTATGGTAACACCACCATGCTGACCCCTCCTAATCCTCTATGGTAACACCACCATGCTGACCCCTCCTAATCCTCTATGGTAACACCACCATGCTGACCCCTCCTAATCCTCTATGGTAACACACCACCATCCTGACCCCTCCTAATCCTCTATGGTAACACCACCATCCTGACCCCTCCTAATCCTCTATGGTAACACACCACCATCCTGACCCCTCCTAATCCTCTATGGTAACACCACCATCCTGACCCCTCCTAATCCTCTATGGTAACACACCACCATCCTGACCCCTCCTAATCCTCTATGGTAACACACCACCATCCTGACCCCTCCTAATCCTCTATGGTAACACACCACCATCCTGACCCCTCCTAATCCTCTATGGTAACACACCACCATGCTGACCCCTCCTAATCCTCTATGGTAACACCACCATGCTGACCCCTCCTAATCCTCTATGGTAACACCACCATGCTGACCCCTCCTAATCCTCTATGGTAACACCACCATCCTGACCCCTCCTAATCCTCTATGGTAACACCACCATCCTGACCCCTCCTAATCCTCTATGGTAACACACCACCATCCTGACCCCTCCTAATCCTCTATGGTAACACACCACCATCCTGACCCCCCCGTTCCTTCCTGTGCTGCCCAGTCGACAGGCCTCTCGGTCGGGTAACACCACCATCCTGACCCCTCCTAATCCTCTATGGCGACAGCTCTATGTGATGTGTGTGTGTGACCTGCACGGTAGGTGTTGTGTTGTTAATATATTCCTAATGATGTGCTACTTCTGAAGGGTAGCCCCGCTGGGGCGACTCTGCTTACACCCGACAACACTGAACACCCAGGTGAAGACACACTTTGTCTGGTGGATGATAACTGGTACAACAGAGGAACCGGGTGGGGTTTACTCACAGCACAGTGTAGCAGGTAACAGGTCTATACAAACCCCAGAGAGAGAGAGGAGATGGGGGGGGGGACACAGAGAGAGAAAGTGGGTGGGAGGGTAGAGCAAGAAAAAAGGATATGGAGACGTGGAGATGTGATGGGACACTGGTACACTAACCTCGAAACCCAGAACCAAGGCTAATTTGTGGGCAAGCCAGGTACTCTAGTAGAAAAGAGGTTTAATGACTTGACATCACAAGGTTATTTCCACTTTAGTCAAGACCGATCATTTACCTTAATAACCAACCTTAATAACTTAATAACCATAACCTTAATAACCAACCTTAATAACCATATCCTTAATAACCATATCCTTAATAACCAACCTTAATAACCATATCCTTAATAACCATATCCTTAATAACCAACCTTAATAACCATATCCTTAATAACCATATCCTTAATAACCATATCCTTAATAACCATATCCTTAATAACCATATCCTTAATAACCAACCTTAATAACCATATCCTTAATAACCATATCCTTAATAACCAACCTTAATAACCAACCTTAATAACCATATCCTTAATAACCATAACCTTAATAACCAACCTTAATAACCATATCCTTAATAACCATATCCTTAATAACCAACCTTAATAACCAACCTTAATAACCATATCCTTAATAACCATATCCTTAATAACCAACCTTAATAACCATATCCTTAATAACCAACCTTAATAACCAACCTTAATAACCATATCCTTAATAACCATATCCTTAATAACCATATCCTTAATAACCAACCTTAATAACCAACCTTAATAACCATATTCTTGCATCGACTAAGATTCTCTCTGCTGAGAAGGAGACCAACCCAAGTCTGCTCTTATACAAAGTTTTCCATTTAGTGAGATAAAAATACCTTCGTATGCTCCTCCGTACTGACATATCTAATACTCCATACGGATAATACACAGACAGCTGTGAAATTCAACATGCTGAAGAGATCATCAATAGAGACCCATAAAAAGAAACAGGGAAAGAGTAAATATAATGACTAATAAATCATACATCTTAATAAAACATACATATAAATAACCAAACAGATGGAGAGAGTGGATTGGCTCATACTAAAAGTAAATGTGCAAGGCACTGCGCCGGGTTTTCCGAATTTTTTCCTTCGGCTCTAATTGCTTTATTCCTGGGAGACGAGGAGCGGGGCGGGAGGGGCTATTTCTCGGGGATGTGGGGAATGCTGTCCTGGCAGGGGCGAAGAGGGCCGTACGTAGGTGTGTGTGTCAGTGGCTGGAACCGGTTCAGGGAACTAAATCGAACATTTGAAATTAACTTACATTTTTTTCAAGGAACAGAAAGGGAACCTGGAACAAAAGTGATCCATGCTGTTCCGGAACAGAACCTTTATTTTTAAATGCATGGAAACCGGTTAATAATGTTATGTCACCTTCCAGATATTTTTCTCTAGCCCCACAACAAAACATAACAAAACGCCTATGCAAAGCCCTCACTTTGTCACTCAGAAACGTATTCCAGTGTCTGCCTGCTGCAAGCTGGAAATCTTTGTCCTTTCAGGTTTAGGCTACATGCCCCTCTCCCTCAGAAGCATAGGCTACTGTACAAAAGCTTGTTAACAAGCTATCTCAAAGGACATTCAAAGTTCCTCCATAGAAGCCGCTCCTCCTGGGAATAATTCTGTGGACCTATTCCTATAATGTCACCTCCTCAACCCTCTCTCACTCTCTCTTGTCTGCTCTATCCGCATTGATTGGTGATGTAAAAAAACAAACAGCTGATGTCGCTACTTCTAAAAGTCTAAAAGCTGTTGGGGGGGGGGGGGTCTACTAAGCTAACATATGGAATTTTTTTCAGATGGATCATTTAGTGTTTTGATTTTAAATTTAAGACCCGTTTAGATATCCAGTACCAGTGAAAAGTTTGGAAACACCGATTTATTCAAGGGTTTTACTTTATTTTTTACTATTTTCTACATTGTACAATAAAAGTGAAGACATCAGAACTATGAAATAACACATATGGAATTATGACCAAAAAAGTGTTAAACAAATCAAAATATATTTTAGATTTGAGATTATTCAAAGTAGCCACCCTTTGCCTTGATGACAGTTTCAAACACTCTTAGCATTCTCTTAACCAGCTTCATGAGGTCATGAGTCACCTGGAATGCATTTAAAAGTTCATTTGTGGAATTTCTTTCCATATTATGGATCATTTAGCTATTTGAACGACAGATTTATACCCTGTCAGCTCGGGGATTTGATCTAGCAACCTTTCGGTTACTACCCTGCTACCCAAATGTCCCGTTCAGTTGTGCTGAAATCTAGGTACGGTGACAGGCATTTCTAACACTGATCTGAATAAAAAGGCATAAAGTCACATACATTCCTAATGAGTAAATGACTCTAAATAAGACGATGGGGTAGTTAACACTTCCACAAAATCTGAAAACGTATAGGTAGTTCTCCTGGTTGAAAACTGACTGGAAAAAGATGACTGTCATGTTTAATCTAGCATTGGCTCATCTAAAGGCCTTATCTTTATGTTTTAAACACTGACGTTTAGGTTATATAAACGTGTCACATGTTTCATGGTTTTACAGTGACTTGGGCCCTCATTGACATCAGGACAGACAGTGGTCCACACCGCTCTGTCACACACCAGGACAGATCCAAACAGAAGTTACAGAGTCCTTTACACTAGCACAGTGAGAGTGATTAAAGGACCAATCCTTAATTTGAATTTTATTTTTATTTTTAATAATCATCAAACAAGATCTGTTTTTAAACTGAGAAATAATATATTTGGGATTTTCTCTATTGCACCTTCATATGAATTTAGATAAAAATACAATATGTAAAATGTTGGGCGACCAAAATAAAACAGAAATGTGATTTATAAATAGGTCATTCTCATTGAAAGTAAGTCTAAGAAGCCGTAGGTATGTTCTACATGCTCTATTTCTATGATTCCCATTCTTAAGTTTAGGTTTTTTTGTATGTTTTAGTTCCTGTTTTGTACACCAGTTTCAAACAGCTGAAAATACAATATCTTTGGTTATTTAAAAAATAATAATTCACAACAGTTTTAGGTGGTACAATGATTCCCTACACCAGAGGTATTTAACCCTACGAAGTCCGGACATGGCTGGTTTTCTGTTATACCTGATAATTAATTGCACCCACCTGGTGTCCCAGGTCTAAATCAGTCCCTAATTAGAGGGGAATCACCCACCTGGTGTCCCAGGTCTAAATCAGTCCCTGATTAGAGGGGATTCACCCACCTGATATCCCAGGTCTATATCAGTCCCTGATTAGAGGGGAATCACCCACCTGGTGTCCCAGGTCTAAATCAGTCCCTGATTAGAGGAGAATCACCCACCTGATATCCCAGGTCTATATCAGTCCCTGATTAGAGGGGAATCACCCACCTGGTGTCCCAGGTCTAAATCAGTCCCTGATTAGAGGAGAATCACCCACCTGGTGTCCCAGGTCTAAATCAGTCCCTGATTAGAGGAGAATCACCCACCTGGTGTCCCAGGTCTAAATCAGTCCCTGATTAGAGGAGAATCACCCACCTGGTGTCCCAGGTCTAAATCAGTCCCTGATTAGAGGGGAATCACCCACCTGGTGTCCCAGGTCTAACTCAGTCCCTGATTAGAGGGGAATCTAAATCACCCACCTGGTATCCCAGGTCTAATCACCCACCTGGTGTCCCAGGTCCCTGATCAGAGGGGAATCACCCACCTGGTG
>NC_088411.1:44292214-44297214 GCF_034236695.1 Oncorhynchus nerka
TACAGCCCTTTACTGAAACACAGGAGGATTATATTGGCCGTAACTACAGTAACAGTAAAAGACCACCGAGACGGACTGTAACTACAGCCCTTTACTGAAACACAGGAGGATTATATTGGCCGTAACTACAGTAACAGTAAAAGACCACCGAGACGGACTGTAACTACAGCCCTTTACTGAAACACAGGAGGATTATAGTGGCTGTAACTACAGCCCTTTACTGAAAGGAGGATTATAGTGACTGGACTGTAACTACAGCCCTTTACTGAAACACAGGAGGATTATATTACATTAACAGTGGACTGTAACTACAGCCCTTTACTGAAACACAGGAGGATTATAGTGGCTGTAACTACAGCCCTTTACTGAAAGGAGGATTATAGTGGCTGTAACTACAGCCCTTTACTGAAAGGAGGATTATAGTGACTGTAACTACAGCCCTTTACTGAAAGGAGGATTATAGTGGCTGTAACTACAGCCCTTTACTGAAAGGAGGATTATAGTGGCTGTAACTACAGTAACAGTAAAGACCACCGAGACGGACTGTAACTACAGTAAAGAGCACCGAGACGGACTGTAACTACAGTAACAGTAAAGACCACCGAGACGGACTGTAACTACAGTAAAGACCAGGAGGATTACGGACTGTAACTACAGTAACAGTAAGACGGAAGACCACCGGACGGACTGTAACTACAGTAACAGTAAACGGACCACACAGGAGGAGACGGACTGTAACTACAGTAACAGTAAAGACCAGCCCTTTACTGAGGACGGACTGTAACTACAGTAACAGTAAAAGACCACCGAGACGGACTGTAACTACAGTAACAGTAAAGACCACCGAGACGGACTGTAACTACAGTAAAGACCACCGAGACGGACTGTAACTACAGTAACAGTAAAGACCACCGAGACGGACTGTAACTACAGTAACAGTAAAAGACCACCGAGACGGACTGTAACTACAGTAACAGTAAAAGACCACCGAGACGGACTGTAACTACAGTAACAGTAAAGACCACCGAGACGGACTGTAACTACAGTAAAGACCACCGAGACGGACTGTAACTACAGTAACAGTAAAAGACCACCGAGACGGACTGTAACTACAGTAACAGTAAAAGACCACCGAGACGGACTGTAACTACAGTAACAGTAAAAGACCACCGAGACGGACTGTAACTACAGTAACAGTAAAAGACCGAGACGGACTGTAACTACAGTAACAGTAAAAGACCACCGAGACGGACTGTAACTACAGTAACAGTAAAGACCACCGAGACGGACTGTAACTACAGTAACAGTAAAAGACCACCGAGACGGACTGTAACTACAGTAAAGACCACCGAGACGGACTGTAACTACAGTAACAGTAAAGACCACCGAGACGGACTGTAACTACAGTAACAGTAAAGACCACCGAGACGGACTGTAACTACAGTAACAGTAAAAGACCACCGAGCCGGACTGGAACTACAGTAACAGTAAAGACCACCGAGACGGACTTTAACTACAGTAACAGTGAAAGACCGAGACGGACTGTAACTACAGTAACAGTAAAAGACCACCGAGACGGACTGTAACTACAGTAACAGTAAAAGACAGAGACGGACTGTAACCGTGCAGCAGTGAAGGAGATCCTGTTTGTCTGAGCTCGTCAGTCGAGTGGAACTAAGGCTGATTAACCTTGGACGAGTTGCCTGTGGGAGGGAGAGGGTAGACCCCCCACCACCCCCTGTAGAGAGGGTAGACCCCCACCCCTGTAGAGAGGGTAGACCCCCCACCACCCCCTGTAGAGAGGGTAGACCCCCACCCCTGTAGAGAGGAGACCCCCCACCACCCCCTGTAGAGAGGGTAGACCCCCCACCACCCCCTGTAGAGAGGTAGACCCCCACTACCCCTGTAGAGAGGGTAGAGCCCCCACCACCCCCTGTAGAGAGGATAGAGACCCCCCACCCCCTGTAGAGAGGATAGACCCCCCCACCCCCTGTAGAGAGGGTAGACCCCCACCACCCCTGTAGAGAGGATAGACCCCCCACCCCCCCCCCCACCCCTGTAGAGAGGATAGACCCCCACCACCCCCTGTAGAGAGGGTAGACCCCCACCACCCCTGTAGAGAGGGTAGACCCCACCACCCCTGTAGAGAGGGTAGACCCCCACCCCTGTAGAGAGGGTAGACCCCACCACCCCCTGTAGAGAGGGTAGACCCCCACCACCCCTGTAGAGAGGGTAGACACCCCCACCCCCTGTAGAGAGGGTAGACCCCCCACCCCCTGTAGAGAGGTAGACCCCCCACCCCTGTAGAGAGGGTAGACCCCCCACCCCCGTAGAGAGGGTAGACCCCCAATGTAACCTAGGCCACATCACAACACCACTGATGATGATTTGAACACTTTGGCCATGTTCAGTGGTCAGTCTAGTGGCACTTGGGAACAAGCTAAGGCTTAATGAACCTTTTGCTGGAGATTCCTGGTGGAAGGTAAACCCCCAACCTCCAATAAGGGCAGGGAAAACCCCTATTGACCACCCAAGGTCACCTGCCTACACCTCTACACCGTCCACTGATGGTGTTGTGTCCAAGACAAGAGCATTGTTAGTAGATTTCACTGATTTGGTCATTGAGGAGAGTGCCATTTTGGAAGGACCCTTGGCCTCCCCGTTGGGGAGATGCAATAGTACAGACGTTTTCTTACGTCCCTCAGCAAGTCCTCCTTTTAACTCAATGAGTAGAAATGTATCTGGGATTCATTTAAATACATTTGTAGTCTAACAGGGGGAGGCTTTAAAAAAATAAAAAAATAAAAAAGTGTTCTTGTTTGTCTCGGTAAAGTCGATTTGGTGCTGTTCTGTTGTAAGTTTCTTCATACAAATGAGAGTTCTAGTCTGAAAGAAAATGAACTGCGCTCTGCAACACTTTTCTCCGAATAGGCAACCGAGCTACATCACATCTCTACACGGAACATCTTTGATGGATTATTGCCATTATATAATTATGTATTCATTTCACCATTCCCCAAAATACAGTATTGGAATTCTATTACTAAAAGCCTGCTCTTACCTGCTCTTAGCAACCATTGGCTGGCTAGCTGCCCTGTGAGAGCCCTGTGGGCTAAATAACATGACTCAAGATTTGTTTCTACTAGGCTACAATGACAGAAAAGAAAAATGAGGAATGGACTTAAATGAATGAGTTTCTCTGGGCCTGGAGGGGCTCTCAGCCTCTCAGTGCATCAAGCCTTGTGTCATTAAGCCTTCCTTTTGCTCTCATGAAATTTCTCTCTCTCTCTCTCTCTCTCTCTCTCTCTCTCTCTCTCTCTCTCTCTCTCTCTCTCTCTCTCTCTCTCTGATTGAAATTCTCTCTCTCTCTCTCTCTCTCTCTCTCTCTCTCTCTCTGATTGAAATTCCTCTCTCTCTCTCTCTCTCTCTCTCTCTCTTTGATTGAAATTTCTCTCTCTCTCTCTTTCTCTCTCTCTCTCTCTCTCTCTCTCTCTCTTTGTCGATTTGGTCTTAATACTGAGTTAGACATTCAGTTCAAATAGCCTCACTAGTGCACCTCTATAGGCAGTCAGCTTTTGGTAGTAGACTGGATGAGATGAATAGCCTCCTGACGTCCCTGCTTCTCTTTTAAAAGGGACATGGGTCCTTGTTAATGTAGCCCTGGGGTTGCGGGGAAGTGGAAAGGGGGCCATGTTTTTTTTTTTCTTCTCATTCTCTTCTGTTCGTTTCCTTTTTGTGTAAGTGCTGTGGAGTGGAGGGACACATGAGTGTGACTTTGATGGGACTGAGGCCTGGGGCCAACTGCCATTGTTGCAACGATGTAAGAAGGACTTTCTAACAGTGGCGGTCAGTGTCACATTTTAGATGAGGGGAGGACAAACAATTTTTTTCGTTAGCATGACCTTATTTCCATTACAGCATATTGGATGACTGTCATTCATATTCCATTCACCCAGTTCAATGTAACAGTGACAGGTTTAGGTTACTGTCATTCATATTCACCCAGTTCAATGTAACAGTGACAGGTTTAGGTTACTGTCATTCATATTCACCCAGTTCAATGTAACAGTGACAGGTTTAGGTTACTGTCATTCATATTCACCCAGTTCAATGTAACAGTGACAGGTTTAGGTTACTGTCATTCACCCAGTTCAATGTAACAGTGATAGGTTTAGGTGACTGTCATTCATATTCACCCAGTTCAATGTAACAGTGATGGGTTTAGGTTACTGTCATTCATATTCACCCAGTTCAATGTGACAGGTTTAGGTTACTGTCATTCACCCAGTTCAATGTGACAGTGACAGGTTTAGGTTACTGTCATTCATATTCACCCAGTTCAATGTGACAGTGACAGGTTTAGGTTACTGTCATTCATATTCACCCAGTTCAATGTAACAGTGACAAGTTTAGGTTAGTTCTGTCAGTGATGGGTTTCATATTCATTCCCAGTTCAATGTAACAGTGACAGGTTTAGGTTACTGTCATTCATTCACCCAGTTCAATGTAACAGTGACAGGTTTAGGTTACTGTCATTCACCCAGTTCAATGTAACAGCGACAGGTTTAGGTTACTGTCATTCACCCAGTTCAATGTAACAGTGACAGGTTTAGGTGACTGTCATTCATATTCACCCAGTTCAATGTAACAGTGATGGGTTTAGGTTACTGTCATTCACCCAGTTCAATGTAACAGTGACAGGTTTAGGTTACTGTCATTCATATTCACCCAGTTCAATGTAACAGTGATGGGTTTAGGTTACTGTCATTCATATTCACCCAGTTCAATGTAACAGTGACAGGTTTAGGTTACTGTCATTCATATTCACCCAGTTCAATGTAACAGTGACAGGTTTAGGTTACTGTCATTCATATTCACCCAGTTCAATGTAACAGTGACAGGTTTAGGTTACTGTCATTCATATTCACCCAGTTCAATGTGACAGGTTTAGGTTACTGTCATTCACCCAGTTCAATGTGACAGTGACAGGTTTAGGTTAC
>NC_088411.1:44302214-44422214 GCF_034236695.1 Oncorhynchus nerka
AACATAATATAACATAATATACCATATAACGTCTTTATAATATAACATAATATAATATAACATAATATAATATAACATAATATAACATAATATAATATAACATAAATAATATATAACATAATATAATATAATATATAATAATATAACATAATATAATATAACATAATATAATATAATATAATATACATAATATAACATAATATAATATAATATAATATAATATATAAATATAATATATAATATAACATAATATAATATAACATAATATAATATAACATAATATATAATAACATAATATACCATATAATATCTTTATAATATAACATAATATAACATAATATAACATAATATAACATAATATAATATAACATAATATATAACATCTTTATAATATAACATAATATATAATATAACATAATATAACTTTATAATATAAATATAACATAATATAATAATATAACATAACATAATATAATATAACATATATATAACATAACATAATATAATATAACATAAATATAATATAATATAACATAACATAATATAACATAATATAACATAATATAACATATATAATATAACATAACATATAAATATAATATAACATAACATAATATAACATAACATAATATAAATATAATATAATATAATAATATATAATATATAAATATAATAATATAATATAATATAACATCTTTATAATATAATATAATATAATAATATAATATAATATAACATAATATAATATAACATAATATAACATATAACATAATATACATAATATATAACATATATATAAATATAATATAATATATAACATAATATAATATAATATAACATAATATAATATAACATAATATAACATAATATAACATAATATAACATAATATAATATAATATAATATAATATATAATATAACATAATATACCATATAACATAACATAATCTTTATAATTATAATATAACATAATATAACATAATATACCATATAATATAAATAATAACATAATATAACATAAATATAAATAACATAAATATAACATAACATAACATAATATACCCTATAACGTGTTTATCATAACATAATATGTATTGGTGCTAGCTGTGTACCAAGCTAAAGCTAGCTACCCTAGAAGGTGTTTTCAGGCTGATTGTATTGGTGCTAGCTGTGTACCTAGCTACCCTAGAAGGTAATTTTCAGGCTGGTTGTATTGGTGCTAGCTGTGTACCAAGCTAAATAGCTACCCTAGAAGGTGTTTTCAGGCTGGTTGTATACCCTAGAAGGTGTTTTCAGGCTGGCTGTATTGTGCTACCAAGCTATACCCAGAAGCTAGCCCTAGAAGGTGTTACTGTACCAAGAAGGTAGCTACCCTTCAGGCTGGTTGTATTGGTGCTAGCTGTGTACCAAGCTAAAGCTAGCTACCCTAGAAGGTGTTTTCAGGCTGGTTGTATTGGTGCTAGCTGTGTACCAAGCTAAAGCTAGCTACCCTAGAAGGTGTTTTCAGGCTGGTTGTATTGGTGCTAGCTGTGTACCAAGCTAACGCTAGCTACCCTAGAAGGTGTTTTCAGGCTGGTTGTATTGGTGCTAGCTGTGTACCAAGCTAACGCTAGCTAGCCCAGAAGTTGTGGTCGAACAAATAATGCTTTATTACCAACGCGGTGTTTTAAACACATCGTTTGTAGCTGGTGTTTGCTTTTTTTGTACAGCTTTGACAGTGCTACTGATAGTAGTGATGGCGCTTGGCTTTGACAGTGCTACTGATAGTAGTGGTGGCGCTTGGCTTTGACAGTGTTACTGATAGTAGTGGTGGCGCTTGGCTTTGACAGTGCTACTGATAGTAGTGATGGCGCATAGTAGTGATTGGCTTTGACAGTGCTACTGATAGTAGTGATGACAGTGCTGACAGTGCTACTGATAGTAGTGATGGCGCTTGGCTTTGACAGTGCTACTGATAGTAGTGATGGCGCTTGGCTTTGACAGTGCTACTGATAGTAGTGGTGGCGCTTGGCTTTGACAGTGCTACTGATAGTAGTGGTGGCGCTTGGCTTTGACAGTGCTACTGATAGTAGTGATGGCGCTTGGCTTTGACAGTGCTACTGATAGTAGTGATGGCGCTTGGCTTTGACAGTGCTACTGATAGTAGTGATGGCGCTTGGCTTTGACAGTGCTACTGATAGTAGTGATGGCGCTTGGCTTTGACAGTGCTACTGATAGTAGTGATGGCGCTTGGCTTTGACAGTGCTACTGATAGTAGTGATGGCGCTTGGCTTTGACAGTGCTACTGATAGTAGTGATGGCGCTTGGCGAACACACAACATTCTCCAATTGAAAGGTGTTACTTGACGCTCATTGAAGCTTATATAATGCGGCACATAGTGATGGTGTTATTTGACGTGTATCTGTTTTGACGCAGTGTTAGGTTCTAATTCTCAGAGTAAAACACTCAACTAACATTTATGAAAGCTGAACCAAGTTTATTCTACCCAGAGTGTCAATACAGCTGCATTGGACAAGAACATGTTTCAACATATATATATATATTTACTTCAATTTACGCACTCCTCCTTCTCTCCAATCCTTACATCTTTTATGGCCCGACAGGTAGACGAAATGATTGGGTAATAAACCATTGTTTTTCCCTTAGGGGGATCTGTTCTAACCTCAACCCCCTTGATGCCCAATCCAAAGATCTCCACCTGTATCCCCTATAGCACTCCGGTGACTTCCTCCCGTCCACCCAACACATTCCAAAGCCATCTGGCTCCTACAGATAACCATTAACTTCTGATGTAAAAACCCAGTCTCTATCACTCCTCAGATTCTATACTTCTGAGTATAACAATGTTCCACGTTTAACCCAGAATCTTAACCGCGCAAAGACCCAAATGGCGTTCCATAGTATGTCGTGAAGCTAATAGCAGTGACGCTATTACTGTGTAACACCGGTAGGGCAACTTCTGAACAATAGCGCACTTGGTAATGTGTACCGGTGCTCAACCAGTCGGCAAAAGCCAACACCACCCAATGACAGAAAACGGTTGATTGTCAAGGGCAATGAATTCCATTATCTTGGCGTTAATTGGATTTCGCCTTTTGACTTGTCTCCCTGAAATGTTCTTACTCTTTCAAATGACTGCTGGACTTGTTGACTGCTCGATACACACAGCAGACATTGTTGGCGAGGTTAGGAATGCTGTGTTGCACTGCTTGACTTGTTGACTGGTCGATCCACACAGCAGACATTGTTGGCCAGGTTAGGAATGCTGTGTTGCACTGCTTGACTTGTTGACTGGTCGATCCACACAGCAGACATTGTGGGCGAGGTTAGGAATGCTGTGTTGCACGTGTAGCGCTACATTTTACGTGGCGTCATTACTTCGTGTGCCTGTGTTATATAGGTCTGCACGGTAGCTTTGACATCGGTTCTTCACATCGGTGTTCATCTAGACATCGGACCGATACTGATGTTAGCATTTTTAGCTAATATCGTCCGATTCCGATATGTTCCCCGATATATCGTTCATCCCTACTGTTAATTACACCGTTAGAAACAAGACTAATTTTTAAACTTGATTTTAAATGTTCTGTAGCCTTTGAAAGACTCTCTTTGAGACTTAATATGAACTCTTACTTCCTTTTCAGGCTGTTTGAGGGCTCTTCCCCAAAGAAGAGGGAGAAACTGAAAACACTTTTGTGCTATTTTAGAAGTGTAATCGAGCAAAGTAAGGTTTTTTGTATTATCAAATCAATGTTATGTCATTTATTTTATATTGGTTTCAAAACAAAAGCATTGATGATTTTGATTTTAACTTTTTAAACTTTTTTGTGTTTTGTTTTATGTTTCAGAACCTACTGGACTTGTGACGTACACAAGAAAGTGTTTGGATCGACCTCCACATTGGAAAAAGTAATGCACTTCATGTGGAATTACTGTCCTTTTAAATTTTTAAATTTTTAATTTTATCCAATAATTGTATGGATTTTATCTAAATAGGAACAAGGGGAATTTTTTTTCTTCTCTGATTGGTGACCGAGCTAAAAAAAATAATTGTTTTTCTATGTTCCAGCTCCCAGAATCAGCTCACCAAGCTTCACATAACATGTGTAGGAACCATAGAAGATGACGGACACGGCATGCTGCAGGTAAGATGTACGGAAGAGTTGACATACAACCCCGTATACTTAGTCATATAGAGTTGTATCCCAAATGGCACCCTATTCCTTATTTAGTGCACTAATTATTTAAGATTTATTTTTTTTTTTGTTTTGTTTACAAAAGGCCCATAGGCCTCTGGTCAGAAGTAGTGGATGAAATAGGAAATCGGGAGCCATTTTACATGCACATGTGTTGTGCCGAGAGGGCATGATTTAGTATTCTAGAAGTATCTAGAAGCATCTTGGTGGAGCAGGAGTCTTACTGTACATGTGTTGTGCCGAGAGGGCATGATTTAGTATTCTAGAAGTATCTAGAAGCATCTTGGTGGAGAAGTCTTACTGTACATTGTTGTGCCGAGAGGGCAGTATTCTAGAAGCATCTAGAAGCATCTTGGTGGAGCAGGAGTCTTACTGTACATGTGTTGTGCCGAGAGGGCATGATTTAGTATTCTAGAAGCATCTAGAAGCATCTTGGTGGAGCAGGAGTCTTACTGTACATGTGTTGTGCCGAGAGGGCATGATTTAGTATTCTAGAAGCATCTAGAAGCATCTTGGTGGAGCAGGAGTCTTACTGTACATGTGTTGTGCCGAGAGGGCATGATTTAGTATTCTAGAAGCATCTAGAAGCATCTTGGTGGAGCAGGAGTCTTACTGTACATGTGTTGTGCCGAGAGGGCATGATTTAGTATTCTAGAAGCATCTAGAAGCATCTTGGTGGAGCAGGAGTCTTACTGTACATGTGTTGTGCCGAGAGGGCATGTTTTAGTATTCTAGAAGCATCTAGAAGCATCTTGGTGGAGCAGGAGTCTTACTGTACATGTGTTGTGCCGAGAGGGCATGATTTAGTATTCTAGAAGCATCTTGGTGGAGCAGGAGTCTTACTGTACATGTGTTGTGCCGAGAGGGCGTGATTTAGTATTCTAGAAGCATCTTGGTGGAGCAGGAGTCTTACTGTACATGTGTTGTGCCGAGAGGGCGTGATTTAGTATTCTAGAAGCATCTTGGTGGAGCAGGAGTCTTACTGTACATGCCAGGGTTCTTCATTCTATATTCTAAGCCACACATCCAGCCTAGAGGGGCCTCCCTGCCTTTCCCTTCTCTTTTTATATGCTGTGATTGTCAATCACAAGAGTCGACCTCGCGCACGCACTCCTAGCTTTAACTCAGAATGCTTACTGCTACTGAACAAGTCCTTTTGAGGAAGAGGACGGCTGACAACACGTCTGTGGGACTGAGTGTGCGTGCTGGGACTGGGGTCGAGGCCCTGCACTCCCTCTGCTCTCTACCCAGTCCGTTCTCCTCTCTCCCTGTCAGGCCGGCCCCCTCTCCCCAGTCCCTTTCACCTTTTAGTTTGCCTGTGGAGGCTGTGGTTGCCACGGGCTGACAGCTGATGGGTGACATGACCAGATTCAGCTAGGGCCTGGGCTCCCTGCCATCGGAGTGAAGGGCTCTCTGGTGAGGAGGGGCTCTCTGACAGCCTGTCAAAGAAAGACAGCAGACTGTGTGTGCTGCTTCCGAGGGCCCCTCCCACCACGCAACTGACCGACTGGGCCCCCCCACCACGCAACTGACCGACTGGGCCCCCCCACCACGCAACTGACCGACTGGGCCCCCCCATCACGCAACTGACTGACTGGGCCCCCACCACGCAACTGACTGACTGGGCCCCCCACCACGCAACTGACTGACTGGGCCCCCCACCACCCAACTGACTGACTGGGCCCCCCACCACCCAACTGACTGACTGGGCCCCCCACCACCCAACTGACTGACTGGGCCCCCCACCACCCAACTGACTGACTGGGCCCCCCACCACCCAACTGACTGACTGGCCCCCCCACCACCCAACTGACTGACTGGGCCCCCCCACCACCCAACTGACTGACTGCCCCCCCACCACCCAACTGACTGACTGCCCTCCCCACCACCCAACTAACTGACTACGTGCCCTCCCCACCACCCAACTAACTACGTGCCCTCCCCACCACCCAACTGACTGACTGGGCCCCTCCACCACCCAACTGTCTGACTGATCCTAGATACTGTACCCCACCACCTAGATACTAACTGGCTATGATGTATCCTAGATACTATACTCGGCTGTATGATGTATCCTAGATACTATACTCGGCTGTCTGATGTATCCTAGATACTGTACTCGGCTGTCTGATGTATCCTAGATACTATACTCGGCTGTCTGATGTATCCTAGATACTATACTCGGCTGTCTGATGTATCCTAGATACTATACTCGGCTGTATGATGTATCCTAGATACTATACTCGGCTGTCTGATGTATCCTAGATACTATACTCGGCTGTATGATGTATCCTAGATACTATATGATGTATCCTAGGCTGTCTGATGTATCCTAGATACTATACTCGGCTGTATGATGTATCCTAGATACTATACTCGGCTGTATGATGTATCCTAGATACTGTACTCGGCTGTCTGATGTATCCTAGATACTGTACTCTGCTGTCTGATGTATCCTAGATACTGTACTCGGCTGTCTGATGTATCCTAGATACTATAATCGGCTGTCTGATGTATCCTAGATACTATACTCGGCTGTCTGATGTATCCTAGATACTATACTCGGCTGTCTGATGTATCCTAGATAGATACTGTATATACTGTACTCGGCTGTCTGATGTATCCTAGATACTATACTCGGCTGTATGATGTATCCTAGATACTGTACTCGGCTGTCTGATGTATCCTAGATACTGTAGTACTCGGCTGTCTGATGTATCCTAGATACTGTAGTACTCGGCTGTCTGATGTATCCTAGATACTGTACTCGGCTGTCTGATGTATCCTAGATACTGTACTCGGCTGTCTGATGTATCCTAGATACTGTACTCGGCTGTCTGATGTATCCTAGATACTGTACTCGGCTGTCTGATGTATCCTAGATACTGTAGTACTCGGCTGTCTGATGTATCCTAGATACTGTACTCGGCTGTCTGATGTATCCTAGATACTGTACTCGGCTGTCTGATGTATCCTAGATACTGTAGTACTCGGCTGTCTGATGTATCCTAGATACTGTACTCGGCTGTATGATGTATCCTAGATACTGTAGTACTCGGCTGTATGATGTATCCTAGATACTGTACTCGGCTGTCTGATGTATCCTAGATACTGTAGTACTCGGCTGTATGATGTATCCTAGATACTGTAGTACTCGGCTGTCTGATGTATCCTAGATACTGTACTCGGCTGTCTGATGTATCCTAGATACTGTAGTACTCGGCTGTCTGATGTATCCTAGATACTGTACTCGGCTGTATGATGTATTCTAGATACTGTAGTACTCGGCTGTATGATGTATCCTAGATACTGTAGTACTCGGCTGTCTGATGTATCCTAGATACTGTACTCTGCTGTCTGATGTATTCTAGATACTGTAGTACTCGGCTGTCTGATGTATCCTAGATACTGTACTCGGATGTCTTCTTCATGTGTGTGCTGCCCTGCTCTCTCTCTCTCTCTCCGCAGGTGGACTTTGCCAACCGGTTTGTGGGCGGAGGGGTCACCGGATCGGGTCTGGTTCAGGAAGAGATTCGCTTCCTGATTAACCCTGAACTCATCGTCTCTCGCCTCTTCACTGAAGCCCTGCTGCAGAATGAGTGTCTCATCGTCACAGGTCAGAGGTCACAGGTCCTCACTAGTGTCTGCTCTAGTCACCACACAGATGTGTATGTTTCATAGGCACACACAAAAAAAAATCTTATTTCTCTCAAATGTTGTGCACACATTGGTTTACATCCCGGTCAGTGAGCATTTTCTCCTTTGCCAAAGATAATCCATCCACCTGACAGGTGTGACATATCAAGGAGCTGATGAAACAGCATGATCATTTCACAGGTGCACCTTGTGCTGGGGGGGACAATAAAAGGCCACTCTAAAATGTGCAGTTTTGTCACAGAACACTGGTGTTTTGAGGGATCGTACAATTGTCATGCTGACTGCTGGAATGTCCACCAGAGCTTTTGCCAGAGAATTGTCCCATGGTGGTGGTGGGGTTATGTTATGGGCAGGCATAAGCTACAGACAACGAACACAATTGCATTTTATCGATGAGATAAAGAGATACCGTGACAGAGATCCTGAGGCCCATTTTTGTATTTATTTTTAAGGTATTTGTGACCAACAGATGCATATCTGTATTCCCAGTCATGTGAAATCCATAGATTAGGACCTAATTAATTAATTTATATTCACTGACTTCCTTATTTGAACTGTAACTGTTTCATGCGTTGCTATTTGTGTTCGGTATAATTTGGTGGACAAGAATCTGTTGGGAAATCTAAGAGAGCAGAGCCACATAGACATTGCATCTACATTTGGCTGGGTACTGTGTAATGCTGTGGGGACCCCTCATCTAAAGGAGTAAATAAGACCAGGACATATGACTGGTAACTCACAGCAGGGTTTGCTGTAAATGACAGAACCCTTCAGTCCAAACCTGTAAGAGGTACCTCTTACAGCACCAGCCAGCAGTACCTACTGCTGTGACAATCACTTCCTGGAATTGTCAACCTCTCCCTGTTATTTCCTCTGATTGGCTCTTCCTGAGATCGGCCCAATCAGCGGCTGGTTAGTGGTTAGTGGTAGATAGGGACTGTTGATTGCTCTGTCTGTCTGTGTCTGGGGTAATTACTGGATTACATCAAGTGCTTGAACATTATAGCTCTGACGGACAAATAAACTAACAAAAACAAACAAGGATTTATTTACCAGTAATGTTACAATCAATATATCCATGTTGCTCAACTTTGCCACACAGGCTTCGTTATTTTGAACCTGAACATTCATATGTTTGACCAATGAAAACCGAACGGGAAATACAGTGAGGCTCCAAAAGTATTGGGACATTTGTTGTTGTTTTGCCTCTGTACTCCAGCGCTTTGGATTTGGAACGATACAACGGCTATGAAGTTAACGTGTAGACTGTCAGCTGTAATTATAGGGTATGTTCATTCATATCGGGTGAACCGTTTAGGATTTACAGGACTTATTGTACGTAGTCCCCCATTTGAGGGGATGTGTAGACTGTCAGCTGTAATTATAGGGTATGTTCATTCATATCGGGTGAACCGTTTAGGATTTACAGGACTTATTGTACGTAGTCCCCCCCATTTGAGGGGATGTGTAGACTGTCAGCTGTAATTATAGGGTATGTTCATTCATATCGGGTGAACCGTTTAGGATTTACAGGACTTATTGTACGTAGTCCCCCCCCATTTGAGGGGACCAAAAGTATTGGGACAAATTCACTTCTGTGTATTAAAGTAGTCTTAAGGTTTAGTATTTGGTCCCATATTCCACGTAATGATTACGCCAAGCTAGTGATTCTTTTGGATGCGTCTGCTGTTCATTTAGCTTGTGTTTCAGATCATCTGGTACCCCAAAAGAAATTAATGGTCAATAATTAGTGTTATTTTGGAGTCACGTGTTATTTTGGAGTCACGTTTTATTGTAAATCGGAATAAGAATATGTTTCTAAACACTTCTACATTAATGTGGATGCTAGAGGGGGGGGGGGGTCATGTCTGAATGCATTTTGAATAACTGAATTGAATTGAAAGGCTGCATGCAAGGACAAAGGTGGCTAGCGCTCGCTCTCTTCAGCCTAGTGAACTCTGGCAGAGATGCGTTTTAGCCCCTGGGCGCACACTGGCTGTCTGAACGAGGCCTCTAAAACGCATATCGGCCTGCTTAAGCAAGCGTTAAGATGGAATAGTAAGTTAGTTGAATGAAAATAGTATGATCAGAAAGGTAGATTTTTTTTATGGATTTTTATGGCACAGATCATGTCAGTTATTTTAAATGACATTTTAGACTGAAACATCATTTTTAAATATATATATTTTTTTACTATTTTTATTTTGGCTTTGCCTAATAATACAGTATAACCAAAACATTTAAAAAAAAACTGTCTTTAACCTCAAATAAAAGGGCTGAGTCCTCCATAAATATTTCTTAAATATATGGTTTGCAGCTGCTAGAAGTCATTGTCCGTTATTCTGCAGGCTGATCTCTCATAGCTCTTCTTAGATGTGAACCCGCCTGTCCCAACAAGCAGAGGAGAGGGATGACCGGCGTGATTAGTGAGTTGTTGACGAAGGAGAGCGAGATTCTGCCTACGGTGTGTACGTGCGTAGGCTGATTTGTGAGGCTGTCTGGTTGATACCACACTGTGACGATTCCCTTCCTCTCTCTTCATCAGCCACCTCTCAACAGGCACAATCAGCGAACAAACACGTAGACACACAAACACTCAGTCTTCAACAAACTCGGTCCTCTGGACCCCAAGAGGTCCACGTTTTGGTTTTTTCCCCCCTAGCACTACACAGCTGATTCATAATCAATAATCAATCAAGCTTGTCTACATCGCCCCTTTCTTAAAAAGACACTATTGTAAAAAGACAATTTGTTGAAAAAAATTATATATATATCTAACTGGTTTGAAGTTAGACTACAAGGATGCATACAGTGAAATGCTGAAAACATAACACCAACCCTCCTGTATCTCCCTACATCAATTGGATTTTTATCTGGGTTTCGCCTGTAACATCAGTTCTGTGGCACTCACAGACAATATCTTTGCAGTTTTGGAAACGTCAGAGTGTTTTCTTTCCAAAGCTGTCGATTATATGCATAGTCGAGCATCTTTTCGTGACAAAATATCTTGTTAAAAACAGGAACGTTTTTCATCCAAAATGTTTAAAGCATGAATTTTTACTCACCAGTATAACAACACAGTGTGGTCAAAGACTTAGTAACGTAGTTGTAGTCACCATAGTTATGTTTTTGGGTTATTGCATATGTATTAACTTATTTCCAAATATCTTCTAAACTACCCACAATGCACTATTTCTCAACATTATATTGGAGGATCTATTCTGTGCTACCGAGTTCATATGCTAGCTCGGTGGCTAGCTCAAGTGGGCTAACGTTAGCCACTAGCATGTAATTACATTCTAGACCCAACTGTTGGTGAGGGTGAGCTACAATCCACCAATCCCAGGAAGTGTTATGTAAACAAGGAGCAAGTGCTGCAATGCAGCATGCTTTTTTTTTTCACTGACTTTGTAGCTAACGGTATCTAGTGAGAACCTCTTAGCACAGCAGACTACAGTGCCTTCTTGCCGTTTCCAAACGAAAGAGAAAATGCTCTAATTGTGTAGTACCTCGTGTCTGTTCTCCTTTTTTTGTTTCGTCAACTTTTCGGCATGTTCTCTGTGAAGTAAGCTACGTGTGTTTTGTAACTTTTTCTACCTTGGCTTATGCTAGCACACTAGCTGACGGACATCTGGAATCTTAACTATTTTTGAATTCCATGACGCTTCATCGGCCGGTGAAGCATCTGCCTCCCGCTAGCTTTGATAACTAACTCGGTCTGCACGCTTTAAAAAGTTTTGCCATCATTCAATCTGTCCCTGCTCTCTCTGCTTTGATTTGTCGTTACGTTTCAGTAGTTCTAGCTGGTCTCCAGTAGTTGGGCTCTAGCTTGCCGACCATAACCGTGGTGGTTGGCTAGGCTAGTAGTTAGTTGGCTAAATAGCTAACGTTAGCTGGATAGCTAGCTTGCTGGCTAAGATAACTGTATATAGCTTACATTCTTTGATAACTGGTTAGATGGTGTTATGTATTTCCAAAACTTTGGTTTACTTTAATGTAGCCGTAAGCTAGGTGTTGATAGCAGCTGGCTGACTCGTGTAGTGCTAACGTAAAGCTAGTAGTCTAGTAGGGCAAACGTTAGCATGCTAATTGGCTAGCAACCTCGCAAGTAGATTTGTATACATTCATCCATAAAGTATCAGCAGAACAGTTTTTTTTTTTTAAACCAGTAGTCAAGAGTGCAAATAATTTGCTTTAATTTGAAGGTATACATGTGAAGGTATTTCTGTTGGGAGTTTTACATTCTAGGGAACATGACTTTGTCACTGTTTGGGAATTCTGATCCGTTTTATGTGATACCTCCTCAAATAGAAAAGAGAGGTGTATAACTTTGCATTGAGACTTTTGACGTGTATACTAATGCAGATCCATAATGTTAGTCGTAGTAACATTTTTTGCTAGCTACCCTGTAACACCACACAGGTTAGTTTTCTCAGAGGAAGTTTTTCGTTCTGCGTCACGTCATTCCTGGTCAGCGGGATAACCATCGATGTATCATCTGCCTTCCCCTGTCACAGCACAGCCCGGCCAGGCAATCAAGGCCAATTCAATTAGGCCTGGGCACTTTGGCAAATTTCAAATGGGGGAGGTAATATCCATTAACCCCCCATGTCAAGACGTATCACGGGGGAATATGATTTAATACCACCGGCCTGGTCGTCCGGCCCGCAATGATACAACCAAATGCTGCTGGTGGTGGTGGCACAGGAAAAGGTTTAATAAAGATGATGGAATGGGAGAGGCCATTAGTGGAACAGGGTCTTGGGCAGGTCTTTCTGCTCTGAGGTCATGAATTCTAGTACTGCTGTAATAACATTAAGTGATTTAAGTGGGGAGGGGAGGAAAGGGAGGGAGGGGAGAGATGAGGGGAAAGGGAGGGGAGAGAGGAAAGGGAGGGGAGTAGGGGTAAGGGGAGGGAGGGGAGGGGAGAGAGGAAAGGGAGGGGAGGGATGAGGGGAAAGAGGAGAGGGGAGGGAGGTAGGGGTAAGGGGAGGGAAGGGAGGGAGGGGGAGATGAGGGAAAGGGAGGGGGGAGAGAGGAAAGGGAGGGGAGTAGGGGTAAGGGGAGGGAGGGGAGGGAGAGGAAAGGGAGGGAGGGAGATGAGGGGAAAGGGAGGGGAGGGAGGGGAGAGAGGAAAGGGAGGGGAGTAGGGGTAAGGGGAGGGGAGAGAGGAAAGGGAGTGGAGGGATGAGGGGAAAGAGGAGAGGGGAGGGAGGTAGGGGTAAGGGGAGGGAAGGGAAAGAGGAGAGGAAAGGGAGGGAGGTAGGGGTAAGGGGAGGGAGTGGAAAGAGAGAGGGGAGGGAGGGAGGGAGGGAGGTAGGGGAGGGAGGGATGGAGGAGGGAAGGGGAGAGGCTAGTGGAGGAGGGAAGGGGAGAGGCTAGTGGAGGGGGGAGGAGAGAGAGGCTAGTGGAGGGGAGAGTGGATCTGTGAGGGGTGGGGACAAGGAGTGGTGAGGAGGGAGGCTGAAGGTTACCCCTCTCTGAGAGGTGACCTGTCCTCTCTCTGTCCCTGGCTGGCTGGTGGAGAGGGTTAGTTTGGTGATTGGCTGGCTGGTGGAGAGGGTTAAAATGCTGATTGGCTGGCTGGTGGAGAGGGTTAGAATGCTGATTGGCTGGCTGGTGGAGAGGGTTAGAATGCTGATTGGCTGGCTGGTGGAGAGGGTTAGTTTGGTGATTGGGTGGCTGGTGGAGAGGGTTAGAATGCTGATTGGCTGGCTGGTGGAGAGGGTTAGAATGCTGATTGGCTGGCTGGTGGAGAGGGTTAGAATGCTGATTGAGTGGCTGGTGGAGAGGGTTAGTTTGTTGATTGGGTGGGCGGAGCTAGAAAACTCTCGGTGCTTGTGAGTTCCTGGAAGGAGTGTCCCACTTCCACAGTGTTCACTGATATGTCCTGGGTTGTATCCCACTTCCACAGTGTTCACTGATATGGCCTGGGTTGTATCCCACTTCCACAGTGTTCACTGATATGGCCTGGGTTGTGTCCCACTTCCACAGTGTTCACTGATATGGCCTGGGTTGTATCCCACTTCCACAGTGTTCACTGATATGGCCTGGGTTGTATCCCACTTCCACAGTGTTCACTGATATGGCCTGGGTTGTATCCCACTTCCACAGTGTTCACTGATATGGCCTGGGTTGTATCCCACTTCCACAGCGTTCACTGATATGTCCTGGGTTTTGTCCCACAAATGGCAACCTATAGGGAATAATACAGTGCCATTATTACAGACTGAGTGGACAAAACATTAGGAACACCTTCTTAATCTAGAGTTGCACCCCGTTTGGCCCTCAGAACAGCTTCAATTGGTTGGGGCATGAATGACAATAACTATTTATTTCCTCCTTCCTTACTCCTTCCTTACTGCTCACTGCTCATGCGCTCTTAAAGTGGCAGCGCACGGTGAAGGCTCCGTGCAGATTTCGCCACAACCTCTCGAGGGAAATCATCACCACTTGTCCAGTTGTCCTTTTGACAAAGCTGCAGATTTAATTTGTTTCTGACCTTTCTCTGCCCCGCCCAACTGACCTGTCCTCAACCAATTAGAGACTGTATATTTGTCAGAAAACAATTCATGTAGAGACCTGGGCATATTAATGCATCAAAGCATTCAAGTGAATGAAATTCCTAATCATTAGTCAGTCCAGGGCCTCTAGTCTGGTCTGTGGCCTATCAAAATGATCTTTCAGATGTTAAACAACTTTGTGTGGCTATAAGAGGGAGGGAAACGACTGGCTTTATAAAGGCCTCTGGTGAAATGGGTCAAATCCCCAACCATTGGCTTTCCAGAGAATACAAACATTTGTTTAGTCTGAATAAGAACCTTTGGTCGTCCTCTTCCGAGGATCTGCTCTGTCAAAATCACTTCCTCCTTCAATGGACGGTTTTTCAGTCAGTCAGAAGGACACTGTTTAGCATTACTGGTGATGGTCCACTTGTGATGGTCCACTTGTGATGGTCCACTTGTGATGGTCCACTTGTGATGGTCCACTTGTGATGGTCCACTTGTGATGGTCCACTTGTGATGGTCCACTGGTGAGGGTCCACTTGTGATGGTCCACTGGTGAGGGTCCACTGGTGATGGTCCACTGGTGAGGGTCCACTGGTGAGGGTCCACTGGTGATGGTCCACTTGTGATGGTCCACTGGTGATGGTCCACTTGTGATGGTCACGTGTAAAATGTCTGTCTGCGTCCTGCAGTGTATGAATGACAGTGTTATCTCTCTCTTTCATTGAACCTTTATTGAACTAGGCACGTCAGTTAAGAACAAACTCTTATTTACAATGACTGCCTACCGGGGAACAGTGGGGTTAACTGCCTTGTTCAGGGGCAGAACTACAGCTTGTTACCTTGTCAGCTTGGGGATTCGATCCAGCAACCTTTCGGGTTACTGGCCCAACGCTCTGACTACTAGTCTACCTGCCGTCCCAAATGGCACCCTATTCCCTATTTCCTTTTCCCTATTCCCTTTTCCCTATTCCCTTTTCCCTATTCTAATGAAATGTCTATCTAACATCTAGGGAACATCATCTGGGACGTATCCCTTATCTATTAGCTCCTCTCCAGATGCTGGCTTTTCCCTTTTCCCTATATAAGTGAATGAGATAAATTGTGCAAATGAACAAAGTTGTGATGCTTGCTTTTCTGAAGGAAGAGTAACATGGGTACACGGAGCAGAGGGGGGAGGAACGTAGGAGGAAGAGCAGCATGTGTACACGGAGCAGAGGGGGGGAAGAACGGAGGAGGAAGAGCAGCATGGGTACACTGAGCAGAGGGGGGAAGAACGTAGGAGGAAGAGCAGCATGGGTACACGGAGCAGAGGGGGAAGAACGGAGGAGGAAGAGCAGCATGGGTACACGGAGCAGAGGGGGAGGAACGAGGAGGAAGAGCAGCATGGGTACACGGAGCAGAGGGGGGAAGAACATAGGAGGAAGAGCAGCAGCAGAGGGGGAAGAACGGAGGAGGAAGAGCAGCATGGGAACGGAGGAGGAAGAGCAGCACACGGAGCAGAGGGGGAAGAACGGAGGAGGAAGAGCAGCATGGGTACACGGAGCAGAGGGGGAGGAACGGAGGAGGAAGAGCAGCATGGGTACACGGCGCAGAGGGGGAAGAACATAGGAGGAAGAGCAGCATGGGTACACGGAGCAGAGGGGGCAAAACGGAGCAGTAGGAGGAAGAGCAGCATGGGTACATGGAGCAGAGGGGGAGGAACGTAGGAGGAAGAGCAGCATGGGTACACGGAGCAGAGGGGGAAGAACGGAGGAGGAAGAGCAGCATGGTACATGGAGCAGAGGGGGAAGAACGTAGGAGGAAGAGCAGCATGGGTACATGGAGCAGAGGGGGAAGAACCTAGGAGGAAGAGCAGCATGGGTACACGGAGCAGAGGGGAAGAACGCAGAGGAGGAAGAGCAGCATGGGTACACGGAGCAGAGGGGGAGGAACCTAGGAGGAAGCACATGGGACAAAATACGGAGGAGGAAGAGCATGGGTTCTTGACTTCTCAAACACGAGCAGAAAGCCGCATTTTGAGGAAAGCAGCATGGGTACACAGAGCTTAATAATGGTACATGGAGCAGAGGGGGAAATAGGAGGAAGAAGAACTGAGCAGAAAAACGGCTTTATCTCCTAACATGTAATTTAAAAAGTAACTACAAATATTCAAATCTATTGAACTAGGAAAAACTTTAAAGAACTTGTTTCAGCAGAGGGGGAGGTATTCACATGGGTATATGAAACCGTAGGAGGAATCCCGCATGGGTATTTCCAAACACCCCGATATATACAGCATACGGAGCAGAGGGGGGCTATCAATCATGTGTACATTTTTCCAGAGGGGGAACACTACATTTGTATTTAATAAACCTTGTGTATCATTCTGGGAACTGGAATTTAACACCAGAAAGCCTTACTGAGGCAGTGATTACATTACCAGGACTAGGAGGAAGAGCCTGAAAACAGTGGGGATTTTTACAGAGTAGACAATCCTGGTTAAAATACATCAAATGAGTGTAAGTTCACTGAAGAAAGGTGGAAAAATAATAATTATGAGCTGATTGGTAATGACGTCCTGGGCTTGTCAAATTGTTGAAGGGCAGCATGGGTGAGATTCTTGCTTCTTGAGAGGAGGCACCCACTGACCAGGCTTCAGTAATCCGCTCTAGGAGGAAGAGCAGCATGTTTGTACACACAGCACACACACACACACACACACACACACACACACAGAGGGGGAGGAACCTAGGAGGAAGCACAGGGACAAAATACAGAGCTTTCTTGACTTCTCACACGGCAGTACGTTTTAATGAGGCCTAATGAATGAGAGGTTCATTTTTGTACCTTCTGTTGTTCTGAACCCTGCAAACCCGTGGGTATTTCCAAACACCCCTACTATGCCTTCCTCCCCATTTGTGGGTCTGGGCTGTTAACACCAGAAAGCCTTCTGAACCCTCCCTCTATGCCTTCCTCCCCTGTGAGGATTGGGCTGCCCTGGGCTTGTCCCCTCTATCCCTTCCTCCCCTGTGGGTTCCAGCTGGGCTCTTGTTCTGAACCCACACCCCACACATCCCTTCCTCCCCTGTGAGGCCTAATGAATGAGAGGTTCATTTGCCCTCCCCTCTATCCCTTCCTCCCCTGTGGGTTGGGCTGTTGTTCTGAACCCTCCCCTCTATGCCTTCCTCCCCTGTGGGTTGGGCTGCCCTCCCCTCTATCCCTTCCTCCCCTGGGTGGGTTGGGCTGTTGTTCTGAACCCTCCCCCTCTATGCCTTCCTCCCCTGTGGGTTGGGCTGCCCTCCCCCTCTATCCCTTCCTCCCCTGTGGGTTGGGCTGTTGTTCTGAACCCTCCCCTCTATCCCTTCCTCCCCTGTGGGTTGGGCTGTTGTTCTGAACCCTCCCCTCTATCCCTTCCTCCCCTGTGGGTTGGGCTGCCCTCCCCCTCTATCCCTTCCTCCCCTGGGTGGGAACCCTCCCCTCTATCCCTTCCTCCCCTGTGGGTTGCGCTGTTGTTCTGAACCCTCCCCCTCTATCCCTTCCTCCCCTGTGGGTTGGGCTGCCCTCCCCTCTATTCCTTCCTCCCCTGTGGGTTGGGCTGTTGTTCTGAACCCTCCCCTCTATCCCTTCCTCCCCTGTGGGTTGGGCTGTTGTTCTGAACCCTCCCCTCTATCCCTTCCTCCCCTGTGGGTTGGGCTGCCCTCCCCTCTATCCCTTCCTCCCCTGTGGGTTGGGCTGTTGTTCTGAACCCTCCCCTCTATGCCTTCATCCCCTGTGGGTTGGGCTGCCCTCCCCCTCTATCCCTTCCTCCCCTGTGGGTTGGGCTGTTGTTCTGAACCCTCCCCTCTATCCCTTCCTCTCCTGTGGGTTGGGCTGTTGTTCTGAACCCTCCCCTCGATCCCTTCCTCCCCTGTGGGTTGGGCTGTTGTTCTGAACCCTCCCCCTCGATCCCTTCCTCCAATGTGGGCTGGGCTGTTGTTCTGAACCCTCCCCCTCTATCCCTTCCTCCCCTGTGGGTTGGCCTACTTATGTAGTGCACTATATAGGGATAGGGTGCCATTTGTGACGCAGTCTAGCGCTCTCTTCTTCCTAGGGAGGTAATAATAAGTGACCTTCCTGTTGTTGGAGACAGCTGCTCTCCTGTGGCATCACTTCACATGGAATAATTAACAAAAAGATTAAGCGATTGGCTGGCTGTTAAAAATCACAGCTTTCCTGACAGTTTTTTGTTTTATCATATCTCAACTACTCAAATAATATCACATTTTTTGGGGTCATTGTCAGTCACTGATGTGTCAGTAATTTGACGCTCCCATTGATAACGTCCTTCAATTAACGATGTCAAAGGGCTAACATTTAAAGGGAAAAGTATGCGATTTTTGGCAACTAAGCCATTTCCTACTTAGCCAGTCAGATGAATTCGGGGATATCATTTGTATGTCTCTGTGTACAGTTTTGGAAGGAAGTTGAAGGTGTTTTTTTTTGCGAGCCAATGGTAAACTTCCGGTCATTGCCCTAAGCATTGGCTTGCGAAACTCCCTCTAAACTTCTTTCATTGCCCTAACGCTAGTTAGCATTGGCTTGCGAAACTCCCTCTAAACTTCTTTCATTGCCCTAACGCTAGAAACTCCCTCTAAACTTCTTTCATTGCCCTAACATTGGCTGCGAAACTCCCTCTAAACTTCTTTCATTGCCCTAAACTCGCGAAACCCTCTAAACTTCTTTCATTGCCCTAACGCTAGTTAGCATTGGCTCGCGAAACTCCCTCTAATCTTCTTTCATTGCCCTAACGCTAGTTAGCATTGGCTCGCGAAACTCCCTCTAAACTTCTTTCATTGCCCTAACGCCATTGGCTCGCGAAACTCCCTCTAAACTTCTTTCAAACAGCACACAGAAGCATACAAATGGTATCCATGTGTACACATGACTCGGGTGTAATTAGAACAAGTTAATTGCCAAAATCTTTCACTATCGCTTTAATGATATTGGTCTGGTCATGAACGGTGTCTGTTCTGTTTGTCCTTCCCCCAGGTACTGAGCAGTACAGTACGTACACTGGCTACGCAGACAGCTACCTATGGGACAGCAAACATCAGGACAAGACCCCAAGGTACGTGCTTACTGATCAGACCGTTTTAAAATATACTTTACATATTTAAGGGATTTCACTCTGAAGTTGTTTACAATATTGATTACCCAATTACCAAGAGATATAATGACTTTTCCTCCCAACTAACCGGTCGCCAGGAGAGGACTGACCACCCTTCAGAGCCCGGTTCCTCTCTAAGTTTCTTCCTAGGTTCCTGCCTTCTAGAGAGTTTTCCTAGACACTGTGTTTCTGCCTCTGCATTGCTTGCTGTTTTAGACTGGGTTTCTGTTAAGCACTTAAAATGGCTTTATAAAATACATTTGATTGATATGACGTTGATCTGTCGTCCACAGAGACACCTGGCAGAGGAGGTGCACAGAGATCGTAGCGATGGACGCTCTGAAGTTCAGGAACTTCCTCGAACAGTTTCACCCTGAGAAAATGAACAGAGAACTGAATAAGGTGAGTAGTGGTACCTAGACCAGGGGGAGCGGTGGTACCTCTACCAGGGGGAGCGGTGGTACCTCTACCAGGGGGAGCGGTGGTACTCTAGACCAGGGGGAGCGGTGGTACCTAGACCAGGGGGAGCGGTGGTAACTAGACCAGGGGGAGTGGTGGTAACTAGACCAGGGAGCGGTGGTAACTAGACCAGGGGAGAGGTGGTAACTAGACCAGGGGAGCGGTGGTAACTAGACCAGGGGAGGGGAGACCAGGGGTGGTAACTAGACCAGGGGAGAGGTGGTAACTAGACCAGGGGAGCGGTGGTAACTAGACCAGGGGAGCGGTGGTAACTAGACCAGGGAACTAGACCAGGGGAGCGGTGGTAACTAGACCAGGGGAGTGGTGGTAACTAGACCAGGGGAGCGGTGGTACCTCTACCAGGGGGAGTGGTGGTAACCACCAGGGAGTGGTGGTAACTAGACCAGGGAGCGGTGGTACCTCTACCAGGGGGAGTGGTGGTACCTCTACCAGGGGAGTGGTGGTACCAGGGGGAGCGGTGGTACCTCTACCAGGGGAGTGGTGGTAACTAGACCAGGGGGGAGTGGTGGTAACTAGACCAGGGGGAGCGGTGGTAACTAGACCAGGGGAGGGGGAGTGGTGGTAACTAGACCAGGGGAGCGGTGGTACCTAGACCAGGGGAGCCAGGGGAGCGGTGGTAACTAGACCAGGGGAGCGGTGGTAACTACCAGCGGTGGGGGGAGCGGTGGTACCTCTACCAGCGGTGGGAGTGGTGGTAACTAGACCAGGGGGAGTGGTGGTAACTAGACCACCTCTACCAGGGGGGGAGTGGTGGTACCTCTACCGGTGGTAACTACCAGGGAGCGGTGGACTCAGGGGAGCGGTGGTAACTAGACCAGGGGAGCGGTGGTAACTAGACCAGGGGGAGTGGTGGTACCTCTACCAGGGGAGCGGTGGTAACCAGTGGGAGACCAGGGGAGCGGTGTTAACTAGACCAGGGGAGCGGTGGTAACTAGACCAGGGGGAGCGGTGGTAACTAGACCAGGGGAGCGGTGGTAACTAGAGACCAGGGGAGCGGTGGTAACTAGACCAGACCAGGGGAGCGGTGGTAACTAGACCAGGGGAGCGGTGGTAACTAGACCAGGGGAGTGGTGGTAACTCTACCAGGGGAGCGGTGGTAACTAGACCAGGGGAGCGGTGGTAACTAGACCAGGGGAGCGGTGGTAACTAGACCAGGGGAGCGGTGGTAACTAGACCAGGGGGAGCGGTGGTAACTAGACCAGTGGTGGGGGAGCGGTGGTAACTAGACCAGGGGAGCGGTGGTAACTAGACCAGGGGAGCGGTGGTAACTAGACCAGGGGAGTGGTGGTACCTCTACCAGGGGAGTGGTGGTACCTCTACCAGTGGGGAGTGGTGGTACCTCTACCAGGGGAGTGGTGGTACCTCTACCAGGGG
Organism: Oncorhynchus nerka; assembly: GCF_034236695.1. Taxonomy (NCBI): domain Eukaryota; kingdom Metazoa; phylum Chordata; class Actinopteri; order Salmoniformes; family Salmonidae; genus Oncorhynchus; species Oncorhynchus nerka. The sequence goes on from NC_088411.1 coordinate 44,323,556, forward strand.
AGTGGTACCTCTACCAGGGGAGCGGTGGTACCTCTACCAGGGGGAGCGGTGGTAACTAGACCAGGGGGAGCGGTGGTAACTAGACCAGGGGGAGGGGAGGTGGTAACTAGACCAGGGGAGTGGTGGTACCTCTACCAGTGGGAGCGGTGGTACCTCTACCAGGGGAGCGGTGGTAACTAGACCAGGGGAGTGGTGGTAACTAGACCAGGGGAGCGGTGGTAACTAGACCAGGGGGAATGGTGGTAACTAGACCAGGGGAGCGGTGGTAACTAGACCAGGGGAGTGGTGGTAACTAGACCAGGGGAGCGGTGGTAACTAGACCAGGGGAGCGGTGGTAACTAGACCAGGGGAGTGGTGGTAACTAGACCAGGGGAGGGGAACTGGTGGTAACTAGACCAGGGGGAGTGGTGGTAACTAGACCAGGGGAGCGGTGGTAACTAGACCAGGGGGAGCGGTGGTACCTCTACCAGGGGAGCGGTGGTACCTCTACCAGCGGTGGGGGAGCGGTGGTACCTAGACCAGGGGGAGCGGTGGTAACTAGACCAGGGGAGCGGTGGTAACTAGACCAGGGGAGCGGTGGTAACTAGACCAGGGGAGCGGTGGTAACTAGACCAGGGGAGCGGTGGTAACTAGACCAGGGGAGCGGTGGTAACTAGACCAGGGGAGCGGTGGTAACTAGACCAGGGGAGCGGTGGTAACTAGACCAGGGGGAGTGGTGGTAACTAGACCGGTGGTAACTAGACCAGGGGAGCGGTGGTAACTAGACCAGGGGAGCGGTGGTAACTAGACCAGGGAGCGGTGGTAACTAGACCAGGGGGAGCGGTGGTAACTAGACCAGGGGAGTGGTAACTAGACCAGAGGGAGTGGTGGTAACTAGACCAGGGGAGTGGTGGTAACTAGACCAGGGGGAGCGGTGGTAACTAGGGAGCGGTGGTAACTAGACCAGGGGAGTGGTGGTAACTAGACCAGGGGAGCGGTGGTAACTAGACCAGGGGGAGTGGTGGTAACTAGACCCGGTGGTAACTAGACCAGGGGGAGTGGTGGTACTAGACCAGGGGGAGCGGTGGTAACTAGACCAGGGGAGGTGGTAACTAGACCAGGGGAGTGGTGGTAACTAGACCAGGGGAGTGGTGGTAACTAGACCAGGGGGAGCGGTGGTAACTAGACCAGGGGGAGCGGTGGTAACTAGACCAGGGGGAGCGGTGGTAACTAGACCAGGGGGAGCGGTGGTAACTAGACCAGGGGGAGCGGTGGTAACTAGACCAGGGGGAGCGGTGGTACCTCTACCAGGGGGAGTGGTGGTACCTAGACCAGGGGGAGTGGTGGTAACTAGACCAGGGGAGCGGTGGTAACTAGACCAGGGGAGCGGTGGTAACTAGACCAGGGGGAGCGGTGGTACCTCTACCAGGGGAGCGGTGGTAACTAGACCAGGGAGCGGTGGTAACTAGACCAGGGAGCGGTGGTAACTAGACCAGGGGAGTGGTGGTAACTAGACCAGGGGGAGTGGTAACTAGACCAGGGGAGCGGTGGTAACTAGACCAGGGGAGCGGTGGTAACTAGACCAGGGGAGCGGTGGTAACTAGACCAGGGGGAGCGGTGGTAACTAGACCAGGGGAGTGGTGGTACCCTAGACCAGGGGAGTGGTGGTAACTAGACCAGGGGGAGTGGTGGTACCTAGACCAGGGGGAGTGGTGGTAACTAGACCAGGGGAGCGGTGGTAGACCTCTACCAGGGGAGCGGTGGTAACTAGACCAGGGGAGCGGTGGTAACTAGACCAGGGGGAGCGGTGGTAACTAGACCAGGGGAGCGGTGGTAACTAGACCAGGGGAGCGGTGGTAACTAGACCAGGGGAGCGGTGGTAACTAGACCAGGGGAGCGGTGGTAACTAGACCAGGGGAGTGGTGGTAACTAGACCAGGGGAGTGGTGGTAACTAGACCAGGGGAGCGGTGGTAACTAGACCAGGGGGAGCGGTGGTAACTAGACCAGGGGAGTGGTGGTAACTAGACCAGGGGGAGCGGTGGTAACTAGACCAGGGGACTAGACCAGGGGAGCGGTGGTAACTAGACCAGGGGAGCGGTGGTAACTAGACCAGGGGAGCGGTAACTAGACCAGGGGAGCGGTGGTAACTAGACCAGGGGAGCGGTGGTAACTAGACCAGCGGGGGAGCGGTGGTAACTAGACCAGGGGAGTGGTGGTAACTAGACCAGGGGAGTGGTGGTACCTCTACCAGGGGGGAGTGGTGGTACCTCTACCAGGGGGAGTGGTGGTACCTCTACCAGGGGGAGTGGTGGTACCTAGACCAGGGGGAGCGGTGGTACCCTCTAGACCAGGGGGAGCGGTGGTAACTAGACCAGGGGAGCGGTGGTAACTAGACCAGGGAGCGGGGGAGAGGTGGTAACTAGACCAGGGGAGTGGTGGTACCTCTACCAGTGGGAGCGGTGGTACCTCTAGACCAGGGGAGCGGTGGTACCTCTACCAGGGGGGAGCGGTGGTAACTAGACCAGGGAGACCAGGGGAGCGGTGGTAACTAGACCAGGGGAGCGGTGGTAACGGTGGTAACTAGACCAGGGGGAATGGTGGTAACTAGACCAGGGGAGCGGTGGTAACTAGACCAGGGGAGCGGTGGTAACTAGACCAGGGGAGTGGTGGTGACTAGACCAGGGGGGAGCGGTGGTAACTAGACCAGGGGAGTGGTGGTACCCTCTAGACCAGGGGAGCGGTGGTAACTAGACCAGGGGAGCGGTGGTAACTAGACCAGGGGAGCGGTGGTAACTAGACCAGGGGGAGCGGTGGTAACTAGACCAGGGGAGCGGTGGTAACTAGACCAGGGGAGCGGTGGTAACTAGACCAGGGGAGCGGTGGTAACTAGACCAGGGGGAGCGGTGGTAACTAGACCAGGGGAGCGGTGGTAACTAGACCAGGGGAGCGGTGGTAACTAGACCAGGGGGAGCGGTGGTAACTAGACCAGGGGGAGCGGTGGTAACTAGACCAGGGGAGCGGTGGTAACTAGACCAGGGACCTCTACCAGGGGAGCGGTGGTAACTAGACCAGGGGAGCGGTGGTAACTAGACCAGGGGAGCGGTGGTAACTAGACCAGGGGGAGCGGTGGTAACTAGACCAGGGGAGCGGTGGTAACTAGACCAGGGGAGTGGTGGTAACTAGACCAGTGGGAGCGGTGGTAACTAGACCAGGGGAGTGGTGGTAACTAGACCAGGGGAGCGGTGGTAACTAGACCAGGGTGGTAACTAGACCAGGGGAGTGGTGGTAACTAGACCAGGGGAGTGGTGGTAACTAGACCCGGTGGTAACTAGACCAGGGGAGTGGTGGTAACTAGACCAGGGGAGCGGTGGTAACTAGACCAGGGGAGTGGTGGTAACTAGACCGGTGGTAACTAGACCAGGGGAGGTAACTAGACCAGGGGAGTGGTGGTAAACTAGACCAGGGGAGTGGTGGTAACTAGACCAGGGGAGCGGTGGTAACTAGACCAGGGGAGCGGTGGTAACTAGACCAGGGGAGCGGTGGTAACTAGACCAGGGGGGGGTGGTAACTAGACCGGTGGTAACTAGACCAGGGGGGAGTGGTGGTAACTAGACCAGGGGGCGGTGGTAACTAGACCAGGGTGGTGGTACCTCTACCAGGGGAGTGGTGGTACCTCTACCAGGGGAGTGGTGGTACCTCTACCAGGGGAGTGGTGGTACCTAGACCTGGTAACTAGACCAGGGGGAGCGGTGGTACCTCTAGACCAGGGGAGCGGTGGTAACTAGACCAGGGGAGCGGTGGTAACTAGACCAGGGGAGAGGTGGTAACTAGACCAGGGGGAGTGGTGGTAGACCTCTAGACCAGTGGGAGCGGTGGTACCTCTACGGTGGTGGGAGCGGTGGTAACTACCCTCTACCAGGGGAGCGGTGGTAACTAGACCAGGGGAGCGGTGGTAACTAGACCAGGGGAGCGGTGGTAACTAGACCAGGGGAATGGTGGTAACTAGACCAGGGGAGCGGTGGTAACTAGACCAGGGGAGCGGTGGTAACTAGACCAGGGGAGTGGTGGTAACTAGACCAGGGGAGTGGTGGTGACTAGACCAGGGGAGTGGTGGTAACTAGACCAGGGGAGTGGTGGTACCTCTACCAGGGGGAGTGGTGGTAACTAGACCAGGGGAGCGGTGGTAACTAGACCAGGGGAGCGGTGGTAACTAGACCAGGGGAGCGGTGGTAACTAGACCAGGGGAGCGGTGGTAACTAGACCAGGGGAGCGGTGGTAACTAGACCAGGGGAGCGGTGGTAACTAGACCAGGGGGAGCGGTGGTAACTAGACTAGACCAGGGGAGCGGTGGTAACTAGACCAGGGGAGCGGTGGTAACTAGACCAGGGGAGCGGTGGTAACTAGACCAGGGGGAGCGGTGGTACCCTCTAGACCAGGGGGAGCGGTGGTAACTAGACCAGGGGAGCGGTGGTAACTAGACCAGGGGAGCGGTGGTAACTAGACCAGGGGACTAGACCAGGGGGAGCGGTGGTAACTAGACCGGTGGTAACTAGACCAGGGGAGTGGTGGTAACTAGACCAGTGGGAGCGGTGGTAACTAACTAGACCAGGGGAGCGGTGGTAACTAGACCAGGGGGGTGGTAACTAGACCAGGGGGAGCGGTGGTAACTAGACCAGGGGAGCGGTGGTAACTAGACCAGGGGAGTGGTGGTAACTAGACCAGGGGGAGTGGTGGTAACTAGACCGGTGGTAACTAGACCAGGGGGAGTGGTGGTAACTAGACCGGTGGTAACTAGACCAGGGGGAGTGGTGGTAACTAGACCAGGGGGAGCGGTGGTAACTAGACCAGGGGGAGCGGTGGTAACTAGACCAGGGGGAGTGGTGGTAAACTAGACCAGGGGAGTGGTGGTAACTAGACCAGGGGAGCGGTGGTAACTAGACCAGGGGAGCGGTGGTACCTCTACCAGGGGGAGCGGTGGTAACTAGACCAGGGGAGCGGTGGTAACTAGACCAGGGGGAGTGGTGGTAACTAGACCAGGGGGAGTGGTGGTAACTAGACCAGGGGAGCGGTGGTAACTAGACCAGGGGAGTGGTGGTAACTAGACCAGGGGAGTGGTGGTAACTAGACCAGGGGAGCGGTGGTAACTAGACCAGGGGAGACCGGTGGTAACTAGACCAGGGGGGGAATGGTGGTAACTAGACCAGGGGGAGCGGTGGTAACTAGACCAGGAGGAGTGGTGGTAACTAGACCAGGGGAGCGGTGGTAACTAGACCAGGGGAGTGGTGGTACCTAGACCAGGGGAGTGGTGGTAACTAGACCAGGGGAGCGGTGGTACCTCTACCAGGGGAGTGGTGGTAACTAGACCAGGGGAGTGGTGGTACCTAGACCAGGGGAGTGGTGGTAACTAGACCAGGGGGAGCGGTGGTACCTCTACCAGGGGAGCGGTGGTACCTAGACCAGGGGGGAGTGGTGGTAACTAGACCAGGGGAGCGGTGGTAACTAGACCAGGGGGAGCGGTGGTACCTAGACCAGGGGGAGTGGTGGTAACTAGACCAGGGGAGTGGTGGTAACTAGACCAGGGGAGTGGTGGTAACTAGACCAGGGGGAGCTAGACCAGGGTGGTAACTAGACCAGGGGGTGGTGGTAACTAGACCAGGGGGGAGTGGTGGTAACTAGACCAGGGGAGTGGTGGTAACTAGACCAGGGGAGCGGTGGTAACTAGACCAGGGAGCGGGGAGTGGTGGTAACTAGACCAGGGGAGTGGTGGTACCTCTACCAGGGGAGTGGTGGTACCTAGACCAGGGGAGTGGTGGTACCTCTACCAGGGGAGTGGTGGTACCTCTACCAGGGGAGCGGTGGTAACTAGACCAGGGGGGAGTGGTGGTAACTAGACCAGGGGAGCGGTGGTAACTAGACCAGGGGGAGTGGTGGTACCTAGACCAGGGGAGTGGTGGTAACTAGACCAGGGAGCGGTAACTAGACCAGGGGAGTGGTGGTAACTAGACCAGGGGAGTGGTGGTACCTAGACCAGGGGAGTGGTGGTAACTAGACCAGGGGAGCGGTGGTACCTCTACCAGGGGAGCGGTGGTACCTCTACCAGGGGAGTGGTGGTAACTAGACCAGGGGAGCGGTGGTAACTAGACCAGGGGGAGTGGTGGTGGTAACTAGACCAGGGGAGTGGTGGTAACTAGACCAGGGGAGTGGTGGTAACTAGACCAGGGGGAGTGGTGGTAACTAGACCAGTGGGGGAGTGGTGGTAACTAGACCAGGGGAGCGGTGGTAACTAGACCAGGGGGAATGGTGGTAACTAGACCAGGGGAGCGGTGGTAACTAGACCAGGAGGAGTGGTGGTAACTAGACCAGGGGAGCGGTGGTAACTAGACCAGGGGAGTGGTGGTAGACCAGGGAGCGGTGGTAACCTAGACCAGGGGAGTGGTGGTAACTAGACCAGGGGAGCGGTGGTAGACCTCTAGACCAGGGGAGTGGTGGTAACTAGACCAGGGGAGTGGTGGTACCTAGACCAGACCAGGGGGAGTGGTGGTAACTAGACCAGGGGAGACCGGTGGTACCTCTACCAGGGGAGTGGTGGTAACTAGACCAGGGGGAGTGGTGGTAACTAGCGGTGGTAACTAGACCAGCGGTGGGGAGCGGTGGTACCTCTACCAGGGAGTGGTGGTAACTAGACCGGTGGTAACTAGACCAGGGGAGTGGTGGTAACTAGACCAGGGGAGCGGTGGTAACTAGACCAGGGGAGTGGTGGTAACTAGACCAGGGGAGTGGTGGTAACTAGACCAGGGAGTGGTGGTAACTAGACCAGGGGAGCGGTGGTAACTAGACCAGGGGAGTGGTGGTAACTAGACCAGGGGAGTGGTGGTACCTCTACCAGGGGAGTGGTGGTACTAGACCAGGGAGTGGTGGTACCTCTACCAGGGGAGTGGTGGTACCTCTAGACCAGGGGAGCGGTGGTACCTCTAGACCAGGGGAGTGGTGGTACTGGGCCGGTGGTAACTAGACCAGGGGAGTGGTGGTACCTCTACCAGGGGAGTGGTGGTAACTAGACCAGGGGAGCGGTGGTAACTAGACCGGTGGTAACTAGACCAGGGGAGTGGTGGTAACTAGACCAGAGGGAGCAGTGGTAACTAGACCAGGGGAGCGGTGGTACCTCTACCAGGGGAGCGGTGGTAACTAGACCAGGGGGGAGCTAGGTGGTAACTAGACCAGGGGAGCGGTGGTAACTAGACCAGGGGGAGCGGTGGTAACTAGACCAGGGGGAGCGGTGGTAACTAGACCAGGGGAGCGGTGGTAACTAGACCAGGGGGGGAGACCAGGGGGTGGTAACTAGACCAGGGGAGCGGTGGTAACTAGACCAGGGGAGCGGTGGTAACTAGACCAGGGGAGCGGTGGTAACTAGACCTAGACCAGGGGAGCGGTGGTAACTAGACCAGGAGGAGCGGTGGTAACTAGACCAGGGGAGTGGTGGTACTAGACCAGGGGAGTGGTGGTAACTAGACCAGGGGAGTGGGAGCGGTGGTACCCTCTACCAGGGGAGTGGTGGTAACTAGACCAGGGGAGTGGTGGTACCTAGACCAGGGGGAGTGGTGGTAACTACCAGGGGGAGACCAGGGGAGCGGTGGTAACTAGACCAGGGGAGTGGTGGTAACTAGACCAGGGGAGCGGTGGTAACTAGACCAGGGGAGCGGTGGTAACTAGACCAGGGGGAGCGGTGGTAACTAGACCAGGGGAGCGGTGGTAACTAGACCAGGGGGAGTAGGTGGTAACTAGACCAGGGGGAGTGGTGGTAACTAGACCAGGGAGCGGTGGTAACTAGACCAGGGGAGTGGTGGTAACTAGACCAGGGGAGTGGTGGTAACTAGACCAGGGGAGCGGTGGTAACTAGACCAGGGGAGCGGTGGTAACTAGACCAGGGGAGTGGTGGTAACTAGACCAGGGGAGTGGTGGTAACTAGACCAGGGGAGTGGTGGTACCTCTACCAGGGGAGTGGTGGTAGACCAGGGGGAGTGGTGGTACCTAGACCAGGGGAGTGGTGGTAACTAGACCAGGGGAGCGGTGGTACCTCTACCAGGGGGAGTGGTGGTAACTAGACCAGGGGAGCGGTGGTAACTAGACCAGGGGGAGTGGTGGTAACTAGACCAGGTGGTAACTAGACCAGGGGGAGCTGGTGGTAACTAGACCAGGGGGAGTGGTGGTAACTAGACCAGGGGGTGGGGTAACTAGACCAGGGGAGTGGTGGTAACTAGACCAGGGGAGTGGTGGTAACTAGACCAGGGGAGTGGTGGTAACTAGACCAGGGGAGCGGTGGTAACTAGACCAGGGGGAGTGGTGGTAACTAGACCAGGGGAGTGGTGGTAACTAGACCAGGGGAGTGGTGGTACCTCTACCAGGGGGGTGGTACCTCTACCAGGGGGAGTGGTGGGCGGTGGTAGACCAGGGGAGTGGTGGTAACTAGACCAGGGGAGCGGTGGTACCTCTACCAGGGGAGTGGTGGTAACTAGACCAGGGGAGCGGTGGTAACTAGACCAGGGGTGGTGGGGAGACCGGTGGTAACTAGACCAGGGGAGTGGTGGTAACTAGACCAGGGGGGAGACCAGGGGGAGTGGTGGTAACTAGACCAGGGGAGCGGTGGTAACTAGACCAGGGGGAGTGGTGGTAACTAGACCAGGGGGAGTGGTGGTAACTAGACCAGGGGGAGCGGTGGTAACTAGACCAGGGGGAGCGGTGGTAACTAGACCAAGGGGAGCGGTGGTAACCTAGAGACCAGGGGGAGCGGTGGTAACTAGACCAGGAGTGGTGGTAACTAGACCGGGGGAGCGGTGGTAACTAGACCAGGGGAGTGGTGGTAACTAGACCAGGGGAGTGGTGGTAACGAGACCAGGGGAGTGGTGGTACCTAGACCAGGGGAGCAGTGGTAACTAGACCAGGGGAGCGGTGGTAACTAGACCAGGGGGAGTGGTGGTAACTAGACCAGGGGGAGTGGTGGTAACTAGACCAGGGGGAGTGGTGGTAACTAGACCAGGGAGAGTGGTGGTAACTAGACCAGGGGGAGTGGTGGTACCTCTACCAGGGGGAGTGGTGGTAACTAGACCAGGGGGAGCGGTATTAACTGATATACGACTCCTTGCCGTTCTTCAAGTTATAACGCGTTAGTTGCTTACGGGACCCTGGCAATCTGTGTGAAACTAGTTATCGAACTAACCACTATCTGGTAACTAATGTTTTCCCTCTACAGTATGTGGTTCATTTCCAGAATGAGAGAATAAGGTGAAAATGAGGCGTTTTTAAACAAGTGGATTCAGGGATCAAGTGTAGCTGTAGCTGGGCCTGGTTTTAACAGGATGCCACTATAGAGGTGAAAGGAACACAACACACTTTCCCTCTTTCTCACTTCTTCAATACAGTGGATTAAAAGGGGTTATGCCAGGTGTTACTCTCTGCCTGAAAGAGATTAATTATGCCAACAGAGGGTATCATGCTCTGCTGGCACATTGTAGAATAGAAGTCCACAGGCAGAAAGTGTACAATGTAGTAATGTGCCGTGTAGCCCAAAGATATGGGTTTTGTTGTGTTGAACTTGACAGTGGCACGTGTGAATGAGGGGGGATTATAATTTATTTAACTTTAATTTAGTGAATGTTATTTTTGCAGACATGTAGCCTTGTGCACCTGATCAATGTCTACTATAGTTCTCTGACGTCCTCCCTATAGGCCGTCTCATCGTTGTCGGTGATCAGGCCTACCACTGTTGTGTCGTCAGCAAACTTAATGATGGTGTTGGAGTTGTTTGGTCACGCAGTCGTGGGTGGGATATGTATGTACAGTCACTGTGGGGACGACGTCATCGATGCACTTATTGATGAAGCCGGTGACTGAGCTGGTATTCTCCTCAATGCCATTGGATGAATCCCAGAACATATTCCAGTCTGTGCTGCGAAACAGTCCTGTAGCATAGCATCCGCGTCATCTGACCATCGTATTAAGCGAGTCACTGGTACTTCCTCCTTTAGTTTTTACATGTAAGCAGGAATCAGGAGGATAGACGTATGGTCAGATTTGCCAAATGGAAGACGAGGGAGCTTTGTATGCATCTCTGTGTGTGGGGTATAGGGGTTCTAGGATTTTAAAAAATTCTGGTTGCACATGGTAAAAATTTGGTAAAACTGATTTCAGTTTGCCTGCATTTAAGTCCCTGGCCACTAGGAGCGCTGCTTCTGGGTGAGCATTTGCTTATGGCCTTAGAGAGTTGGTTGAGAGTGGTCTTAGTGCCAGCTTTGTTCTGTGGTGGTGAATAGACGGCTATGAAAAATACAGATGAGAACTCTCTTGGTAGATAGTGTGGTCGACAGCTTGTGACCCGTTCCACACATCTGTTGTTTGTTATGTAGACTAGGGGGTGGATCTTTGCTGTAAAATATTTTAGTGTCGTGGCTCTCAACGAATCATCTGAGGGGGTGGTTCGTCGACCAGCCATCGCTATTGCAATAGATTCAGTTTACGTATAAGTCTGACTTGTGTGATAAGTTTGACTCTCCTCGTTTGATAATACAGAAATGAACCACCACAGTGGCTGGAGGTTTTGGGAGAGTGATCCTAAAGTGTACATTCATGTACTCCATTCAGTAAAAAAAAAAAAATGCATGAACATTTTAGGATCGTTATCCCAAATCTCCAGCCACGAATCATATGCTCATCTTATTGAGTTACCACTACTGTAGAACAAACAAGTACGAAACAACCTTACGTGCTCATCTTATTGAGTTACTGTAGAACAACCAAGTACAAAACAACCATTTGGCAAGTTATAAAACATGAACATAGTCGTCATGTTGGTTTGGGGTCAATGATGTATATAAACCCTGGATTGCTGATGCTATGTATTGGGCCAATGAGAGGCTTTGAAGCCACAGGTCGGCCATATTGGTACTCCTCAGAAGAAGCAGTCCATATGAATGAATGGGATTCTGCAGTATTTAAATAACATGTTTCAACAACTAAATTAAATGTATTTAAGTGTTTTGTTTTATTGGGGAGAGTAGCATTTTTATTACTCTCTAAAAGTTATACTTAAGGAACATTTTTGTATATATATTTGTTAGTTTCACTCGTATAATATAATTTAACAGTATGGATTAAGGTGTTTGTAATGTGGGGGAAAAACTAATGTAAAACATTGTTCTATAGCTTCTAGAATCTTCTTTACAATGGTTGGGGGAGAGAACCAAGATGGTGGCTCTGTGGCTTTGAGTCACTAGTGTATACTGTATTTAAAAAATTGGCTGCGTCTTTGAGAAGCTCTCATTCTCTGCTTCTCGTATCTGGAGTGCTTCTGCTTTTAAGTGAATTTTGTCTTCCGTTGTACTGTAGACACAAATATGAACGTTCTGTAATATTAATGAAAGTGGAAGTGAGGAGGGTGTCAGGGTACCGCTACCGCTCTTTGATGTTCAGCTTTGATCTTCCGTGTGTGTGTGTGTGTGTGTGTGTGTGTGTGTGTGTGTGTGTGTGTGTCCCTTTAAAAAAAAAAAATTATATGCATCAGCGAGAACCTTAATTTATAATTTAAGTTCAAATTAGTCTCGTCACGTTGATTTAATAGAGTTAGTGTCTAGCCGTTGCATACAATCAGACAAAAGACAACGCAATGATCTCGTAATCACTACTGCCAAATGTAAAGTGATCTGAAATGACTCACGTGCGCTGTTCTTCTGGGGTAAACAATAATGAACATTTTGATTCAGGAATGGATCATGTCTATGATTAGCTAGTTAAGGCTCTCTTTTCTTCTGGGGTAAACAATAATGAACATGTTGATTCAGGAATGGATCATGTCTATGATTAGCTAGTTAAGGCTCTCTGTTCTTCTGGGGTAAACAATAATGAACATGTTGATTCAGGAATGGATCATGTCTATGATTAGCTAGTTAAGGCTCTCTGTTTCATTACGATCTCTGCTACTTCCTGCATTAGTCGATCCAACATTTTTTGTTTAACCGGTAAAGTTATTGCGAACACATTTATTATTTTGTCAATTATTTTAGTTTTTACAATAGTAACCTGACCGTGGTGGTTAATTACATCATAAAAAAAACGTATTTATCCATTTCTTCACGTAATATTCTCCGATAGGAAAACGACAATGTGAAATGAAGACGTGAAATGTTGATGTTGTCCCGGTTTCACTTCAGAGAGAAGCTGACCGTTCTGACAGGAAGTGGAAAAATAACCAGGAGATCCTGTTTTGGAGGGTTGTTTAGGAAACGGTCCCATCTGCCCTTTTTAAACCCTAGAATTTACCTCTGGCCTTCCAGGGGAGTGTACATCCCAAATGGCACCCTATTCCCTATATAGTGCACTACTTTCCACGGAATAGGGTGCCATTTGGGATGAAACTGAAAATGGATGTCCAGAGCCCCTTCATATCGTTTAATTTGCTGAGGTATCTCATGTCATGTTAGAGGATGTCAAGTCCATCCGTATCAAAATCCTCCCGTAGCGATGTAAATGGGCTGTAGGGTCTGATAGCTGTAATTGGCAGTTCTACAACATGTGAAGTTGTTAGATGATCGTTTTAAAAATGCATGGTTTATACTCGGGCCAACCGGATCTTTCTTCGGGGGCTTTTAGTTGACACGCAGCGTGCCATTACATTGAATGATGTGCCAAGCTTCAAGCCCGGCAGGCAGTATCCAGTACGTTACATATTCCATTTACGTGTCAATGTATAGGATCCTACTAGAGTTCTCATGATTACATTATGAAACGTACCAGAGATGTGGGACTACACTAAACAGGGATGTGGGACTACACTAAACAGAGATGTGGGACTACACTAAACAGGGATGTGGGACTACACTAAACAGGGATGTGGGACTACACTAAACAGAGATGTGGGACTACACTAAACAGAGATGTGGGACTACACTAACCAGAGATGTGGGACTACACTAACCGGTGACGTGGGACTACACTAAACAGAGATGTGGGACTACACTAACCAGAGATGTGGGACTACACTAACCAGAGATGTGGGACTACACTAACCAGAGATGTGGGACTACACTAAACAGAGATGTGGGACTACACTAAACAGAGATGTGGGACTACACTAAACAGGGATGTGGGACTACACTAAACAGAGATGATGGGACTACACTAAACAGAGATGATGGGACTACACTAACCAGAGATGTGGGACTACACTAAACAGGGATGTGGGACTACACTAAACAGAGATGTGGGACTACACTAAACAGAGATGTGGGACTACACTAAACAGAGATGTGGGACTACACTAAACAGAGATGTGGGACTACACTAAACAGGGATGTGGGACTACACTAAACAGGGATGTGGGACTACACTAAACAGAGATGTGGGACTACACTAAACGGAGATGTGGGACTACACTAAACAGATGTGGGACTACACTAAACAGAGATGTGGGACTACACTAAACAGAGATGTGTGACTACACTAAACAGAGATGTGGGACTACACTAAACAGAGATGTGGGACTACACTAAACAGAGATGTGGGACCACACTAAACAGAGATGTGGGACTACACTAACCAGATGTGGGACTACACTAAACAGAGATGTGGGACTACACTAAACAGAGATGTGGGACTACACTAAACAGATGTGGGACTACACTAAACAGAGATGTGGGACTACACTAAACAGATGTGGGACTACACTAAACAGAGATGTGGGACTACACTAAACAGATGTGGGACTACACGAAACAGAGATGTGGGACTACACTAAACAGATGTGGGACTACACTAAACAGAGATGTGGGACTACACTAAACAGATGTGGGACTACACTAAACAGAGATGTGGGACTACACTAAACAGATGTGGGACTACACTAAACAGAGATGTGGGACTACACTAAACAGATGTGGGACTACACTAAACAGAGATGTTGGACTACACTAAACAGAGATGTTGGACTACACTAAACAGAGATGTGGGACTACACTAAACAGGGATGTGGGACTACACTAAACAGGGATGTGGGACTACACTAAACAGAGATGATGGGACTACACAAAACAGAGATGATGGGACTACACTAAACAGGGATGTGGGACTACACTAAACAGGGATGTGGGACTACACTAAACAGAGATGATGGGACTACACTAAACAGAGATGTGGGACTACACTAAACAGAGATGTGGGACTACACTAAACAGAGATGTGGGACTACACTAAACAGAGATGTGGGACTACACTAAACAGAGATGTGGGACTACACTAACCGGTGACGTGGGACTACACTAAACAGAGATGTGGGACTACACTAACCAGAGATGTGGGACTACACTAACCAGAGATGTGGGACTACACTAAACATAGATGTGGGACTACACTAAACAGAGATGTGGGACTACACTAAACGGATGTGGGACTACACTAAACAGAGATGATGGGACTACACTAAACAGAGATGATGGGACTACACTAACCAGAGATGTGGGACTACACTAAACAGGGATGTGGGACTACACTAAACAGAGATGTGGGACTACACTAAACAGAGATGTGGGACTACACTAAACAGAGATGTGGGACTACACTAAACAGGGATGTGGGACTACACTAAACAGAGATGTGGGACTACACTAAACAGGGATGTGGGACTACACTAAACAGGGATGTGGGACTACACTAAACAGAGATGTGGGACTACACTAAACAGAGATGTGGGACTACACTAAACAGAGATGTGGGACTACACTAAACAGAGATGTGGGACTACACTAAACAGAGATGTGTGACTACACTAAACAGAGATGTGGGACTACACTAAACAGAGATGTGTGACTACACTAAACAGAGATGTGGGACTACACTAAACAGAGATGTGGGACTACACTAAACAGAGATGTGGGACTACACTAAACAGAGATGTGGGACTACACTAACCAGATGTGGGACTACACTAAACAGAGATGTTGGACTACACTAAACAGAGATGTGGGACTACACTAAACAGAGATGTGGGACTACACTAAACAGATGTGGGACTACACTAAACAGAGATGTGGGACTACACTAAACAGATGTGGGACTACACTAAACAGAGATGTGGGACTACACTAAACAGATGTGGGACTACACTAAACAGAGATGTGGGACTACACTAAACAGATGTGGGACTACACTAAACAGAGATGTGGGACTACACTAAACAGATGTGGGACTACACTAAACAGAGATGTTGGACTACACTAAACAGAGATGTTGGACTACACTAAACAGGGATGTGGGACTACACTAACCAGAGATGTGGGACTACACTAAACAGAGATGTTGGACTACACTAAACAGAGATGTTGGACTACACTAAACAGAGATGTGGGACTACACTAAACAGGGATGTGGGACTACACTAAACAGGGATGTGGGACTACACTAAACAGAGATGATGGGACTACACAAAACAGAGATGATGGGACTACACTAAACAGGGATGTGGGACTACACTAAACAGGGATGTGGGACTACACTAAACAGAGATGATGGGACTACACTAAACAGAGATGTGGGACTACACTAAACAGAGATGTGGGACTACACTAAACAGAGATGTGGGACTACACTAAACAGAGATGTGGGACTACACTAACCGGTGACGTGGGACTACACTAAACAGAGATGTGGGACTACACTAACCAGAGATGTGGGACTACACTAACCAGAGATGTGGGACTACACTAAACATAGATGTGGGACTACACTAAACAGAGATGTGGGACTACACTAAACGGATGTGGGACTACACTAAACAGAGATGATGGGACTACACTAAACAGAGATGATGGGACTACACTAACCAGAGATGTGGGACTACACTAAACAGGGATGTGGGACTACACTAAACAGAGATGTGGGACTACACTAAACAGAGATGTGGGACTACACTAAACAGAGATGTGGGACTACACTAAACAGAGATGTGGGACTACACTAAACAGAGATGTGGGACTACACTAAACAGGGATGTGGGACTACACTAAACAGGGATGTGGGACTACACTAAACAGAGATGTGGGACTACACTAAACAGAGATGTGGGACTACACTAAACAGAGATGTGGGACTACACTAAACAGAGATGTGTGACTACACTAAACAGAGATGTGGGACTACACTAAACAGAGATGTGTGACTACACTAAACAGAGATGTGGGACTACACTAAACAGAGATGTGGGACTACACTAAACAGAGATGTGGGACTACACTAAACAGAGATGTGGGACTACACTAACCAGATGTGGGACTACACTAAACAGAGATGTTGGACTACACTAAACAGAGATGTGGGACTACACTAAACAGAGATGTGGGACTACACTAAACAGATGTGGGACTACACTAAACAGAGATGTGGGACTACACTAAACAGATGTGGGACTACACTAAACAGAGATGTGGGACTACACTAAACAGATGTGGGACTACACTAAACAGAGATGTGGGACTACACTAAACAGATGTGGGACTACACTAAACAGAGATGTTGGACTACACTAAACAGAGATGTGGGACTACACTAACCAGAGATGTGGGACTACACTAAACAGAGATGTTGGACTACACTAAACAGAGATGTTGGACTACACTAAACAGAGATGTGGGACTACACTAAACAGGGATGTGGGACTACACTAAACAGGGATGTGGGACTACACTAAACAGAGATGATGGGACTACACTAAACAGAGATGATGGGACTACACTAAACAGGGATGTGGGACTACACTAAACAGGGATGTGGGACTACACTAAACAGAGATGATGGGACTACACTAAACAGAGATGTTGGACTACACTAAACAGAGATGTGGGACTACACTAAACAGAGATGTGGGACTACACTAAACAGAGATGTGGGACTACACTAAACAGAGATGTTGGACTACACTAACCGGTGACGTCGGACTGCGCGAAACGGCCGTCAGAGGAGCAAAAGGCTTCCTTCTGGCTTTAGTGTAGTTCAAGGAGATCTCATCACATTACTACTGGCTGGTACCCAGCCAGGGCCTGCCATGGTCTGATGACTTGACATTCTGTCACATGCGTACTCTCAGCATCGACCAGCCAACTGAGGACTACTTACTGAGGATTTATTTCTCACCAGTGCAATTTACATGGTACCACTTGTCTGAGAAATTTGGTTGCTCTTTTTTTGTGTTTTGTTCTAAATCTTTCTTTCCCCCCCCCTCCATCCTTTAGGCATACTGTGGCTTTTCCCGCCCAGGGGAGAAGAGTCAGGATCTCTCTGCGGTTGCTACAGGAAACTGGGGTTGCGGTGTGTTCGGTGGAGACGCTAGGTTTAAGGGTAAGCATGGGGCAACACTACACTCAAAATGGCTGATTTTACATTTTAGTCATTTAGGAGCCACTCTTATCCACTTCTTGAGGTGGACTGAATGTGCCTGTACTCATTTTGTGTGCCGGTACCATGTTCCGGCCCAAGTTAAGCACCGTTCTTATCCAGGGCAACTTGAATTGAACTAAAGGTAGGTTAAAAAATTAAATAAAACACAAGCACATATCACAATACTTGCTATTTAAACCTTATTAAAAAATATTTAAAAAACATTTTAAAGAATCCATGAATTGTTTAACGTGGTCCAAATTGGACTGTACTGTTGAGTATAGGAGAGAATATGATTAAATCTCCATGAAAAGCCATGCTTTTCAACGGGCCCTGATTTGAGTCCCAAATGGCACCCTATTCCCTATAATGTAGTGTACACCCTATATGGACCATGGCCAAAAGTAGTGTACTGAATAGGGTGCCATTTGGGACGCATTGCCTGTTAGTGTGAACTGGCCCCTCTCTCCGTTAGCCTTGGCTGTGGAATACATTTATTTACTTAATGCCCATTTGTCGCCCGTCATATTGATCAACTGACAACGTTAATATTTTTCATTAACAGTGGAATTGATCGCCTGCCCCAGCCCACCTATCCATTATAGACCTGGGGGCAATTCCACGTTAACGGATTTACGCCGAGGCTCACGATTTTTCACTTAGGAATGTATGCCAAACATAAAACCATTTGATTTCAAAGTTTAACAAACCGTACAACTCTATGCACAAGGACTAACTTTAAATCATTTACACAGTAAAATTGTTTTTATGAACATTTACAGGGAAAAGCTGTGCAGATGCAAATTTTTGTAACAGAATTACGGTAAAATCTCAGGCAGGGGCTCAGAGGAGGATACCACTAGACTACTGCACTACCGCTAACACTTAGCACCCAGTGGTGCTGTGAGGCTAAACTACCGCTAACTCTTAGCACCCAGTGGTGCTGTGAGGCTAAACTACCGCTAACACTTAGCACCCAGTGGTGCTGTGAAGCTAAACTACCGCTAACACTTAGCACCCAGTGGTGCTGTGAGACTAAACTACCGCTAAAACTTAGCACCCAGTGGTGCTGTGAGGCTAAACTACCGCTAACACTTAGCACCCAGTGGTGCTGTGAGACTAAACTACCGCTAACACTTAGCACCCAGTGGTGCTGTGAGGCTAAACTACCGCTAACTCTTAGCACCCACTGGTGCTGTGAGGCTAAACTACCAATAACACATTAGCACCCAGTGGTGCTGTGAGGCTAAACTACTGCTAACACTTAGCACCCAGTGGTGCTGTGAGACTAAACTACCGCTAACACTTAGCACCCAGTGGTGCTGTGAGGCTAAACTACCGCTAACACTTAGCACCCAGTGGTGCTGTGAGACTAAACTACCGCTAACACTTATCACCCAGTGGTGCTGTGAGGCTAAACTACCGCTAACACTTAGCACCCAGTGGTGCTGTGAGACTAAACTACCGCTAACACTTAGCACCCAGTGGTGCCGTGAGGCTAAACTACCGCTAACACTTAGCACCCAGTGGTGCCGTGAGGCTAAACTACCGCTAACACTTAGCACCCAGTGGTGCCGTGAGGCTAAACTACCGCTAACTCTTAGCACCCAGTGGTGCTGTGAGGCTAAACTACCGCTAACACTTAGCACCCAGTGGTGCTGTGAGGCTAAACTACCGCTAAGACTTAGCACCCAGTGGTGCTGTGAGACTGAACTACCGCTAACTCTTAGCACCCACTGGTGCTGTGAGGCTAAACTACCGCTAAAACTTAGCACCCAGTGGTGCTGTGAGGCTAAACTACTGCTAACACTTAGCACCCAGTGGTGCTGTGAGACTAAACTACCGCTAACACTCAGAGTATAATGGCTGTGATGGGAGAAAACGGAATATGGATCAACAACATTGTATTAACCTAAATGACAGAGTGAAAAGAAGGAAGCCTGTACAGACTAAAAAATATTCCGGAACATGCATCTTGTTTGCATGAAAGTAAAACTGCAAAAAATGTGGCGATTACAATGTGTTATGTTGGATTTGCCCCAAACATAACTCATCACTGAGTACCACTCTTCATATTTTCAATCTTGGTGGTGACTGCATCATGTTATGGGTATGCTTGTCATTGACAAGGACTAGGGAGTGTGTTAGGATAAAAATAAACTAAATAGAGCTAAGCAAAATCTGGGAGGTAAACCTGGTTGTCTGCTTTCCAACAGACAATGGGAGTGAAATTCACCTTTCAGCAGGACAATAACCTAAAATAGAAGGCCAAATATACACTGGAGTTGCTTACCAAAACGACATTGAATGTTCTTGAGTGGCCCAGTTATAGTTTTGACATATGACCTGGGTTTTTCTCGCTCAACAGTTTTCCATGTATATGGTCAAGAATGGTCCACCACCCAAAGGACATCCAGCCAACCTGACACAACTGTGAGAAACATTGTAGTCAACATGGGCCAGCATCCCTGTGGAACGCTTTCGACACCTTGTAGAGTTCATACCCCGATTAATTGAGGCTGTTCTGAGGGGAAAAGGAGGGGAGGGGAAACTATCAATGTTAGGAAGGTGTTCCTAATGTTTGGTATATAAAGTGCCTCCAGAAAGTAGTCATACCCCTTGACTTATTCCACATTTTGTTGTTACAGCCTGAATTCAAAATCGATTAAACTTTTTTTAGTTTTTTACAAGTTTGTTAATTAGCCTAGCATCAGTCCTAAACCAAACAAAATGCTTGAAAAGTCAAGGGGTGTGAATACTTTCTGAAGGTACTGTATATATGGTTTATCAGCATGTATTCCAGTTAGTTCATTAGCCTAGCATCGGTCCAGAACAAGTTAGTTAATTAGCCTAGTATCGGTCCAGAATCAGTTAGTTAATTAGCCTAGTATCGGTCCAGAACCAGTTAGTTAGTTAGCCTAGCATCGGTCCAGAACAAGTTAGTTAGTTAGCCTAGCATCGGTCCGGAACCAGTTAGTTAATTAGCCTAGCGTCGGTCCGGAACCAGTTAGTTAATTAGCCTAGCATCGGTCCGGAACCAGTTAGTTAATTAGCCTAGCGTCGGTCCGGAACCAGTTAGTTAATTAGCCTAGCATCGGTCCGGAACCAGTTAGTTAATTAGCCTAGCATCGGTCCGGAACCAGTTAGTTAATTAGCCTAGCATCGGTCCGGAACCAGTTAGTTAATTAGCCTAACGTCAGTCCAGGTCTCTGAAGTCAACTGGCAGTTTTCTTACTCCACTTTCTTCTTAATGACATGCCTCTGGGGGACACAGACACTTAATATAGCCCAATGTTCCCCTCTGTTTACCTGGACTCTCTCTCGAATCGCTCCATCCCATACTTTTAATTGTGGGACAAGTTGAAAGAGTGATGACAATGTAAAACAAGGAGGAAAGGAAAGTCTGAAAGGAGAAGCTTCAGCCCCCCCACCGTGGCAGATGTTTATTCAGCAGCGTTCGTAGCTCGTTACTGTTGCCTCTCTCTGTCGCGGTTTCTTTATTAATAAAGCAGACTTTATTTCCAGACTCTTAATGAAATATTCACAAGGTTCTGGGGCCAGAGCCTGCCTTCCCTTGCTCACACGGTGACTAAGTCTGGCTCCTCAGTGGGGGACTGGGTATTTTAGTAATTTCTTCATTCATTCTGAGCCATGGTGTGTAATATGACAGTTTTAAATGGCGCCGGTTGAATCTGGTTGTATTGTCGCTGTCTTCAGCATGTTTACTCTGACCCTTGTATCATGTCTTGTACTGGTTCTGTAGAAAGTATCGGTCCTGTATAGACAGTTTCTCTCTCTCTCTCTCTGTCTGTCTCCATGTCTCTCACGGTCTCTCCCTCTCTCTCTCTCCGTCCTTCTCTCTCCCCCCTACATCTCTCCACCCCTCCAGCTCTGCTCCAGATTCTGGCAGCCTCTGAGGCAGGCCGAGACGTGGCCTATTTCACCTTTGGTGACAGCGCCCTGATGAAAGACGTCTACGACATGCACTACTTCCTCACACAGAGACACGTCAGCGTCGGTAAGGCACATGCTATCTCCCTATCCACATTACCATGTCCCTAACCCTCACACAGAGACACGTAAGCGTCGGTAAGGCACACGCTATCTCCCTATCCACATTACCATGTCATATCTACTGTATTCCCCTGGCTCACACCAGATCTCCCACTACCATATAGTTCTATACATACAACACTGTCTGGTGTTCTATAGTTCTAGACATACAACACTGTATGGTGTTCTATAGTTCTGTACATACAACACTGTCTGGTGTTCTATAGTTATATACATACAACACTGTCTGGTGTTCTATAGTTCTGTACATACAACACTGTCTGGTGTTCTATAGTTCTGTACATACAACACTGTCTGGTGTTCTATAGTTATATACATACAACACTGTCTGGTGTTCTATAGTTCTGTACATACAACACTGTCTGGTGTTCTATAGTTATATACATACAACACTGTCTAGTGTTCTATAGTTCTATACATACAACACTGTCTGGTGTTCTATAGTTCTATACATACAACACTGTCTGGTGTTCTATACATACAACACTGTCTGGTGTTCTATAATTCTATACATACAACACTGTCTAGTGTTCTATAGTTCTATACATACAACACTGTCTGGTGTTCTATAGTTCTATACATACAACACTGTCTGGTGTTCTATAGTTCTATACATACAACACTGTCTGGTGTTCTATAATTCTATACATACAACACTGTCTGGTGTTCTATAGTTCTATACATACAACACTGTCTGGTGTTCTATAGTTCTATACATACAACACTCTCTAGTGTTCTATAATTCTATACATACAACACTGTCTGGTGTTCTATAATTCTATACATACAACACTCTCTAGTGTTCTATAATTCTATACATACAACACTGTCTGGTGTTCTATAGTTCTATACATACAACACTGTCTGGTGTTCTATAGTTCTATACATACAACACTGTCTGGTGTTCTATAGTTCTATACATACAACACTGTCTAGTGTTCTATAGTTCTATACATACAACACTGTCTGGTGTTCTATAGTTCTATACATACAACACTGTCTGGTGTTCTATAGTTCTATACATACAACACTGTCTAGTGTTCTATAGTTCTATACATACAACACTGTCTGGTGTTCTATAGTTCTATACATACAACACTGTCTGGTGTTCTATAATTCTATACATACAACACTGTCTGTTCTATAGTTCTGGACATACAACACTGTCTAGTGTTCTATACATACAACACTGTCTGGTGTTCTATAGTTCTATACATACAACACTGTCTGGTGTTCTATACATACAACACTGTCTGGTGTTCTATAGTTCTATACATACAACACTGTCTAGTGTTCTATAGTTCTATACATACAACACTGTCTAGTGTTCTATAGTTCTATACATACAACACTGTCTGGTGTTCTATACATACAACACTGTCTGGTGTTGTATAGTTCTATACATACAACACTGTCTGGTGTTCTATAGTTCTATACATACAACACTGTCTGGTGTTCTATAGTTCTATACATACAACACTGTCTGGTGTTCTATAGTTCTATACATACAACACTGTCTAGTGTTCTATAATTCTATACATACAACACTGTCTGGTGTTCTATACATACAACACTGTCTGGTGTTCTATAGTTCTATACATACAACACTGTCTGGTGTTCTATAGTTCTATACATACAACACTGTCTGGTGTTCTATAATTCTATACATTACAACACTGTCTGGTGTTCTATAATTCTATACTGTCACGAACCGGCTCAAAGCCCGTAACAAAGGGAGACAACGTGGAGATAAGGAGTAGCAAAACATATTTATTAACTAAAGCAACTAAGGAAAATATACAATGGTGTGTGTAATCAGTAATCAGTAGTGTAAGTGAGTGTTTTGCATGCATGAATGTGATAATGCAGGGTGTTGAAAGGTGCCAAAGCAAACAAACAAAAGGTCACCAAGAACCACAACACAATCTACATAAGGTGTCTGCCTGGAGAGAGTCTCCTCCATGAATGGGGAAGTGGTGTATTTATCCTGGGAGACACCTGGCCCAGGTGTTTCCCATGTAGCTGACGACCCTCTCAACTCCGCCCACCGGCATCCTAATAAGGAAACAAGAACAAAGACAGAATACGGCAGACAGAGTGGGAGGATCGTCACAATACATACAACACTGTCTGGTGTTCTATACATACAACACTGTCTGGTGTTCTATAGTTCTATACATACAACACTGTCTGGTGTTCTATAGTTCTATACATACAACACTGTCTGGTGTTCTATAGTTCTATACATACAACACTGTCTGGTGTTCTATAGTTCTATACATACAACACTGTCTAGTGTTCTATACATACAACACTGTCTGGTGTTCTATACATACAACACTGTCTGGTGTTCTATACATACAACACTGTCTGGTGTTCTATAGTTCTATACATACAACACTGTCTAGTGTTCTATACATACAACACTGTCTAGTGTTCTATACATACAACACTGTCTGGTGTTCTATACATACAACACTGTCTGGTGTTCTATAGTTCTATACATACAACACTGTCTGGTGTTCTATACATACAACACTGTCTGGTGTTCTATAGTTCTATACATACAACACTGTCTGGTGTTCTATAGTTCTATACATACAACACTGTCTAGTGTTCTATAGTTCTATACATACAACACTGTCTAGTGTTCTATAGTTCTATACATACAACACTGTCTAGTGTTCTATACATACAACACTGTCTGGTGTTCTATAGTTCTAGACATACAACACTGTCTGGTGTTCTATAGTTCTATACATACAACACTGTCTAGTGTTCTATAGTTCTATACATACAACACTGTCTGGTGTTCTATAGTTCTATACATACAACACTGTCTGGTGTTCTATAGTTCTATACATACAACACTGTCTGGTGTTCTATAGTTCTATACATACAACACTGTCTAGTGTTCTATAGTTCTATACATACAACACTGTCTAGTGTTCTATAGTTCTATACATACAACACTGTCTGGTGTTCTATAGTTCTATACATACAACACTGTCTGGTGTTCTATAATTCTATACATACAACACTGTCTGGTGTTCTATACATACAACACTGTCTGGTGTTCTATACATACAACACTGTCTGGTGTTCTATAGTTCTATACATACAACACTGTCTGGTGTTCTATAGTTCTATACATACAACACTGTCTGGTGTTCTATAGTTCTATACATACAACACTGTCTGGTATTCTATAGTTCTATACATACAACACTGTCTGGTGTTCTATAGTTCTATACATACAACACTGTCTGGTGTTCTATAATTCTATACATACAACACTGTCTGGTGTTCTATACATACAACACTGTCTGGTGTTCTATACATACAACACTGTCTGGTGTTCTATAGTTCTATACATACAACACTGTCTGGTGTTCTATAGTTCTATACATACAACACTGTCTGGTATTCTATAGTTCTATACATACAACACTGTCTGGTGTTCTATAGTTCTATACATACAACACTGTCTAGTGTTCTATAGTTCTATACATACAACACTGTCTGGTGTTCTATAGTTCTATACATACAACACTGTCTGGTGTTCTATAGTTCTATACATACAACACTGTCTGGTGTTCTATAGTTCTATACATACAACACTGTCTAGTGTTCTATACATACAACACTGTCTGGTGTTCTATAGTTCTATACATACAACACTGCCTGGTGTTCTATAGTTCTATACATACAACACTGTCTGGTGTTCTGTAGTTCTATACATACAACACTGGTGTTCTATAGTTCTATACATACAACACTGTCTGGTGTTCTGTAGTTCTATACATACAACACTGTCTGGTATTCTATAGTTCTATACATACAACACTGTCTGGTGTTCTATAGTTCTATACATACAACACTGTCTGGTGTTCTATACATACAACACTGTCTGGTGTTCTATAGTTCTATACATACAACACTGTCTGGTGTTCTATAATTCTATACATACAACACTGTCTGGTGTTCTATAATTCTATACATACAACACTGTCTGGTGTTCTATAGTTCTGGACATACAACACTGTCTGGTGTTCTATAGTTCTATACATACAACACTGTCTGGTGTTCTATAGTTCTATACATACAACACTGTCTGGTGTTCTATAGTTCTATACATACAACACTGTCTAGTGTTCTATAGTTCTATACATACAACACTGTCTGGTGTTCTATAGTTCTATACATACAACACTGTCTAGTGTTCTATAGTTCTATACATACAACACTGTCTGGTGTTCTATAGTTCTATACATACAACACTGTCTGGTGTTCTGTAGTTCTATACATACAACACTGTCTGGTGTTCTATACATACAACACTGTCTGGTGTTCTATAGTTCTATACATACAACACTGCCTGGTGTTCTATAATTCTATACATACAACACTGTCTGGTGTTCTATACATACAACACTGTCTGGTGTTCTATACATACAACACTGTCTGGTGTTCTATACATACAACACTGTCTGGTGTTCTATAGTTCTATACATACAACACTGTCTGGTGTTCTATAGTTCTATACATACAACACTGTCTGGTGTTCTATACATACAACACTGTCTGGTGTTCTATAATTCTATACATACAACACTGTCTGGTATTCTATAGTTCTATACATACAACACTGTCTGGTATTCTATAGTTCTATACATACAACACTGTCTGGTGTTCTATAGTTCTATACATACAACACTGTCTGGTGTTCTATAGTTCTATACATACAACACTGTCTAGTGTTCTATACATACAACACTGTCTGGTGTTCTATAGTTCTATACATACAACACTGTCTGGTGTTCTATAGTTCTATACATACAACACTGTCTGGTGTTCTGTAGTTCTATACATACAACACTGTCTGGTGTTCTGTAGTTCTATACATACAACACTGTCTGGTGTTCTGTAGTTCTATACATACAACACTGTCTAGTGTTCTGTAGTTCTTAACATACAACACTGTCTGGTGTTCTATAGTTCTATACATACAACACTGTCTGGTGTTCTGTAGTTCTATACATACAACACTGTCTAGTGTTCTGTAGTTCTTGACATACAACACTGTCTAGTGTTCTGTAGTTCTTGACATACAACACTGTCTAGTGTTCTGTAGTTCTTGACATACAACACTGTCTAGTGTTCTATAGTTCTAGACATACAACACTGTCTGGTGTTCTATAATTCTATACATACAACACTGTCCGGTGTTCTATAGTTCTATACATACAACACTGTCTAGTGTTCTATAGTTCT
The DNA here is from genome assembly GCF_034236695.1 of Oncorhynchus nerka. Taxonomy (NCBI): domain Eukaryota; kingdom Metazoa; phylum Chordata; class Actinopteri; order Salmoniformes; family Salmonidae; genus Oncorhynchus; species Oncorhynchus nerka. Next base: position 44,350,296 of record NC_088411.1, read on the forward strand.
ATACATACAACACTGTCTAGTGTTCTGTAGTTCTATACATACACCACTGTCTGGTGTTCTATAGTTCTATACATACAACATTGACATGTATGCAGTATTTTGCACATTGCAATGGCATACATCTTACTATATTGGTTATAGAATTATGTAATTTTGGTAAGCAATTCGCTTTATTAAATCACAAACTGTAAAATCAATTAGAATTGCAATACTATTTGTTTATATTTGCCCTCTGCTAAATTCTCTGCTGTGGTTGTTTGGTGAATGAATGATGTATCTGACATAGTCTCTGTCTCTGTCTCATAGGGGCTCTGTACAGTTTGCTGGGTCAGTACTACAGCTCAATGTGTCAGAGCTGCTTCACCCGCTGTCCCGACGTCAGCCTCTACTCCTTCATCTACCAGGAGGCCAGCTCTGTCTCCCCCTAGACCAGAAACACACACGCAGGTCGGCTCCCCCTAGAAGATCCGAGACGCCACGTCACGCAGCTCTGTCTCCCCCTAGACCAGAAACACACACACAGGTCGGCTCCGCCTAGAAGACCGTAGATGCCCCCCCCCCCCCCCCCCCCGGACACAAAACAAGCGCTGTGCCCCGCGAGAGATTCCAGTGGAAGTTTGTCTTGTCATTCTGCTACTGGTAGCTGATACGCACATGGATAGAGATTCAATGTGTTGAGATTTGTGATTTGGAATGGTAAAGCCAAAGGCTGTCATCCGTCTTGTGAGTGTGTCATGTTTCCTTGGTTTTACCCCCCTCATAAATCCAGACTAAATGAATCAGTTGTCAGAAATTCAGTTTATGGAAAGAATGAATAGAGCTGTTCTTAGAGAGGATTTTTTTTTTAAATAAAAAAATGTTTTAATTTGATAATAGGGAAATGATCTTCAGTCTTTGGCTGGTTACTCTGTTCTGCACTGGAGAGAAGCTGACTCTGTGTGGGGATGATCACTTGAAGTGTGTGCCGTAATCATTTATTTTATTTTCAAATATTTCAGATTATCATGGGCCTAGCCATGGTCCTCTAAGTGGATATATTACCATGGGCCTAGCCATGGTCCTCTAAGTGGATATATTACCATGGGCCTAGCCATGGTCCTCTAAGTGGATATATTACCATGGGCCTAGCCATGGTCCTCTAAGTGGATATATTACCATGGGCCTAGCCGTGGTCCTCTAAATGGATATATTACCATGGGCCTAGCCGTGGTCCTCTAAGTGGATATATTACCATGGGCCTAACCGTGGTCCTCGAAGTGGATATATTACCATGGGCCTAACCGTGGTCCTCGAAGTGGATATATTACCATGGGCCTAGCCATGGTCCTCTAAGTGGATATATTACCATGGGCCTAGCCATGGTCCTCTAAGTGGATATATTACCATGGGCCTAGCCATGGTCCTCTAAGTGGATATATTACCATGGGCCTAGCCGTGGTCCTCTAAGTGGATATATTACCATGGGCCTAGCCATGGTCCTCTAAGTGGATATATTACCATGGGCCTAGCCATGGTCCTCTAAGTGGATATATTACCATGGGCCTAGCCGTGGTCCTCTAAATGGATATATTACCATGGGCCTAGCCGTGGTCCTCTAAGTGGATATATTACCATGGGCCTAACCGTGGTCCTCGAAGTGGATATATTTCCATGGGCCTAACCGTGGTCCTCGAAGTGGATATATTACCATGGGCCTAGCCATGGTCCTCTAAGTGGATATATTACCATGGGCCTAGCCATGGTCCTCTAAGTGGATATATTACCATGGGCCTAGCCATGGTCCTCTAAGTGGATATATTACCATGGGCCTAGCCGTGGTCCTCTAAGTGGATATATTACCATGGGCCTAGCCATGGTCCTCTAAGTGGATATATTACCATGGGCCTAGCCATGGTCCTCTAAGTGGATATATTACCATGGGTGAGAAGCCATGGTCCTCTAAGTGGATATATTACCATGGGCCTAGCCGTGGTCCTCTAAGTGGATATATTACCATGGGCCTAGCCGTGGTCCTCTAAGTGGATATATTACCATGGGCCTAGCCATGGTCCTCTAAGTGGATATATTACCATGGGCCTAGCCGTGGTCCTCTAAGTGGATATATTACCATGGGCCTAGCCGTGGTCCTCTAAGTGGATATATTACCATGGGCCTAGCCGTGGTCCTCTAAATGGATATATTACCATGGGCCTAGCCGTGGTCCTCTAAGTGGATATATTACCATGGGCCTAGCCGTGGTCCTCTAAGTGGATATATTACCATGGTCCTCTAAGTGGATATATTACCATGGCCTCCATTCAGTGGATATATTACCATGGCCTCCATTCAGTGGATATATTACCATGGCCTCCATTCAGTGGATATATTACCATGGCCTCCATTCAGTGGATATATTACCATGGCCTCCATTCAGTGGATATATTACCATGGCCTCCATTCAGTGGATATATTACCATGGCCTCCATTCAGTGGATATATTACCATGGCCTCCATTCAGTGGATATATTACCATGGCCCTAGCCGTGGGCTTAAGTGGATATATTTGTTATTTTTGTGCCACATACAGGAAATAATGTGAACAAGTGTACTTAATGACACCCTGTCCAATAATATAATTAGATTTTCAACTCTTAAGTAGTAGTCTGACTGTAGGAAAAGTGATTTATTAAGATAATGCTGTATGCCTCAACATCTTAAAACATTGAAAAGTGAGAAATTGGTTTTGAATTGTTTTGTGTGATTATGGATTTTTGGGGGGAGGGATAATTCATTAAAAATATGTAACTCGTTTTATACGAATATTGTTTGTTTTTTTACTTTGTAATGTGATCCTAGGAACCCATATTGAATATAACATCTGCCTGCACTGTCTTTCAAATGTCCTTTTTCAGACCTAAATTATTCACAGAAACAATGGTGCAGGTTAAATTAACATACCTTATCCTCAATGACTAATGGTGCAGGTTAAATTAAAATATACCTTATCCTCAATGACTAATGGTACAGGTTAAATTAAAATATACCTTATCCTCAATGACTAATGGTACAGGTTAATTAAAATATACCTTATCCTCAATGACTAATGGTACAGGTTAAATTAAAATATACCTTATCCTCAATGACTAATGGTGCAGGTTAAATTAAAATATACCTTATCCTCAATGTCTAATGGTACAGGTTAAATTAAAATATACCTTAACCTCAATGACTAATGGTACAGGTTAAATTAACATACCTTATCCTCAATGACTAATGGTGCAGGTTAAATTAAAATATACCTTATCCTCAATGACTAATGGTACAGGTTAAATTAACATACCTTATCCTCAATGACTAATGGTGCAGGTTAAATTAAAATATACCTTATCCTCAATGTCTAATGGTGCAGGTTAAAATGTAACCGTACCTGACCGATTGGTTCGATTCGGTCTTATGTAGCAAAAATTGAAATCGTTTTTTTTACATTGGATAAAAGTAGAGACTCAGAACTAGAAAAATGGTATATCAGACACTACAGTTGAGGAACAATGGGAAAGTTATTCTGCTTTGAAAGTTGATAAACTGTAACCACCATTCAGCATCGTTCACATCCTCTCAAGCTTTAGCCCCACCCATCTCTTTAAGGATTCATTTAAACTGAGTTTAGTAAATGTCAATCTAGGAAACCAGGCAATTAAAAGCAACTTTCAATACAATGTTTTGGTTCGTTTCTAGCTTGTTAGCTAATGTTAAGTTAGCTGGCTATCCGGGTTCAAATATTGACTATATCATAGCTGACAATGTCTTAACTTTAGCTAATTTGTATTCATTACTAAAGGAAAATAAACTCGCAACAAGATCATTATTTACAAGTTAATGCCGAGCTAATGACAAATGACTTCCGGTTGTGAGTGTGATGCAATAAAAGCAGAGCATTCTACTGGAGAATTTTAGAACTTGGACACTGTCTCGTTGGCCTAACGCTATGTCCTAATTTGACTTTGGCGCAGGTCATGTTGTTCTTCACATTAGTCTCTAGTAAACACACACTATATCAAATCAAATCTATGTTTATTTGTCATATGGACAGGATACAGAAAGTGTCAACGGTACAGTGAAATGGTCACTTGCACAGTGGAGTCTTTTGTTTAGACCTGTAGGTAGCTAGCTAGCTAAACAATTAACCATAATTCCAACTCATAACGTTACTACCATGCATGAATTTGCAGGTAGCTAAAGCTAACCAACTAGCTAGCTAGCTAACATTAGTCTATAACTAGCAATGCAAATGGATTTCTGAGAAGCAAATAATATTACTACACAGATCATACACATAACGTTAGCTCGCAAGCCAGCCACCTAACATCAGCTAGCTAGCTAACTAACAGTACGCTTTAACTTGCAATGAAAACAACTTTCTGACAAAATTAGATATTATACATATCTAAAAATGTAGCTAGACTCTTACCCGTTCACATGGATGGATGCTTCTTCCTCTCTGTCACGGATGCCATGGTTACCCTTAGTTTGATGATGTAATCCGGGAGATAGGTGTTTTGTGTGTTCTCTTTTCGACTCCCTCCACATATTTGCAATCAAACGGCAGAATCTTCTCGATCTCGTTAGCTGTCATGCTCTGCTTCCACCGGGCATTCCACTGATTTCAAAACTCGGTCAACTTATTTCCTCGTCATCTTATTCCTTTTCAGACTCCGAGAGAGTCAGTATGGCACAATCGTCCTCCAGAAAGTGGAGATCATTAGCAACACTTTTGAAGGTCTTTGTGGTATCTTTTTCAAAAAAGCCACGTTAGAAAGGATTATCTATACATAATGAGCAGCTCATGTTATAGACAGAAGCATGCTACATGGTAGACCAATCCAAACTCATCTCTCAGCATGTCCCGCCCATCCATTATCTCAGCCAATCATGGCTAGCGGGAAGATTCCTGTCTTTTTCTGTTGCTAAACCAACTATGCAAGTCATTTAACAATTTGATTCGTATTTAAAGATGGCATACACTTTTGTTGTTAAGGCTCTTGCAAGTTTACATGTTCCAGAAGGCATTTCTGCCCAAAAATGCATTTCTATTTTTATTTTTTTTGTTTAATTTCAAACGGTTCTCCTGATATGTAGTGAAGTGAGACATACACCTAGTTTCCTGAAATGAGTCACATACCTTAACAACCTCATTGACTGATGGTGCAGGTTGAAATAGAACCATACCTTAACAACCTCATTGACTGATGGTTCAGGTTGAAATAGAACCATACCTTAACAACCTCATTGACTGATGGTGCAGGTTGAAATAGAACCATACCTTAACAACCTCATTGACTGATGGTGCAGGTTAAAATAGAACCATACCTTAACCTCATTGACTGATGGTGCAGGTTAAAATAGAACCATACCTTAACAACCTCATTGACTGATGGTTCAGGTTGAAATAGAACCATACCTTAACCTCGTTGACTGATGGTGCAGGTTGAAATAGAACCATACCTTAACCTCATTGACTGATGGTTCAGGTTAAAATAGAACCATACCTTAACAACCTCATTGACTGATGGTGCAGGTTGAAATATAACCATACCTTAACCTCATTGACTGATGGTGCAGGTTGAAACAACCTCATTGACTGATGGTGCAGGTTAAAATAGAACCATACCTTAACCTCATTGACTGATGGTGCAGGTTGAAATAGAACCATACCTTAACCTCATTGACTGATGGTGCAGGTTAAAATAGAACCATACCTTAACCTCATTGACTGATGGTGCAGGTTGAAATAGAACCATACCTTAACAACCTCGTTGACTGATGGTGCAGGTTGAAATAGAACCATACCTTAACCTCGTTTACTGATGGTGCAGGTTGAAATAGAACCATACCTTAACCTCATTGACTGATGGTGCAGGTTAAAATAGAACCATACCTTAACAACCTCATTGACTGATGGTGCAGGTTGAAAAAGAGCCATACCTTAACAACATCATTGACTGATGGTGCAGGTTAAAATAGAACCATACCTTAACCTCATTGACTGATGGTGCAGGTTGAAATAGAACCATACCTTAACAACCTCATTGACTGATGGTGCAGGTTGAAATAGAACCATACCTTAACAACCTCGTTGACTGATGGTGCAGGTTGAAATAGAACCATACCTTAACCTCATTGACTGATGGTGCAGGTTGAAATAGAACCATACCTTAACCTCATTGACTGATGTTGCAGGTTGAAATAGAACCATACCTTAACCTCGTTGACTGATGGTGCAGGTTGAAATAGAACCATACCTTAACAACCTCATTGACTGATGGTGCAGGTTGAAATAGAACCATACCTTAACCTCATTGACTGATGGTGCAGGTTAAAATAGAACCATACCTTAACCTCATTGACTGATGGTGCAGGTTAAAATAGAACCATACCTTAACAACCTCATTGACTGATGGTTCAGGTTGAAATAGAACCATACCTTAACCTCGTTGACTGATGGTGCAGGTTGAAATAGAACCATACCTTAACCTCATTGACTGATGGTTCAGGTTAAAATAGAACCATACCTTAACAACCTCATTGACTGATGGTGCAGGTTGAAATATAACCATACCTTAACCTCATTGACTGATGGTGCAGGTTGAAATAGAACCATACCTTAACCTCATTGACTGATGGTGCAGGTTGAAACAACCTCATTGACTGATGGTGCAGGTTAAAATAGAACCATACCTTAACCTCATTGACTGATGGTGCAGGTTGAAATAGAACCATACCTTAACCTCATTGACTGATGGTGCAGGTTAAAATATAACCATACCTTAACCTCATTGACTGATGGTGCAGGTTGAAATAGAACCATACCTTAACAACCTCGTTGACTGATGGTGCAGGTTGAAATAGAACCATACCTTAACCTCGTTTACTGATGGTGCAGGTTGAAATAGAACCATACCTTAACCTCATTGACTGATGGTGCAGGTTAAAATAGAACCATACCTTAACAACCTCATTGACTGATGGTGCAGGTTGAAAAAGAGCCATACCTTAACAACCTCATTGACTGATGGTGCAGGTTAAAATAGAACCATACCTTAACCTCATTGACTGATGGTGCAGGTTGAAATAGAACCATACCTTAACAACCTCATTGACTGATGGTGCAGGTTGAAATAGAACCATACCTTAACAACCTCGTTGACTGATGGTGCAGGTTGAAATAGAACCATACCTTAACCTCATTGACTGATGGTGCAGGTTGAAATAGAACCATACCTTAACCTCATTGACTGATGTTGCAGGTTGAAATAGAACCATACCTTAACCTCATTGACTGATGGTGCAGGTTGAAATAGAACCATACCTTAACCTCATTGACTGATGGTGCAGGTTTAAATAGAACCATACCTTAACCTCATTGACTGATGGTGCAGGTTGAAATAGAACCATACCTTAACCTCATTGACTGATGGTGCAGGTTGAAATAGAACCATACCTTAACAACCTCATTGACTGATGGTGCAGGTTGAAATAGAACCATACCGTAACAACCTCATTGACTGATGGTTCTATTCTGGTGGACGTCAGTCTATAGACAGGTTATATTTATTTAGCCTTTATTTTGACAAGGAATTGATAATGAGTCTAGGGTCTGTTTTACAGATGAGCCCTGCATAAATACAACAAAGACATTCAATATACAAAATTACAAAAGATATTAAGAAAACAAGACACATTTATCAACATAAAGGTCTCTGGTCATTACTCTGAATTGACAGAGGGACCAGAACATCTAATTTCAGAGCTTTTTTTTTAAAGCAGCTTTACCCAACTCTGTGGAGACCGAAGGGGCCTCCAGTGTTATCCAAGCATGAAACCGGGATTGGTCATTTTTAAGTCTAAATTGAATTAATGATGATAGATACATAAGAAGTTTCTGCATGAGTGTTGTGTAGATAAACACAAGAGAATGCTGCTCTTTCCTTACATACAAAGAGGGCCAACCTATGTTTTGATACAAAACACGATGGTAAGTTCTAGAACCTTCACCAGTAATAAACCTTAGGGAACAATGGTGAGTTCTAGAACCATCACCAGTAATAAACCTTAGGGAACAATGGTGAGTTCTAGAACCATCACCAGTAATAAACCGTAAGGAACAATGGTGAGTTCTAGAATCATCACCAGTAATACACCTTAGGGAACAATGGTGAGTTCTAGAACCATCACCAGTAATAAACCTTAGGGAACAATGGTGAGTTCTAGAAGGTTATATCCTTCCTGTTTGGCCCTGTCCGGGGGTGTCCTCGGATGGGGCCACAGTGTCTCCTGACCCCTCCTGTCTCAGCCTCCAGTATTTATGCTGCATTAGTTTATGTGTCGGGGGGCTAGGGTCAGTTTGTTATATCTGGAGTACTTCTCCTGTCCTATTCGGTGTCCTGTGTGAATCTAAGTGTGCGTTCTCTAATTCTCTCCTTCTCTCTTTCTTTCTCTCTCTCGGAGGACCTGAGCCCTAGGACCATGCCCCAGGACTACCTGACATGATGACTCCTTGCTGTCCCCAGTCCACCTGGCCATGCTGCTGCTCCAGTTTCAACTGGCCTGGGCCCTAGGACCATGTTCCAGGACTACCTGACATGATGACTCCTTGCTGTCCCCAGTCCACCTGGCCATGCTGCTGCTCCAGTTTCAACTGTTCTGCCTTACTATTATTCAACCATGCTGGTCATTTATGAACATTTGAACATCTTGGCCACGTTCTGTTATAATCTCCACCCGGCACAGCCAGAAGAGGACTGGCCACCCCACATATGCTCTTTCTAATTCTCTCTTTCTTTCTCTCTCTCTCGGAGGACCTGAGCCCTAGGACCGTGCCCCAGGACTACCTGACATGATGACTCCTTGCTGTCCCCAGTCCACCTGACTGTGCTGCTGCTCCAGTTTCAACTGTTCTGCCTTATTATTATTCGACCATGCTGGTCATTTATGAACATTTGAACATCTTGGTCATGTTCTGTTATAATCTCTACCCGGCACAGCCAGAAGAGGACTGGCCACCCCACATAGCCTGGTTCCTCTCTAGGTTTCTTCCTAGGTTTTGGCCTTTCTAGGGAGTTTTTCCTAGCCACCGTGCTTTTACACCTGCATTGTTTGCTGTTTGGGGTTTTAGGCTGGGTTTCTGTACAGCACTTTGAGATATCAGCTGATGTACGAAGGGCTATATAAATAAATTTGATTTGATTTGATTTAGAACCATCACCAGTAATAAACCTTAGGGAACAATGGTGAGTTCTAGAACCATCACCAGTAATAAACCGTAAGGAACAATGGTGAGTTCTAGAATCATCACCAGTAATACACCTTAGGGAACAATGGTGAGTTCTAGAACCATCACCAGAAATAAACCTTAGGGAACAATGGTGAGTTCTAGAACCATCACCAGTAATACACCTTAGGGAACAATGGTGAGTTCTAGAACCATCACCAGTAATAAACCGTAAGGAACAATGGTGAGTTCTAGAACCATCACCAGTAATAAACGGGCCTGGACATGCGCTGGCTTGAGCAGGGGGACCTGGCGTGTGCTGCAGGATTTTAATCCATGACGGCTTAGTGTGCTACTAATGGTTTTCTTTGAGACTGTGGTCCCAGCTCTCTTCAGGTCATTGACCAGGTCCTGCCGTGTAGTTCTGGGCTGGTCCCTCACCTTCCTCATGATCAATGATGCTCCACGAGGTGAGATCTTGCATGGAGCCCCATCTTGAACTTCTTCCATTTTCTAATAATTGCGCCAACAGTTGTTGCCTTCTCACCAAGCTGCTTGCCTATTGTCCTGTAACCCATCCCAGCCTTGTGCAGGTCTACAATTTTATCCCTGATGTCCTTACACATCTCTCTGGTCTTGGCCATTCTGAGGAGGTTGGAGTCTGTTTAATTGAATGTGTGGACAGGTGTCTTTTATACAGGTAACGAGGTCAAACAGGTGCAGTTAATACAGGTAATGAGTGGAGAGCAGGAGGGCTTCTTAAAGAAAAACTAACAGGTCTGTGAGAGCCGGAATTCTTACTGGTTGGTAGGTGATCAAATACTAATGTCATGCAATAAAATGCAAATTAATTACTTAAAAATCATACAATGTGATTTTCTGGATTTTTGTTTTAGATTCCGTCTCTCACAGTTGAAGTGTACCTATGATAAACAATTACAGACCTCTACATGCTTTGTAAGTAGGAAAACCTGCAAAGTCGGCAGTGTATCAAATACTTGTTCTCCCCACTGTGGACATTAGGCTATAGACAGTCTGAGCACTGATGGAGGGATTGTGCGTTCCTGGTGTTATTCGGACAGTTGTTGTTGACATCCTGTACCTGTCCCGCATGTGTGATGTTTGGATGTACCAATCCTGTGCAGGTGTTGTTACACGTGCTCTGCCACTGTGAGGACGATCAGCTGTCCATCTTGTCTCCCTGTAGCGCTGTCTTAGGCGTCTCACAGTACAGACATTGCAATTTATTGCCCTGGCCTCATCTGCAGTCCTCATGCCTCCTTGCAGCATGGCTAAGGCACATTCACGCAGATGAGCAGGGACCCAGGGCATCTTTCTTTTAGTGTTTTTCAGAGTCAGTAGAAAGGCCTCTTTATAGTGTCCTAAGTATTCATAACTGTGACCTTAATTGCCTACCGTCTGTAAGCTGTTAGTGTCTTAACGACCGTTCCACAGGTGCATGTTCATTAATTGTTTGTGGTTCATTGAACAAGCAGGGAAACAGTGCTTAAACCTTTTACAATGAAGATCTGTGAAGTTATTTGGATTTTTACGAATTATCTTTGAAAGACAGGGTCCTGAAAAAGGGACGTTTCTTTTTTTATTTGTTGCTGATTTAATTAGATCATTTGTAATACACGCCCCCCGTCCTACAATCATTACTGTATTCAAAAGAATGTGAATATCCCATGAATGCTTCCCTAGAGTGTTGAGTATTGATTTCTCCCCAGGTATAAGTGCTGTCTCCCTCCCTCCACGGGGAAGGGTGCTGTGTGTCTCTGTGGAATTAGAGCCTGGTATGGGGGGGGGTCTACCTCCAGCATGCTGACATCAAAAGGCTTTTTGGTGGCAGCCTTCACAAGGTTAGCCCCTCCAGAGCAAAGCAGAGATGCTCATGGCTTGTTCCCTATCCGATGGGACCCCATACATGTCTGTGACCTTTCTGACACCATCTGTCACAAAACATGATCACTTACAAATACACTGAGTGGACAAAACATTAGGAATGCCTTTCATAATCTAGTTGCACCATTTACATATAATATGAGTGGACAAAACATTAGGAACACCGTTCTAATAAACACTTACATAGACTTGAGTGTACACAACATTAGGAACACCTTCCTAATAAAGACTTACTTATAGACTGAGTGTACAAAACATTAGGAACAACTTCCTAATAAAGACTTACTTATAGACTGAGTGTACAAAACATTAGGAACACGTTCCTAATAAAAACTTACATATAGACTGAGTGTACAAAACATTAGGAACACCTTCCTAATATAGATTTACATAGACTTGAGTGTACAAAACATTAGGAACACTTTCCTAATAAAGACTTACATATAGACTGAGTGTACAAAACATTAGGAACACCTTCCTAATATAGATTTACATAGACTTGAGTGTACAAAACATTAGAAACACCTTCCTAATAAAGACTTACATATAGACTGAGTGTACAAAACATTAGGAACACCTTCCTAATAAAGACTTACATATAGACTGAGTGTACAAAACATTAGGAACACCTTCCTAATAAAGACTTACATGGACTTGAGTGTACAAACATTAGAAACACCTTCCTAATAAAGACTTACATATAGACTGAGTGTACAAAACATTAGGAACACCTTCCTAATAAAGACTTACATGGACTTGAGTGTACAAAGCTAATAAAGACTTATAGACTGAGTGTACAAAACATTAAGAACACTAATAAATACTTACTTACATTTACATTTAATAAAGACGCTCTTATCCAGAGCGACTTACAAATAGTGCATTCACCTTATGACATCCAGTGGAGCAGCCACTTTACAAAGTGCATCTAAATCTTTTAAGGGGGTGAGAAGGATTACTTTATCCATCCTAGGTATTCCTTAAAGAGGTGGGGTTTCAGGTGTCTCCGGAAGGTGGTGATTGACTCCGCTGTCCTGGCGTCGTGAGGAGTTTGTTCCACCATTGGGGGCCAGAATGAACAGTTTTGTGTACTTCCTCAGTGGTAGGGAGGCGAGCAGGAGGTGGATGAACGCAGTGCCCTTGTTTGGGTGTAGGGCCTGATCAGAGCCTGGAGGTACTGAGGTGCCGTTCCCCTCACAGCTCCGTAGGCAAGCACCATGGTCTTGTAGCGGATGCGAGCTTCAACTGGAAGCCAGTGGAGAGAGCGGAGGAGCGGGGTGACGTGAGAGAACTTGGGAAGGTTGAACACCAGACGGGCTGCGGCGTTCTGGATGAGTTGTAGGGGTTTAATGGCACAGGCAGGGAGCCCAGCCAACAGCGAGTTGCAGTAATCCAGACGGGAGATGACAAGTGCCTGGATTAGGACCTGCGCCGCTTCCTGTGTGAGGCAGGGTCGTACTCTGCGGATGTTGTAGAGCATGAACCTACAGGAACGGGCCACCGCCTTGATGTTAGTTGAGAACGACAGGGTGTTGTCCAGGATCACGCCAAGGTTCTTAGCGCTCTGGGAGGAGGACACAGTGGAGTTGTCAACCGTGATGGCGAGATCATGGAACGGGCAGTCCTTCCCCGGGAGGAAGAGCAGCTCCTTCTTGCCGAGGTTCAGCTTGAGGTGGTGATCCGTCATCCACACTGATATGTCTGCCAGACATGCAGAGATGCGATTCGCCACCTGGTCATCAGAAGGGGGAAAGGAGAAGATTAATTGTGTGTCGTCTGCATAGCAATGATAGGAGAGACCATGTGAGGTTATGACAGAGCCAAGTGACTTGGTGTATAGCGAGAATAGGAGAGGGCCTAGAACAGAGCCCTGGGGGACACCAGTGGTGAGAGCACGTGGTGAGGAGACGGATTCTCGCCACGCCACCTGGTAGGAGCGACCTGTCAGGTAGGACGCAATCCAAGCGTGGGCCGCGCTGGAGATGCCCAACTCGGGGAGGGTGGAGAGGAGGATCTGATGGTTCACAGTATCGAAGGCAGCCGATAGGTCTAGAAGGATGAGAGCAGAGGAGAGAGAGTTAGCTTTAGCAGTGCGGAGCGCCTCCGTGATACAGAGAAGAGCAGTCTCAGTTGAATGACTAGTCTTGAAACCTGACTGATTTGGATCAAGAAGGTCATTCTGAGAGAGATAGGGGGAGAGCTGGCCAAGGAAGGCACGTTCAAGGGTTTTGGAGAGAAAAGAAAGAAGGGATACTGGTCTGTAGTTGTTGACATCGGAGGGATCGAGTGTAGGTTTTTTCAGAAGGGGTGCAACTCTCGCTCTCTTGAAGACGGAAGGGACGTAGCCAGCGGTCAGGGATGAGTTGATGAGCGAGGTGAGGTAAGGGAGAAGGTCTCCGGAAATGGTCTGGAGAAGAGAGGAGGGGATAGGGTCAAGCGGGCAGGTTGTTGGGCGGCCGGCCGTCACAAGACGCGAGATTTCATCTGAGAGAGAGGGGAGAAAGAGGTCAGAGCACAGGGTAGGGCAGTGTGAGCAGAACCAGCGGTGTCGTTTGACTTAGCAAACGAGGATCGGATGTCGTCGACCTTCTTTTCAAAATGGTTGACGAAGTCATCTGCAGAGAGGGGGGATTCAGGAGGGAGGAGAAGGTGGCAAAGAGCTTCCTAGGGTTAGAGGCAGATGCTTGGAATTTAGAGTGGTAGAAAGTGGCTTTAGCAGCAGCGACAGAAGAGGAAAATGTAGAGAGGAGGGAGTGAAAGGATGCCAGGTCCGCAGGGAGGCGAGTTTTCCTCCATTTCCGCTCGGCTGCCCGGAGCCCTGTTCTGTGAGCTCGCAATGAGTCGTCGAGCCACGGAGCGGGAGGGGAGGACCGAGCCGGCCTGGAGGATAGGGGACATAGAGTCAAAGGATGCAGAAAGGGAGGAGAGGGTTGAGGAGGCAGAATCAGGAGATAGGTTGGAGAAGGTTTGAGCAGAGGGAAGAGATGATAGGATGGAAGAGGAGAGAGTAGCGGGGGAGAGAGAGCGAAGGTTGGGACGGCGCGATACCATCCGAGTACTTATAGACTTGAGTGTACAAAACATTAAGAACACCTTCCTAATATAGAGTTGCACCCCCTTTTGCCCTTGATGCTGGCCCATGTTGACTCCAATGCTTTCCACATTTGTGTCAAGTTGTCTGGAAGTCCTTTGGGTGGTGGACCATTCTTGATACACACAGGAAACTGTTGAGTGTGAAAATCCCAGCAGCGTTTCAGTTCTGGACACAAACCGGTGCGTCTGGTACCTACTACCATACCTCGTTCAACGACACTTAAATCTGTTGTCTTGCCCATTTACCATCTGAATGGCACACAATCCATGTCTCAATTGTCTCAAGGCTTAAAAATCCTTTTCACCTGTCTCCTCCCCTTCATCTACACTGATTGAAGTTGCTTTAACAAGTGACATCAATAAGGGATGATAGCTTTCACCTGGATTCACCTGGTCAGTCTGTCATTGAAAGTTCCTAATGTTTTGTACACTCAGTGTACATGATTTATTTGTTGCTTGCCCTAGATTTTTTTTGTGTGTGTGTGTGTGAGTGTGTGTGTGTGTGTGTGTGCGAGTGTGTGTTCAATGACATTGAGTCAATAATCAGGATAGGTTCATGTGAAGTGTACCACTGCTATGGTACCATCCAATTTCAAAACCTAGCTACTGGTGGCTACAGTCGTTGTCAAGACTGGGGGGGGAATAATATCGTAGACATTATTCAGAAAATACAAATGGTATAGAGCTAATTAATTAGCCAAGGAATTCCTTAAGTTATTTTTTTTTTTTTTTGGGGGGGGGGGGGCAAGCTTCCCACCACTGCTATCTGTTGTTGGAGGGTTGGCAGCCCATTGGATGAAGCTACAGTTATCTATGGATGCAGGATACCACTGCTATCTGTTGTTGGAGGGTTGGCAGCCCATTGGATGAAGCTACAGTTATCTATGGATGCAGGATACCACTGCTATCTGTTGTTGGAGGGTTGGCAGCCCATTGGATGAAGCTACAGTTATCTATGGAGGCAGGATACCACTGCTATCTGTTGTTGGAGGGTTGGCAGCCCATTGGATGAAGCTACAGTTATCTATGGAGGCAGGATACCACTGCTATCTGTTGTTGGAGGGTTGGCAGCCCATTGGATGAAGCTACAGTTATCTATGGATGCAGGATACCACTGCTATCTGTTGTTGGAGGGTTGGCAGCCCATTGGATGAAGCTACAGTTATCTATGGAGGCAGGATACCACTGCTATCTGTTGTTGGAGGGTTGGCAGCCCATTGGATGAAGCTACAGTTATCTATGGAGGCAGGATACCACTGCTGCCTGTTGTTGGAGGGTTGGTCACCCATTGGATGAAGCTACAGTTATCTATGGAGGCAGGATACCACTGCTATCTGTTGTTGGAGGGTTGGTCACCCATTGGATGAAGCTACAGTTATCTATGGAGGCAGGATACCACTGTTATCTGTTGTTGGAGGGTTGGTCGCCCATTGGATGAAGCTACAGTTATCTATGGAGGCAGGATACCACTGCTATCTGTTGTTGGAGGGTTGGTCGCCCATTGGATGAAGCTACAGTTATCTATAGAGGCAGGATACCACTGCAACATCAGCAGGAGGTTTAGTGTTTCTCGTGAGTAGCAGCACTGGTTTTGCTGATGCGTAGTGTGACCAGAGCTGGCCAAGCGATACTGCAGCTTACTATGCTATTGTAGGCTGCTCCTGTTTAGCAATTAATCAATCAATAAACAATGACGTTGCTGATGGTTTGGGGTTTTCGCCTCCCCAGTGTATCCTCTTCCTCTTCAGTGTATTATCTTCCTCCTCCTCAGATTATTCTCCTCCTCTTCCTCCTCAGTGTATTCTCCTCCTCCTCAGTGTATTCTCCTCCCCCTCAGTGTATTCTCCTCCTCCTCAGAGTATTCTCCTCCTCCTCAGATTATTCTCCTCCTCTTCCTCCTCAGGGTATTCTCCTCCTCCTCTGAGTATTATCCTCATCTTCCTCCTCAGAGTATTCTCCTCCTCCTCAGAGTATTCTCCTCCTCTTTCTCCTCAGTATTTCTCCTCCTCAGTGTATTCTCCTCCTCCTTCCTCCTCCTCATAGTATTCTGTTTTTCCTCAGTGTATTCTCTTTCTCCTCAGTGTTCTCCTCCTCCTCAGAGTATTTTCTTTCTCCTCAGAGTATTCTCCTCCTCTTCCTCCTCAGACTATTCTCCTCCTCTTCCTCCTCAGAGTATTCTCTTTCTCCTCAGTATTCTCCTCCTCCTCAGAGTATTCTCTTCCTCCTTAGAGTATTCTCCTCTGAGTATTCTCTTTCTCCTCAGAGTATTCTTCTCCTGTTCCTCCTCAGAGTATTCTCCTCCTCAGTGTATTCTTCTCCTCAGTGTATTCTCCTCCTCCTCAGAGTATTCTCCTCTGAGTATTCTCTTTCTCCTCAGGGTATTCTCCTCCTCTTCCTCCACAGATTATTCTCTTCCTCCTCAGAGTATTCTCTTCCTCCTCAGAGTATTCTCTTCCTCCGAGTATTCTCCTCCTCATAGTATTCTCCTCCTCCTCAGTGTATTCTCCTCCTCCTTCCTCCTCCTCAGTGTATTCTCTTCCTCCTCCTCCCTCCTCCTCAGTGTATTCTCCTCCTCCTTCCTCATCCTCAGTGTATTATATTCCTCCTCCTCAGTGTATTCTCTTCCTCCTCCTCCCTCCTCCTCGGTGTATCTCTCCTCCTCCTCCCTCCTCCTCAGTGTATTCTCTTCCTCCTCCTCCCTCCTCCTCAGTGTATTCTCCTTCTCCTCCTCCCTCCTCCTCAGTGTATTCTCTTCCTCCTCCTCCCTCCTCCTCAGTGTATTCTCCTCCTCCTTCCTCATCCTCAGTGTATTCTCCTTCTCCTCCTCCCTCCTCCTCAGTGTATTCTCTTCCTCCTCCTCCCTCCTCCTCAGTGTATTCTCCTCCTCCTTCCTCATCCTCAGTGTATTATATTCCTCCTCCTCAGTGTATTCTCTTCCTCCTCCTCCCTCCTCCTCAGTGTATTCTCCTCATCCTCAGTGTATTATATTCCTCCTCCTCTGTGTATTCTCCTCCTCCTTCCTCATCCTCAGTGTATTATATTCCTCCTCCTCAGTCTATTCTCTTCCTCCTCCTCCCTCCTCCTCAGTGTATTCTCCTCCTCCTTCCTCATCCTCAGTGTATTATATTCCTCCTCCTCAGTCTATTCTCTTCCTCCTCCTCCCTCCTCCTCAGTGTATTCTCCTCCTCCTTCCTCATCCTCAGTGTATTCTCCTTCTCCTCCTCCCTCCTCCTCAGTGTATTCTCTTCCTCCTCCTCCCTCCTCCTCAGTGTATTCTCCTCCTCCTTCCTCATCCTCAGTGTATTATATTCCTCCTCCTCTGTGTATTCTCCTCCTCCTTCCTCCTCCTCAGTGTATTCTCCTCCTCCTCCCTCCTCCTCAGTGTATTCTCCTCCTCCTTCCTCATCCTCAGTGTATTCTCCTCCTCCTCCTCCCTCCTCCTCAGTGTATTCTCCTCCTCCTTCCTCCTCAGTGTATTCTCCTCCTCCTTCCTCATCCTCAGTGTATTATATTCCTCCTCCTCTGTGTATTCTCCTCCTCCTCAGTGTATTCTCCTCCTCCTCAGATTATTCTCCTCCTCCTCAGATTATTCTCCTCCTCTTCCTCCTCAGGGTATTCTCCTCCCCCTCAGTGTATTCTCCTCCCCCTCAGGGTATTCTCCTCCCCCTCAGGGTATTCTCCTCCCCCTCAGTGTATTCTCCTCCTCCTCAGGGTATTCTCCTCCTCCTCAGGGTATTCTCCTCCTCCTCAGGGTATTCTCCTCCTCCTCAGGGTATTCTCCTCCTCCTCAGGGTATTCTCCTCCTCCTCAGGGTATTCTCCTCCCCTCAGTGTATTATATTCCTCCTCCTCTGTGTATTCTCTTCCTCCTTCTCCCTCCTCCTCAGTGTATTCTCTTCCTCAGTTTCCTCCATGTATGTTTGACTGGAATTTATATCTCAACCAGAGTAGAAGCCACATTGCAAGCAGAATCTCTGGTTCTGATGGAGGAAGTTGCCTTTGGACCAGGAACCGTATCAGCATGTTACAGCCAGGGCCTCAGGAGAGACCAATTATCCTCACTCAGCACCGGCAGTCGCAGTGGAACTGCTCCTACTGCTGAAAATCAGCGGAGGGGAGGGGGAGGAGAGGAGAGGGGAAGGGAGTGGAGAGGGGAAGGGAGTGGAGAGGAAAGGAGAGGGGAAGGGAAGGGAAGGGAGAGGAGAGGGGAAGGGAAGGGAGAGGAGAAGGGAGAGAAGAGGAGAGAGGGAAGGGAGAGGAGAGGAGAGAGGGAAGGGAGAGAAGAGGAGAGAGGGAAAGGAGAAGAGATCAAAACAGAGGAAGACTGAGGAAGCATGTGAAACATGTAGGTCACACAGAGTTCAGAGACACAGCCATTCAGCAAGAAGAGTTTACTTTGTCAAATCACAACATGTATGGAGTTTTTGTCAGAGAGGGAGGATGGATATTGACTAAGGTAGCTGGAGATGAAGAATGGAACAGCCAAGCAGGAGAACCCTGTATCGTACATGTGAGTTTAGTACGGAACAGCTTAGTGCTGTGGGCCAAGCAGGAGAACCCTGTATCGTACATGTGAGTTTAGTACGGAACAGCTTAGTGCTGTGGGCCAAGCAGGAGAACCCTGTATCGTACATGTGAGTTTAGTACGGAACAGCTTAGTGCTGTGGGCCAAGCAGGAGAACCCTGTATCCTCATGTGAGTTTAGTCGGAACAGCTTAGTGCTGTGGGCCAAGCAGGAGAACCCTGTATCGTACATGTGAGTTTAGTACGGAACAGCTTAGTGCTGTGGGCCAAGCAGGAGAACCCTGTATCGTACATGTGAGTTTAGTCGGAACAGCTTAGTGCTGTGGGCCAAGCAGGAGAACCCTGTATCGTACATGTGAGTTTTATATCGGAACCAGTACATGTGAGTTTAGTAGAAGCTGTGCTGTGGGCCAAGCAGGAGAACCCTGGTTCTGAGTTTAGGACGGAACAGCTTAGTGCTGTGGGCCAAGCAGGAGAACCCTGTATCGTACATGTGAGTTTAGTGCTGTGGGCCAAGCAGCAGCTTAGTGCTGTGGGCCAAGCAGGAGAACCCTGTATCGTACATGTGAGTTTAGTACGGAACAGCTTAGTGCTGTGGGCCAAGCAGGAGAACCCTGTATCGTACATGTGAGTTTAGGCGGAACAGCTTAGTGCTGTGGGCCAAGCAGGAGAACCCTGTGGAGGAGGGGATGGAGAGGAAAGGAGAGGGGAAGGGAAGGGAGAAGGGAAGGAACAGCTTAGTGCTGTGGGCCAAGCAGGAGAAGGGACATGTGAGTTTAGTACGGAACAGCTTAGTGCTGTGGGCCAAGCAGGAGAACCCTGTATCGTACATGTGAGTTTAGTACGGAACAGCTTAGTGCTGTGGGCCAAGGAGAAGTACATGTGAGTTTAGAAGAGAACCCTGTAGCATGTGAGTTTTAGTGCTGTGGGCCAAGCAGGAGAACCCTGTATCGTACATGTGAGTTTAGTACGGAACAGCTTAGTGCTGTGGGCCAAGCAGGAGAAAACATGTGAGTTTAGTCGGAACAGCTTAGTGCTGTGGGCCAAGCAGGAGAACCCTGTATTCGTACATGTGAGTTTAGTACGGAACAGCTTAGTGCTGTGGGCCAAGCAGGAGAACCCTGTTGTGAGTTTTATCTTTGTACATGTGAATCGGAACAGCTTAGTGCTGTGGGCCAAGCAGGAGAACCCTTTCGTACATGTGAGTTTAGTACGGAACAGCTTAGTGCTGTGGGCCAAGCAGGAGAACCCTGTATCGACATGTGAGTTTAGAATGGACACTTAGTGCTGTGGGCCAAGCAGGAGAACCCTGTATCGTACATGTGAGTTTAGTACGGAACAGCTTAGTGCTGTGGGCCAAGCAGGAGAACCCTGTATCGTACATGTGAGTTTAGTACGGAACAGCTTAGTGCTGTGGGCCAAGCAGGAGAACCCTGTATCGTACATGTGAGTTTAGTACGGAACAGCTTAGTGCTGTGGGCCAAGCAGGAGAACCCTGTATCGTACATGTGAGTTTAGTACGGAACAGCTTAGTGCTGTGGGCCAAGCAGGAGAACCCTGTATCGTACATGTGAGTTTAGTACGGAACAGCTTAGTGCTGTGGGCCAAGCAGGAGAACCCTGTATCGTACATGTGAGTTTAGTACGGAACAGCTTAGTGCTGTGGGCCAAGCAGGAGAACCCTGTATCGTACATGTGAGTTTAGTACGGAACAGCTTAGTGCTGTGGGCCAAGCAGGAGAACCCTGTATCGTACATGTGAGTTTAGTACGGAACAGCTTAGTGCTGTGGGCCAAGCAGGAGAACCCTGTATCGTACATGTGAGTTTAGTACGGAACAGCTTAGTGCTGTGGGCCAAGCAGGAGAACCCTGTATCGCCAACATGTGAGTTTAGTGAGGTACGGAACAGCTTAGTGCTGTGGGCCAAGCAGGAGAACCCTGTATCGTACATGTGAGTTTAGTACGGAACAGCTTAGTGCTGTGGGCCAAGCAGGAGAACCCTGTATCGTACATGTGAGTTTAGTACGGAACAGCTTAGTGCTGTGGGCCAAGCAGGAGAACCCTGTGAGTTTAGTGCGGAACAGCTTATGTGGGCCAAGTGAGTTTAGTGTGAGGAACAGCTTAGTGCTGTGGGCCAAGCAGGAGAACCCTGTATCGTACATGTGAGTTTAGGAGGAACAGCTTAGTGCTGTGGGCCAAGCAGGAGAACCCTGTATCGTACATGTGAGTTTAGTACGGAACAGCTTAGTGCTGTGGGCCAAGCAGGAGAACCCTGTATCGTACATGTGAGTTTAGTACGGAACAGCTTAGTGCTGTGGGCCAAGCAGGAGAACCCTGTATCGTACATGTGAGTTTAGTACGGAACAGCTTAGTGCTGTGGGCCAAGCAGGAGAACCCTGTATCGTACATGTGAGTTTAGTACGGAACAGCTTAGTGCTGTGGGCCAAGCAGGAGAACCCTGTATCGTACATGTGAGTTTACATGTGAGTTTAGTACATGTGAGAACAGCTTAGTGCTGTGGGCCAAGCAGGAGAACCCTGTATCGTACATGTGAGTTTAGTACGGAACAGCTTAGTGCTGTGGGCCAAGCAGGAGAACCCTGTATCGTACATGTGAGTTTAGTACGGAACAGCTTAGTGCTGTGGGCCAAGCAGGAGAACCCTGTATCGTACATGTGAGTTTAGTACGGAACAGCTTAGTGCTGTGGGCCAAGCAGGAGAACCCTGTATCGTACATGTGAGTTTAGTACGGAACAGCTTAGTGCTGTGGGCCAAGCAGGAGAACCCTGTATCGTACATGTGAGTTTAGTACGGAACAGCTTAGTGCTGTGGGCCAAGCAGGAGAACCCTGTATCGTACATGTGAGTTTAGTACGGAACAGCTTAGTGCTGTGGGCCAAGCAGGAGAACCCTGTATCGTACATGTGAGTTTAGTTTGGCTCATTGGTGACATTCAGCATATATACTTTAAAATAAAATTTAAAAAACACAATTTCACCCAGTGTGAAAAACAGAACGGTGAGTAAATGTAGCCTGGCATTTGGAAGACGAGTATTGTCTGATTGAGCTGTATGACCATTATCACATAATGCTATGACATTATCACATAATGCTATGACATTATCACATAATTATGACATTATCACATAATGCTATGACATTATCACATAATGCTATGACATTATCACATAATGCTATGACCATTATCACATAGTGCTATGACATTATCACATAATGCTATGACATTATCACATACTGCTATGGCATTATCACATAATGCTATGACATTATCACATAATGCTATGACCATTATCACGTAGTGCTATGACATTATCACATAATGCTATGACATTATCGCGTAATGCTATGACATTATCACATAATGCTATGACATTATCACATAATGCTATGACATTATCACATAATGCTATGACATTATCACACAATGATATCACATTATCACATAATGATATGACATTATCACATAATGCTATGGCATTATCACATAATGCTATGACATTATCACGTAATGCTATGACCATTATCACATAATGCTATGACATTATCACATAATGTTATGACATTATCGCGTAATGCTATGACATTATCACATAATGCTATGACATTATCACATACTGTTATGACATTATCACATACTGCTATGGCATTATCACATAATGCTATGACATTATCACATAATGCTATGACCATTATCACGTAGTGCTATGACATTATCACATAATGCTATGACATTATCACATAATGCTATGACATTATCGCGTAATGCTATGACATTATCACATAATGCTATGACATTATCACATAATGCTATGACATTATCACATAATGCTATGACATTATCACACAATGATATGACATTATCACATAATGATATGACATTATCACATAATGCTATGACATTATCACGTAATGCTATGACCATTATCACATAATGCTATGTCATTATCACATAATGCTATGACATTATCGCGTAATGCTATGACATTATCACATAATGCTATGACATTATCACATACTGCTATGACATTATCACATAATGCTATGACATTATCACACAATGATATGACATTATCACATAATGCTATGACATTATCACATAATGCTATGACATTATCACATAATGCTATGACATTATCACGTAATGCTATGACCATTATCACATAATGCTATGACATTATCACATAATGCTATGACATTATCACATAATGCTATGACATTATCACACAATGGTATGACATTATCACACAATGATATGACATTATCACATAATGCTATGACATTATCACATAATGCTATGACATTATTACATAATGCTATGGCATTATCACATAATGCTATGACCATTATCACATAATGCTATGGCATTATCACATAATGCTATGACCATTATCACATAATGCTATGACATTATTGCATAATGCTATGACATTATCGCATAATGCTATGACATTATCACATAATGCTATGACCATTATCACATAATGCTATGACCATTATCACATAATGCTATGACCATTATCACATAATGCTATGACATTATCACATAATGCTAAGACATTATCACATAATGATATGACATTATCACATAATGCTATGACATTATCACATAATGCTATGACATTATCACATAATGCTATGACCATTATCACATAATGCTATGACATTATCACATAATGCTATGACATTATCACATAATGCTATGACCATTATCACATAATGCTATGACATTATCACATAATGCTATGACCATTATCACATAATGCTATGGCATTATCACATAATGCTATGACCATTATCACATAATGCTATGACATTATCACATAATGCTATGACATTATCGCATAATGCTATGACATTATCACATAATGCTATGACCATTATCACATAATGCTATGACCATTATCATAACATAATGCTATGACATTATCACATAATGCTAAGACATTATCACATAATGATATGACATTATCACATAATGCTATGACATTATCACATAATGCTATGACATTATCACATATCACATAATGATATGACCATTATCACATAATGCTATGACATTATCACATAATGCTATGACATTATCACATATCACATAATGCTATGACCATTATCACATAATGCTATGACCATTATCACATAATGCTATGACATTATCACATAATGCTATGACATTATCACATAATGCTATGACATTATCACATAATGCTATGACATTATCACATAATGCTATGACATTATCACATAATGCTATGACATTATCACATAATGCTATGACATCCTCTGGTGCTGACCACTTAGGTCTGCGTAAATAAACGGATGATCTGCATTGTGTAATGCAGTACCATATCAACTAGGACATTTCAGTCTAGCGGTAAAGTCAAGGAGGACATACATACTATATACCCTAATCTGTGTATTTTTTAAATATATTTTTCTTTTAACCTTTATTTCACTAGGCAAGTCAGTTAAGAAATTCTTATTTTCAATGACGGCCTAGGAACAGTGGGTTAACTGCCTGTTCAGGGGCAGAACGACAGATTTTTACCTTGTCAGCTTCCGGTTACTAGTCCAACTAGTCCAACTCTCAGCTTCCGGTTACTAGTCCAACTCTCTAACCACTAGGCTACCCTGCCGTATCCAACGTAGAGCACTGCTTTTGTCCAGGAAACAATGACGTCATTTGGAACACAGCCCCCCCCCCCCCCGCTCTCTATCTAACAACATCAGAAACGCTGGTCCCATGTTTCATGAGCTGCAATAAAAGATCTCAGAAACTTTCCATAAAAAGCTTATTTCTATCAAATGTTGTGTACAAATTTGTTTACATTGCTGTAAGTGAGCATTTCTATTTTGCCCAAGATAATCCATCCACCTGGTAGCTGTGGCATATCAAGAAGCTGATTTAAACAGCATGATCATTACACAGGTGCACCTTGTCCTGGGGACAATAAAAGGCCACTCTAAAATGTGCAGTTTTGTCACACAACACAATGCCACAGATGTCTCAAGTTTTGAGGGAGCTTGCAATTGGCGTTCTGACTGCAGGAATGTCTACCAGAGATGTTGCCAGAGAATTTAATGTTCATTTCTCTACCATAAGCCACCTCCAACGTTATTTTTGAGAATTTGGCAGTACGTCCAACCAGCCTCACAACCGCAGACCACATGTAATCACGCCAGCCCAGGACCTCCACATCCGGCTTCTTCACCTGTGGGATCGTCTGAGACCAGCCACTTGGACAGCTGATGAAACTGAGGAGTAATTTCTGTCTGTAGTAAAGCTCTTTTTGTGGGGGAAAAACTCATTCTGATTGGTTGATCCTGGCTCCCCAGTGGGTGGGCCTATGCCCTCCCAGGCCCACCCATGGCTGTGCCCCTGCCCAGTCATGTGCAATGCATAGATTAGGACCTAATTTATTTATTTCAACTGACTGATTTCCTGAACTGTAACTCAGTAAACTCTTTGAAATTGTTGCACGTTGCATTTAGATTTTTGTTCAATATATTTCTCTCTCTCTCTCGTTTTCTCCGTATCGCGCTCTCTTCATCTCGTTCTCTACCTCTCTCCTCTGGCAGTGATTTTAAAGTACCACAGGCAGCAGCTTATAAGTGGAATATGAGAAGGGAACATTATTTTTGCTTTAAAAAAAGTCGCTCTGCTCTGTAAGTCGCTCTGGATAAGAGCGTCTGCTAAATGACTCAAATGTAATGTAAATGTAAATGATAATAGTTTCTAATAGCTTTGTTGGATCAGGCTGTTGGCTGGATAAGGCCGTGAGGGAGAGGACTGCTGGACGGCTGTGTAGTATATGGCAGTGTATACCCGGTAGCCAGTTTATTACGTTTATTTATCAAGGGACCTAACCTGTCCAAGGAAAACATTCCCCCTCACCATTACACCACCTGACCACCAGCCATTGACACCAGGCAAGATGGGGCCATGGACTCATGCTGCTAACACCAAATCCTGACTCGTAAGTAAGCATTTCACGGTACGGTCTACACCTGTTGTATTCGGCGCATATGATAAATAACATTTGATTTGATTTGATTCATCGGACCAGGTAATGTTTGTTTCACGCCTTAATTGTCCAGTGTTGGTGATCGTGTGTCCGCTGGAGCGTCTTCTTCTTGTGTTTAGCTGATAGCAGTGGAACCCGAGCGTCTTCTTCTTGTTTTTAGCTGATAGCAGTGGAACCCGGTGTGGTCGCCTGCTGCAATAACCCGTCCGTGACAAGGATCGACGAGTTGTGCGTTCCGAGATGCCGTTCTGCAAACCGCTGTTGTACTGCGCCGTTATGTGTCTGTTTGTGGCCTGTTAGCGCCTGTTAGTGCCTGTTAGCGCCTGTTAGCCTTTCACGATTCTTCCCATTCTCCTTCCCACCTCTCTTATCAACTAGCTGTTTTCACCCACAGGACTGCCGCTGACTGGATGTGTGTTTGTTTGTCGCACCGTTCTCAGTAAACCCTTAGACACTGTCGTGTGTGAAAAGTCCAGGAGGCCGGTCGTTTCTGAGATACTGGAACCAGCGAGCCTGGCACCGACTATCGTTGTGAACTGGTGTGTGGGGTGTACCTCAAAAAAAAAAAACTACCTACTGAGTCTGTTGATAATATTGCCATGGTAACGGCACAGTGATTACCGAAACATTTGTTAATTTACCAAATAAATTACTTGGAGTTTCTATATAGAGTGTGCGACTCTTTTTTTTATATTTGTATAGCTTTTATAAGCCATGCAAGTCAACAGCATAGCAGGCACAGCTGTTTTTCTCTCGTTTCATGGCAGCCACAGACAGATGTTTCTTCCACATTTCAAAGGAGACATCGCTAGGTATTGGCCCTTTGATAATTTCTAAGGATATAATTAGATTCCCTACACATCTGTTTTAGAGGGGAAAGTAAGTATATTTCAGTGGGGAAAGTCACATTCAGGAAGTATTGGAAACGTGATTTCCGTCCTGGGCTTCCTGCACTGCTTTTTATTTTTTTAGTATCCTCCCGAGTGGCGCGGTGGTCTACTACAGACCCTGGTTTGAATCCAGGCTGTATCACAGCGGTCTAAGGCACTGCATCTCAGTGCTAGAGGCGTCACTACAGACCCTGGTTTGAATCCAGGCTGTATCACAGCGGTCTAAGGCACTGTATCTCAGTGCAGGCGTGCTACAGACCCTGGTTTGAATCCAGGCTGGCGGTCTAAGGCACTGCATCTCAGACCCTGGTTTGAATCCAGGCTGTTTGAATCACAGCGGTCTAAGGCACTGCATCTCAGTGCTAGAGGCGTCACTACAGACCCTGGTTTGAATCCAGGCTGTATCACAGCGGTCTAAGGCACTGCATCTCAGTGCTAGAGGCGTCACTACAGACCCTGGTTTGAATCCAGGCTGTATCACAGCGGTCTAAGGCACTGCATCTCAGTGCTAGAGGCGTCACTACAGACCCTGGTTTGAATCCAGGCTGTATCACAGCGGTCTAAGGCACTGCATCTCAGTGCTAGAGGCGTCACTACAGACCCTGGTTTGAATCCAGGCTGTATCACAGCGGTCTAAGGCACTGCATCTCAGTGCTAGAGGCGTCACTACAGACCCTGGTTTGAATCCAGGCTGTATCACAGCGGTCTAAGGCACTGCATCTCAGTGCTAGAGGCGTCACCCTGGTTTGAACAGACCCTGGTTTGAATACAGACCCAGGCTGTATCACAGCGGTCTAAGGCACTGCATCTCAGAGCTAGATACAGACCCTGGTTTGAATCCAGGCTGTATCACAGCGGTCTAAGGCACTGCATCTCAGTGCTAGAGGCGTCACTACAGACCCTGGTTTGAATCCAGGCTGTATCACAGCGGTCTAAGGCACTGCATCTCAGTGCTAGAGGCGTCACTACAGACCCTGGTTTGAATCCAGGCTGTATCACAGCGGTCTAAGGCACTGCATCTCAGTGCTAGAGGCGTCACTACAGACCCTGGTTTGAATCCAGGCTGTATCACAGCGGTCTAAGGCACTGCATCTCAGTTCTAGAGGCGTCACTACAGACCCTGGTTTGAATCCAGGCTGTATCTAAGGCACTGCATCTCAGTGCTAGAGGCGTCACTACAGACCCTGGTTTGAATCCAGGCACTGCACATCTCAGTGCTAGAGGCGTCACTACAGACCCTGGTTTGAATCCAGGCTGTATCACAGCGGTCTAAGGCACTGCATCTCAGTGACCCTAGAGGCGCACTGCATCTCAGTGCAGACCCTGGTTTGAATCCAGGCTGTATCACAGCGGTCTAAGGCACTGCATCTCAGTGCTAGAGGCGTCACTACAGACCCTGGTTTGAATCCAGGCTGTATCACAGCGGTATAAGGCACTGCATCTCAGTGCTAGAGGCGTCACTACAGACCCTGGTTTGAATCCAGGCTGTATCACAGCGGTCTAAGGCACTGCATCTCAGTGCTAGAGGCGTCACTACAGACCCTGGTTTGAATCCAGGCTGTATCACAGTGGTCTAAGGCACTGCATCTCAGTGCTAGAGGCTTCACTACAGACCCTGGTTCGTTCTCAGGCTGTGTCAAAACCGGCCGTGATCAGGAGTCCCATAGTGCGGCGCACAATTGGCCCAGCGTCGTCCGGGTTAGGGGAGGGTTTGTCCCGGGGTAGGCCGTCATTGTAAAATAAGAATTTGTTCTTAACTGACTTGCCTAGTTAAATAAAGATAACATTTTTAAAATGTAACATTCCTCTCCGTAGTTATTTATCAGTGTGAATGTTGTGCAGTGTGTATGTGTTTGTGTGTCATTGCTGGGGTTGGAGTTGAGGCTGGGACTGGGGAGGGCTGGGGTTGAGGCTGAGCTGGGGAGAGCTGGGACTGGGGAGGGCTGGGGTTGAGGCTGAGCTGGGGAGAGCTGGGACTGGGGAGGGCTGGGGTTGAGGCTGAGCTGGGGAAAGCTGGGACTGGGGAGGGCTGGGGTTGAGGCTGAGCTGGGGAAAGCTGGGACTGGGGAGGGTTGGGACTATTATAATCAAGCAGTTTAGCCAATGTGCTTTGTCATTCAGTATCAATTTGTTAGTCTCTGTAATATCTCTGTTTCTATATAACAAGGCTAGTATGATGATGGAAAGGGCTGTTTCATAGTATGGGGTATAGTTACTAACTATATGGTCGTTGATCCAGTGTTTCACAGTTAAAAACGATTCCTCGCTGGGCTTCCATACTGAATATGAATTGGATCTTCTCTCCTGAAAGTCCTCCGAGTATTATACAGAGACTTATTTTTTAATCAAAACATGTTAAAATGATTACAAGTACCCTCTCTCAAACTCTAGGGTATGTATGACTTTTAATTGAGATTAGAAATGTATAGATACCCAGCTAACACATTTGTTTCCTTAGAAGTTGTGGGAACGTATGTTTTTGGTTTTACATTGGTTGTGGGAACGAAGCAATATGTTTCCTGACTGGTAAAACAAAATTATTTTTTAACTTTCTGAGAACAGAACTGAAAGTGTCACCTTTTCTGTGAAAGTTTATTTTTAGGTTGAGGTTCTCAGAACGTTTTACTATGGTTCCATAGGGGTTCTGAGAATGTTTTACTATAGTTCCATAGAGGTTCTGAGAATGTTTTACTATGGTTCCATAGAGGTTCTGAGAATGTTTTACTATGGTTCCATAGAGGTTCTCAGAACGTTTTACTATGGTTCCATAGAGGTTCTGAGAATGTTTTACTATGGTTCCAGAGAGGTTCTGAGAATGTTTTACTATGGTTCCAGAGAGGTTCTGAGAACATTTTACTATGGTTCCAGGGAGGTTCTGAGAACGTCTTACTTTGGTTCCAGCGAGGTTCTGAGAATGTTTTACTATGGTTCCAGAGAGGTTCTGAGAATGTTTTACTATGGTTCCATAGAGGTTCTGAGAATGTTTTACTATGGTTCCGGGGAGGTTCTGAGAATGTTTTACTATGGTTCCAGGGAGGTTCTAGTTTATCTTGGGTGTCAGCTACAAGCACAGATGGGACACATGGAAATGAATGACATTTATTTTTTTATATATGACACAGCATCAGTGAGATGCAAACCTATGATCATCTGTTCTCTATCCATGGAATTAGTCCACTGCACCACCAAGATGCAGCTAGCATGACATGTTTTTTTTTTTTTTACAAAGCTGTTGATTTTCATCTATTTAAACAGACCCCACTTCAAAGGAAACAAACACTCATTAAGATCAGGTGTGGCTAAGTAGTGGGCGTGGTCAACACACCTGAACACACTTAACAAGATAGGTAGAGAGAGCTTTGTTGATGCTGAGAGCGAAATGTATACGTTTTAAAATAAAATTCTAAGTACGTACTCTAAACATTACAAATGTTTTCTTGTGGTTTATATGGAAAGTTTTTCGGAAACGATTTGAGAACATGACTTTAAATAGAACCGTTAAAAAACCTGTAGGAAACGTTACGCTGAGGTACTGAAATTCCCACAGAAGAATGTTGTTTCTTAACGTTCTCTGAACTATTTGAGAACATTCCCAATGTCAAACCATTTGGAGAACGTTCCTAGAATATTACTATATCCAGTGGTGTACCAAATTGTCATACTTGAGTAAAAGTAAAGATACCTTAATAGAAAATGACTCAAGTAAAAGTGAAAGTCACCCTGTAAATTACTACTTGAGCAAAAGTCTAAAAGTATTTGGCTTTAAATATGAAATGGTTTTAAATGCATCAAAAGTAAATGTATAAATCATTTCAAAAAGCAAACCAGACAGCACCATTTTCTTGTTTTTAACACGCCAACATTCAGATATTATTTACAAACGAAGCATGTGTGTTTAGTGAGTCCTCCAGATCAGAGGCAGTAGGGATGACCAGGGATGTTCTCTGTTTAGTGAGCCCTCCAGATCAGAGGCAGTAGAGATGACCAGGGATGTTCTCTGTTTAGTGAGTCCTCCAGATCAGAGGCAGTAGGGATGACCAGGGATGTTCTCTGTTTAGTAAGTCCGCCAGATCAGAGGCAGTAGAGATGACCAGGGATGTTCTCTGTTTAGTGAGTCCTCCAGATCAGAGGCAGTAGGGATGACCAGGGATGTTCTGTTTAGTGAGTCCTCCAGATCAGAGGCAGTAGGGATGTTCTGTGTTTAGTGAGTCCGCCAGATCAGAGGCAGTAGAGATGACCAGGGATGTTCTCTGTTTAGTGAGTCCTCCAGATCAGAGGCAGTAGGGATGATCAGGGATGTTCTCTGTTTAGTGAGCCCTCCAGATCAGAGGCAGTAGGGATGATCAGGGATGTTCTCTGTTTAGTGAGTCCTCCAGATCAGAGGCAGTAGGGATGACCAGGGATGTTCTCTGTTTAGTGAGCCCTCCAGATCAGAGGCAGTAGAGATGACCAGGGATGTTCTCTGTTTAGTGAGTCCTCCAGATCAGAGGCAGTAGGGATGTTCTGTGTTTAGTGAGTCCGCCAGATCAGAGGCAGTAGAGATGACCAGGGATGTTCTCTGTTTAGTGAGTCCTCCAGATCAGAGGCAGTAGGGATGATCAGGGATGTTCTCTGTTTAGTGAGCCCTCCAGATCAGAGGCAGTAGGGATGATCAGGGATGTTCTGTGTTTAGTGAGTCCTCTAGATCAGAGGCAGTAGTGATGACCAGGGATGTTCTCTGTTTAGTGAGTCCTCCAGATCAGAGGCAGTAGGGATGACCAGGGATGTTCTCTGTTTAGTGAGTCCTCCAGATCAGAGGCAGTAGGGATGACCAGGGATGTTCTCCGTTTAGTGAGCCCTCCAGATCAGAGGCAGTAGGGATGACCAGGGATGTTCTGTGTTTAGTGAGTCCTCCAGATCAGAGGCAGTAGATGACCAGGGATGTTCTCTGTTTAGTGAGTCCTCCAGATCAGAGGCAGTAGGGATGACCAGGGATGTTCTCTGTTTAGTGAGTCCTCCAGATCAGAGGCAGTAGGGATGACCAGGGATGTTCTCTGTTTAGTGAGTCCTCCAGATCAGAGGCAGTAGGGATGATCAGGGATGTTCTCTGTTTAGTGAGTCCTCCAGATAAGAGGCAGTAGGGATGATCAGGGATGTTCTCTGTTTAGTGAGTCCTCCAGATCAAAGGAAGTAGGGATGTTCTGTTTAGTGAGTCCTCCAGATCAGAGGCAGTAGGGATGATCAGGGATGTTCTCTGTTTAGTAAGTCCTCCAGATCAGAGGCAGTAGGGATGACCAGGGATGTTCTCTGTTTAGTGAGTCCTCCAGATCAGAGGCAGTAGGGATGACCAGGGATGTTCTCTGTTTAGTGAGCCCTCCAGATCAGAGGCAGTAGAGATGACCAGGGATGTTCTCTGTTTAGTGAGCCCTCCAGATCAGAGGCAGTAGAGATTAGAGTAGAGATGACCAGGGATGTTCTCTGTTTAGTGAGCCCTCCAGATCAGAGGCAGTAGAGATGACCAGGGATGTTCTCTGTTTAGTGAGTCCGCCAGATCAGAGGCAGTAGGGATGACCAGGGATGTTCTCTGTTTAGTGAGTCCGCCAGATCAGAGGCAGTAGAGATGACCAGGGATTTTCTCTGTTTAGTGAGTCCTCCAGATCAGAGGCAGTAGGGATGACCAGGTTTCTCTTTGCTTATTTGAGCTGTCATTGCCATAATATGGACTTGGTCTTTTACCAAATAGGGCTATCTGCAGTATACCATTCCTACCCTGTCACAACTCAACTGATTGGCTCAAACGCATTAAGAAGTAAAGAAATTCCACAAATTAACTTTTAACAAGGCACACCTGTTAATTGAAGTGCATTCCAGATGACTTCCTCATGAAGCTGGTTGAGAGAATGCCAAGGGTGGCTGCTTTAAAGAATCTCAAATATAAAATAGATTTTGATTTGTTTAACAGTTTATTGGTTACTACATGATTCCATATGTGTTATTTAATAGTTTTGATGTCTTCACTGTTATTCAACAATGTAGAAAATAGTACAAATAAAGAAAAACCCTTGAATGAGGAGGTGTGTCCTAACCTTTGACTGGTACTGTATATGTGTGTATATATGTGTGTGTGTGTGTGTGTATATATATATATATATGGTCTCTCCTGTCATGGCTATGCGTATCACACTCGACTACATTTTGCCTCCCACTTTCTGACTACCTAGCCATACAGTACATCCCACTGATGATACCATGCCTCTAACACCAGAGCGAGAGAGAAAGCATATGAAAAGACCTCATCTACCCTTTGTTAAGTGAGTAGTAAGTACTTCCTTAACAGATATTAAACACTTCCTACCTTCTGCTGTTCAATTACGCAAGTAGCCTATGAAGACCTGGAGTTGAGTAGTCGTCCTGTGGGAGCCATCATGCTGTGGTCTGTTTAGAGGAAAACCTGTTATTTAGAATCACAGGATGACTCTCCTAGCTTCCGCCATGATGGAGCCATACCAGAGTTTCTCTCTCTCTCTCTCTCTCTCTCTGTGTCTGTCTCTCTCTGTGTCTGTCTGTCTCTCTTCTCTGTCTCCTCTCTCTCTCTCTGTATCTCTGTCTCGTCTCTTCTCTCTCTCTCTGTATTCTCTCTCTCTCTCTCTCTCTCTCTCTCTCTCTCTCTCTCTCTCTCTCTCACCAAGTAACGCTGTCCTGTCCCCAGCTTCCTATCAAAGCACTCCTCACTTTAAAAGCGTCATCTCGCTAATCTACTTTGACTACCTCCGCTTCTTCCTGCCGTCTTCACATAACAGCCCTCTGAAAGTAAATAAAAACAGCTCAATTGTAAACAGAAGCTGCATCCCAAATTGTACACTTCTTTGCTATTTACTACTTTTGACTATGGGCCACAGGGCTCACTATATAAGAAATAGGGTAGCATTTGGATTTGGAATACAGCCAAAGTCTGAGGTGAGGTGCCCGAGCCACAGTCTAGCTATGAAAAGCACCAATGTTACTTTATGGGTTGTATGGCCCATTGGTTTTTTCTAAATGCTCTCTTATCATATCTCATCATTTGCCATTGTGGTTTTGTGGGTAGGAAGCGTATTGCGCTGAGATCCCTAGTGGGCCATACTGTTTGTTTGATCAAAGACTCCCGTATGTCCTACTCCTTGTTGTGTTAGGAGTGCCATCACAGTGACGGCACTCCTATAGCCACGTTCAGCTGTTTTTCTCTCCAGCAGGGGGAGCACTGTCAGCATAGAATGCATGATACGATGTGGATATCCTCTCGTTAAAAAACTAGGAAGCCTTTGACAGACAGAAGTTTAGATTGACATTACTTTCAGTAAACGATCTATAGTTTTGTTTTTAATGCTCTATTAAAATAACTGTTATGTGTTATAGTTTGTTTAGAGTGGGACCTCCTTCACACCTTGAAGCTCTCCAGAATCAGATCTGGTCTAGACTCCCATGATGCTCTAATGATTGTCTGTATTGAGCACTGTGTATCCATGTCTACGGGATGCTGCTGGGTAAATGGTCCTTGGAATTATTGCAAATTGTCTAAATATATATGCCCAGCAACAGCCCCAAAACATCACTGCTCTAGAGGAGATCTGCATGGAGGAATGGGCCAAAATACCAGCAACAGTGTGTGAAAACGTTTGACATCTGTCATTGCCAACAAAGGGTATATAACAAAGTATTTGAGATAAATGTTTGTTATTGACCAAATACTTATTTTCCACCATAATTTGCAAATAAATTCATTAAAAATCCAACAATGTGATTTTCTGGATTTGTTTTCTTCTCATTTTGTCTGACATAGTTGAAGTGAAACCTATGATGAAATGTACAGGCCTCTCTCATCTTTTTAAGTGGGAGAACTTGCACAATGGGTGGCTGACTAATTTTTTTTTGTCAATGTCCATTAAGAGGCTGATAAGAAGTATGATGCAATTTCCTATCTGGCCAATATCCTGTTCCCTGTAAGTCAACCTGGTAGGCCTGAAATGACCTTTACATGTTGTGTTGAATATCGATGTGGATCCGTCTGGACCATAACAGTAACGTTATGACAGAGGCTGTGTCCGTACAGCCGCGTGGGCTTCAAAGGCCCATTATACCGGAAGGTTGCAAGTTCAAAATCCCCGAGCTGGCAAGTCTGTCGTTCTGCCCCTGAACAAGGCAGTTAACCCACTGTTCCTAGGCCGTCGTTGAAAATAAGAATTTGTTTTTAACTGACTTTGCCTAGTTAAATAAATGTAAAATAGATAAATAAATAAAAATACGGTATGCTGGGAACATAGTCAAATAAAGACACGGATGAAATGACCAGTTACTTCCTCAGTGGATTAAAAGAAGACATGGATACGTACCTCTGTATTCACATTCAGGCAATAGACATTCGCAAAATGGATCCAAAAGATGGTACGCTATCAAAACGCTTACCACGTTTACAAGTGGTCTTTCAGTCTTTCAGAACCATTTTCTTGGTAATTTCCTCTCGATTTATTAATGAGACTTAGGCTGCATTCGTAAATTCAGTCTGGTTGGCCGTTCATTGTCAGACGGTCCGTTTTGTAAATTCAGTCTGGCTGGCCGTTCATTGTCAGACGGTCCGTTTTGTAAATTCAGTCTGGCTGGCCGTTCATTGTCAGACGGTCCGTTTTGTAAATTCAGTCTGGCTGGCCGTTCATTGTCAGACGGTCCGTTTTGTAAATTCAGAGCTCACATTGAGGAGGAGTAGGGTTGATCCGAGTGTTCTGGCCTCACAACGGCAGTCAGGTAACCAAGCTAACATTGGCTAGCTTGCTAGCTACTTCCAGACACAAATGAGAGGAACACCTCACTCTTGACTATTTTACTCACCCTAACAGAGCTGGTTAGGCTGTTTTCATGTTATCCAGAGAGTTGATGACTGTACAGTGCTGCTGGCAACAATTTAATTACGTTTTTACATTTATTTTTTGCAGACATTTACTGACACTGGCCATATTCAACCGGTGTTGAGCGTTCCTAAATTCATCAGGTACTCTGCCCTTTGGCACAATCGGACGAGAGTATTTTAAAATCGGAGTAAATAGCCAGAGTGAATTTATGAGCTCACGGTTATTAATTGTCACGATCGTCGTAAGAAGCGGACCAAAATGCAGCGTGGTGTGTGTTCATGATGATATTTTAATTAAAGAAAGCACTGAACACTGAATACAAAACAATAAACGAAAACCGACCGTGACGCTATAAGAACTGTGCTGCCACAAGCAACTAACATAGACAATCACCCACAACCCACAATGACAAAACAGGCTACCTAAATATGGTTCCCAATCAGAGACAATGACTAACACCTGCCTCTGATTGAGAACCATATCAGGCCAAACACAGAAACAGACAAACTAGACATACAACATAGAATGCGCCACTCAGATCACACCCTGACCAAACAAAACATAGAAACATACAAAGCAAACTATGGTCAGGGCGTGACATTAATGCCTTTATTAACTTAGTACAGCTGTACAGACAGCTACAACGTTATCTTAACGCAACAACTAAGGACGTTTTTTGTTGTGATTTGAAACTTTGTATGTAAAACAAAAGCATTTAGATAACACCATGACAACCATTGCACCTTTATGAAACCAGTCGTAACACCTTTATGAAACCAGTTGTAACACCTTTATGAAACCAGTCGTAACACCTTTATGAAACCAGTCGTAACACCTTTATGAACCCAGTCGTAACACCTTTATGAAACCAGTCGTAACACCTTTATGAAACCAGTCGTAACACCTTTATGAAACCAGTCGTAACACTTTAATGAAACCAGTCGTAACACCTTAATGAAACCAGTCGTAACACCTTTATGAAACCAGTCGTAACACCTTTATGAAACCAGTCGTAACACCTTAATGAAACCAGTCGTAACACTTTAATGAAACCAGTCGTAACACCTTTATGAAACCAGTCGTAACACCTTTATGAAACCAGTCGTAACACCTTTATGAAACCAGTCGTAACACCTTAATGAAACCAGTCGTAACACCTTTATGAAACCAGTCGTAACACCTTTATGAAACCAGTCGTAACACCTTTATGAAACTAGTCGTAACACCTTTATGAAACCAGTCATAACACCTTAATGAAACCAGTCGTAACACCTTTATGAAACCAGTCGTAACACCTTTATGAAACCAGTCGTAACACCTTTATGAAACCAGTCGTAACACCTTTATGAAACCAGTCGTAACACCTTAATGAAACCAGTCGTAACACCTTTATGAAACCAGTCGTAACACCTTTATGAAACCAGTCGTAACACCTTTATGAAACCAGTCGTAACACCTTAATGAATGTTGCAGTATCCTCATGACACATCATTCATAAAAAAATCTTTCAAAAAATAAAAGTCCCCTCGAATAGATCTGTATTTATTAGTGCCAAAGACATTTTTTACTGTCACAGTACCCAAGCCCTTGGGACACACAATTCATGCAACAGTCACATAGAAGCACCAGGTAGGTCTCAGTGCGTTACCCCTTGTAGGAATTTAAAGATGTATATAAGCCTGGCTCAAACTGGGCTTGATGATTTCCACAGAAGCACAATAGTTTTCGTTTTTGTTGACCCCAAGTTGAAATGTGCCTCTTATTACAGGAGGAGCATCTCACTACTGACTCCTGGAGACACATTCAATTACTTCATATAAACACCTCCCTCTGCAACTGGGTCCTGGACTTCCTGACGGGCCACCCCCAGGTGGTAAGGGTAGGCAACACATATATCACGCTAATCTTCAACACTGGGGCCCCTCAGGGGTACATGCTTAGTCCCCTCCTGTATTCCCTGTTCACCCATGACTGAGTGGCCAAACACGACTCCAACTCCATCTTTAAGTTTACTAATGACACAACGGTGGTAGGGCCTGATCACCGACAACGACGAGACAGCCTATAGGGAGGAGGTCAGAGACCTAGCCGTGTGGTGCCAGGACAACAACCTCTCCCTCAACGTGATCAAGACAAAGGAGAGGATTGTGGACTACAGGAAAAGGAGGGCTGAACAGGCCCCCATTCACATCGGCAGGGCTGTAGTGGAGCGGGTTGGGAGTTTCAAGTTCCCACCAACAAACTATCATGGTGCGTCTGCTATATGACTCAAATGTACTTCTAAAAATCTAAAATGTTATCCTCCTGGTCAGAGGACAGGAAGTGTGTCAACAGCAAAATAGCTTTTGTCTCTTCTCTGCAGTGGAGTAAAGTACTTAATTAAGTAAAAATACTTTAAAGTAGTACTTAAGTCATTTTTGGGAGGTATCTGTACTTTACTGTTTATATTTTTGGCAACTTTTACTTTTACTTCACTACATTCCTAAAGAAAATAATGTACTTTTTACTCCATATACTTTGAATGCTTAACAGGACAGGACAATGGTCCAATTCATTCATTAAACAGAGAACATCCCTGGTCATCCCTACTGCCTCTGATCTAGCAGACTCACTAAACAGAGAACATCCCTGGTCATCCCTACTGCCTCTGATCTAGCAGACTCACTAAACAGAGAACATCCCTGGTCATCCCTACTGCCTCTGATCTGGTGGACTCACTAAACAGAGAACATCCCTGGTCATCCCTACTGCCTCTGATCTAGCAGACTCACTAAACAGAGAACATACCTGGTCATCCCTACTGCCTCTGATCTGGAGGACTCACTAAACAGAGAACATCCCTGGTCATCCCTACTGCCTCTGATCTGGAGGACTCACTAAACAGAGAACATCCCTGGTCGTCCCTACTGCCTCTGATCTGGAGGACTCACTAAACAGAGAACATCTCTGGTCATCCCTACTGCCTCTGATCTAGCAGACTCACTAAACAGAGAACATCCCTGGTCATCCCTACTGCCTCTGATCTAGCAGACTCACTAAACAGAGAAGATCTCTGGTCATCCCTACTGCCTCTGATCTGGTGGACTCACTAAACAGAGAACATCCCTGGTCATCCCTACTGCCTCTGATCTGGTGGACTCACTAAACAGAGAACATCCCTGGTCATCCCTACTGCCTCTGATCTGGAGGACTCACTAAACAGAGAACATCCCTGGTCATCCCTACTGCCTCTGATCTAGCAGACTCACTAAACAGAGAAGATCTCTGGTCATCCCTACTGCCTCTGATCTAGCAGACTCACTAAACAGAGAACATCTCTGGTCATCCCTACTGCCTCTGATCTGGAGGACTCACTAAACAGAGAACATCCCTGGTCATTCCTACTGCCTCTGATCTGGAGGACTCACTAAACAGAGAACATCCCTGGTCATCCCTACTGCCTCTGATCTAGCAGACTCACTAAACAGAGAACATCTCTGGTCATCCCTCTGCCTCTGATCTAGCAGACTCACTAAACAGAGAACATCCCTGGTCATCCCTACTGCCTCTGATCTAGCAGACTCACTAAACAGAGAAGATCTCTGGTCATCCCTACTGCCTCTGATCTAGCAGACTCACTAAACAGAGAACATCCCTGCTCATCCCTACTGCCTCTGATCTGGAGGACTCACTAAACAGAGAACATCTCTGGTCATCCCTACTGCCTCTGATCTAGCAGACTCACTAAACAGAGAACATACCTGGTCATCCCTACTGCCTCTGATCTAGCAGACTCACTAAACAGAGAACATCCCTGCTCATCCCTACTGCCTCTGATCTGGAGGACTCACTAAACAGAGAACATCTCTGGTCATCCCTACTGCCTCTGATCTAGCAGACTCACTAAACAGAGAACATACCTGGTCATCCCTACTGCCTCTGATCTAGCAGACTCACTAAACAGAGAACATACCTGGTCATCCCTACTGCCTCTGATCTGGAGGACTCACTAAACAGAGAACATCCCTGGTCATCCCTACTGCCTCTGATCTGGAGGACTCACTAAACAGAGAACATCCCTGGTCATCCCTACTGCCTCTGATCTGACAGACTCACTAAACAGAGAACATCCCTGGTCATCCCTACTGCCTCTGATCTAGCAGACTAGACTTAACACAAATGTTTCATTTTTAAATTATGTCTGATGTGTTGGAGTGTCTGAGTGTCTGAGCGTCTGAGCGTCTGAGCGTCTGAGCGTCGGAGCGTCGGAGCGTCTGAGCGTCGGAGCGTCGGAGCGTCTGAGCGTCGGAGCGTCGGAGCGTCGGAGCGTCGGAGCGTCGGAGCGTGCCCCTGGTTATCCATCAATAAAAAAAGAAAAGAAAATGGTGCCATTTGGTTTGCTTAATATAAAGAATATGAAATTATACATTTACTTTTAATACTTCTTTAATACATTTTAGCAATTAAATTGACTTTTGATACTTAAGAATATTTAAAACCAAATACTTTAACACTTTTACTGAGGTAGTATTTTACTGGGTGACTCACTTTTACTGTGGAGGTTAGATGGTGATGGGGGAGGATGTGGAGGTTAGATGGGGATGGGGGAGGATGTGGAGGTTAGATGGGGATGGGGGAGGATGTGGAGTTTAGGGGCTGTGTTGGGTCTGGCTGTATGTGATAGAGTCTCTGTTGGCCTCTCCATCCCCAGGGACACAGACTGCTGGCTGGGACAAATGGCCTCCTGGGAGCCCTGGTCGGCATGCAATAAAGCAGACTGCACTCTTCTTCTCTCCTTCGTCAGCCTCTCTCCTCTCGCCCTGCATCTGCCACTTCCTACCTCCAATCATCCCATCCCTGCATCCCTCTCCATCCATCCCTGCATCCCTCTCCATCCATCCCTGCATCCCTCTCCATCCATCCCTGCATCCCTCTCCATCCATCCCTGCATCCCTCTCCATCCATCCCTGCATCCCTCTCCATCCATCCCTGCATCCCTCTCCATCCATCACAGTTCATCTGTACACAGAAGCAGTTTTGTGTGAAAGGTGAATGGAATCTCGCCCTAATAGCAGTATAGTTTTCCACATGACCTGAGTGACTAAGGCTATACAAACTGCAAACTCATGCTTTCTGGTTTCCCCTCCCTTGACAGTGGGCTATTAGGGGGTGTATATACAGTCTCTGTTCACTTGCCAGCCGTGACGACTAGACTGGGATGTCCTTCAGAGCACTCAGCCAGTCCACGAATATTCATCAGAGACGGGGTTTGTGAGGCAAACAGTAGAGAAGTCACTGTGCATTGTTCCTAATGAGGAACCTTAAATCTTAACTTCTCTCTCTCCTGTCGACTTGGATTGATCTATATAGTTGATACTTATGTAACTGGCTCTCCTCTCTTCTCCTCTCGGAGCTAATTTTCTCTTGTGCTGCGTTGTGAGTCGAGGGGGAGAGGAGAGGAGACCAGGGCAGTGAGCACAGACATCATTACTCTGATGGAAAAAGATGAGAATTACATGATTTTCTCTTTGCAATGTTTTTGTGGATGGCTGAGTCTCCTCTTAAGATGACAGCCTGCTACAACCAGCCTCAACTATCATCTAGTCATGTGGTACAAATCAAATCAAATCAAATGTATTTATATAGCCCTCCGTACATCAGCTGATATCTCAAAGTGCTGTACAGAAACCCAGCCTAAAACCCCAAACAGCAAGCAATGCAGGTGTTGAAGCACATTGCCTCGGAAAAACTCCCTAGAAAGGCCAAAACCTAGGAAGAAACCTAGAGAGGAACCAGGCTATGAGGGGTGGCCAGTCCTCTTCTGGCTGTGCTGGGTGGAGATTATAAGAGAACATGGCCAAGATGTTCAAATGTTCATAAATGACCAGCATGGTCAAATAATATGTCTGGGACAGGTAGCACGTCCGGTGAACAGGTCAGGATTCCATAGCCGCAGGCAGAACAGTTGAAACTGGCGCAGCAGTACGGATAGGTGGACTGGGGACAGCAAGGAGTCATCATGCCAGGTAGTCCTGAGGCATGGTCCTAAGTCTCAGGTCCTCCGAAAGAGAGAAAGAAAGAATTAGATAGAGCATACTTAGATTCACACAGGACACCGGATAAGACAGGAGAAGTCCTCCAGATATAACAAACTGACCCTAGCCCTCCGACACAAACTACTGCAGGATAAATACTGGAGGCTGAGACAGGAGGGGTCAGGAGACGATGATACCCCCAGACAGGGCCAAACAGGAAGGATATAACCCCACCCACTTTGCCAAAGCACAGCCCCCACACCATGCGAGGGATATCTTCAACCACGAACTTACCATCCTGAGACAAGGCCGAGTATAGCCCACAAAGATCTCCGCCACGGCTCAACCCAAAGGGGGGCGCCAACCCAGACAGGAAGATAACATCAGTGACTCAACCCACTCAAGTGACGCACCCCTCCTAGGGACGGCATGAATGAGCACCAGTAAGCCAGTGACTCAGCCCCTGTAATAGGGTTAGAGGCAGAGAATCCCAGTGGAGAGAGTGGAACCGGCCAGGCAGAGACAGCAAGGGCGGTTCGTTGCTCCAGAGCCTTTCCGTTCACCTTCACACTCCTGGGCCAGACTACACTCAATCATATGACCCACTGAAGAGATGAGTCTTCAGTAAAGACTTAAAGGTTAAGACCGAGTTTGCGTCTCTCACATGGGTAGGCAGACCATTCCATAAAAATGGAGCTCTATAGGAGAAAGCCCTGCCTCCAGCTGTTTGCTTAGAAATTCTAGGGACAATTAGGACGCCTGCGTCTTGTGACCGTAGCGTACGTGTAGGTATGTACGGCAGGACCAAATCAGAGAGATAGGTAGGAGCAAGCCCATGTAATGCTTTGTAGGTTAGCAGTAAAACCTTGAAATCAGCCCTTGCCTTGACAAGACGCCAGTGTAGGGAGGCTAGCACTGCAGTAATATGATCAATTTCTAGTCAGGATTCTAGCAGCCGTATTTAGCACTAACTGATATTTAGTGCTAAAGTAGAGCATTGCAGTAGTCTAACCTAGAAGTAACAAAAGCATGGATTCATTTTTCTGCATCATTTTTGGACAGAAAGTTTCTGATTTTTGAAATGTTACGTATGTAAAAAGCTGTCCTTGAAACAGTCTTGATATGTTCGTCAAAAGAGAGAGCAGGGTCCAGAGTAATGCCGAGGTCCTTCACAGTTTTATTTGAGACGACTGTACAACCATTAAGATTAATTGTCAGATTCAACAGAAGATCTCTTTGTTTCTTGGGACCTAGAACAAGCATCTCTGTTTTGTCTGAGTTTAAAAGTAGAAAGTTTGCAGCCATCCACTTCCTTATGTCTGAAACACAGGCTTCTAGCAAGGGCAATTTTGGGGCTTCACCATGTTTCATTGAAATGTACAGCTGTGTGTCATCCGCATAGCAGTGAAAGTTAACATTATGTTTTCGAATGACATCCCCAAGAGGTAAAATATATAGTGAAAACAATAGTGGTCCTAAAACGGAACCTTGAGGAACACCGAAATTTACAGTTGATTTGTCAGAGGACAAACCATTCACAGAGACAAACTGATATCTTTCCGACAGATAAGATCTAAACCAGGCCAGACCTTGTCTGTGTAGACCAATTTGGGTTTCCAATCTCTCCAAAAGAATGATATCAAAAGCAGCACTAAGGTCTAGGAGCACCAGGACAGATGCAGTCTGACGCCATTGAAAGGTCATTTACCACCTTCACAAGTGCAGTCTCAGTGCTATGATGGGGTCTAAAACCAGACTGAAGCATTTTGTATACATTGTTTGTCTTCAGGAAGACAGTGAGTTGCTGTGCAACAGCCTTTTCTAAAATGTTTGAGAGGAATGAAAGATTCGATATAGGCCGATATTTTTTAAATATTTTCTGGGTCAAGGTTTTGCTTTTTCAAGAGAGGCTTTATTACTGCCACTTTTAGTGAGTTTGGTACACATCCGGTGGATAGAGAGCCGTTTATTATGTTCAACATAGGAGGGCCAAGCACAGGAAGCAGCTCTTTCAGTAGTTTAGTTGGAATAGGGTCCAGTATGCAGCTTGAAGGTTTAGAGGCCATGATTATTTTCATCATTGTGTCTAGGGAT
The DNA here is from genome assembly GCF_034236695.1 of Oncorhynchus nerka. NCBI lineage: Eukaryota > Metazoa > Chordata > Actinopteri > Salmoniformes > Salmonidae > Oncorhynchus > Oncorhynchus nerka. The sequence continues at coordinate 44,393,962 of NC_088411.1, forward strand.
ATAGTACTAAAACACTTGAGTGTCTCTCTTGATCCTAGGTCCTGGCAGAGTTGTGCAGACTCAGGGCAACTGAGCTTTGAAGGAATATGCAGATTTAAAGAGGAGTCCGTAATTTGCTTTCTAATAATCATGATCTTTTCCTCAAATAAGTTTATGAATTTATCACTGCTGAAGTGAAAGCCATCCTCTCTTGGGGAATGCTGCTTTTTAGTTAGCTTTGCGACAGTATCAAAAATACATTTTGGATTGTTCTTATTTTCCTCAATTAAGTTGGAAAAATAGGATGATCGAGCAGCAGTAAGGGCTCTTCGGTACTGCACGGTACTGTCTTTCCAAGCTAGTCGGAAGACTTCCAGTTTGGTGTGGCGCCATTTCTGTTCCAATTTTCTGGAAGCTTGCTTCAGAGCTCGGTTATTTTCTGTGTACCAGGGAGCTAGTTTCTTATGAGAAATGTTTTTAGTTTTTAGGGGTGCAACTGCATCTAGGGTATTGCGCAAGGTTAAATTGAGTTCCTCAGTTAGGTGGTTAACTGATTTTTGTTCTTTGACGTCCTTGGGTAGACAGAGGGAGTCTGGAAGGGCATCAAATAATCTTTGTGTTGTCCGAGAATTTATAGCACGACTTTTGATGCTCCTTGGTTGGGGTCTGAGCAGATTATTTGTTGCAATTGTAAACGTAATAAAATAGTGAGGAAAAACATTAAGACATTTATTCCATGGGACAAAACTAGGTCCACAGTATGACTGTGACAGTGAGTAGGTTCAGAGACATGTTGGACAAAACCCACTGAGTCGATGATGGCTCCGAAAGCCTTTTGGAGTGGGTCTGTGGACTTTTCCATGTGAATATTAAAGTCACCAAAAATTAGAATATTATCTGCAAGGGCCGATAGCAATTCAGGGAACTCAATGAGGAACGCTGTATATGGCCCAGGAGGCCTGTAAACAGTAGCTATAAAAAGTGATTGAGTAGGCTGCATAGATTTCATGACTAGAAGCTCAAAAGACGAAAAAGTATTATTTTTTTTGTAAATTGAAATTTACTATCGTAAATGTTAGCAACACCTCCGCCTTTGCGGGATGTCACGATGAGGTATCACGATCTCTTTCAGTAATGACAGGAATGGAGGAGGTCTTTATCCTAGTGAGATTGCTAAGGCGAACACCGCCATGTTTAGTTTTGCCCAACCCAGGTCGAGGCACAGACAGACACGGTCTCAATAGGGATAGCTGAGTTGACTACACTGAATGTGCTAGTGGCAGACTCCACTAAGCTGGCAGGCTGGCTAACAACCAACCTCAAATCTCATCTAGTCATGTGGTACAACCAACCTCAACTCTCATCTAGTCATGTGGTACAACCAACCTCAACTCTCATCTAGTCATGTGGTACAACCAGCCTCAAATCTCATCTAGTCATGTGGTACAACCAGCCTCAACTCTCATCTAGTCATGTGGTACAACCAGCCTCAACTCTCATCTAGTCATGTGGTGTAACACCATAGTCTTCTCTCTCCCTTTCTGCATCTCACTCCCTCTTTCTCCCTCTCTCTCTCCCTTTCGGCATGTCTCTCTCTCTCCCTTTCTGCATGTCTCTCTCTCTCTCTCTCTCTCTCTCTCTCTCTCTCTCTCTCTCTGCATATCTCTCCCCCTTCATGTCTCTCTCTCCATATCTCTCTCCATTTCTGCATCTCTCTTTCTCTCCATCTCTCCATATATCTCTCATTTCTGCATCTCTCTCTCCATCACAGGAGGTTTTTGGCAACTTAATTGGGGAGGACAGGCTTTGTGACAATGCCCAGCCATTATTATGATCCGTCCTCCCCTCAACAGCCCCCACTGCTCTCCATATCTCTCCCCCTCTATGTCTCTCTCTCTCCATATCTCTCCCCCTCCATGTCTCTCTCTCCCTCTCCATGTCTCTCTCCATATCTCTCCCCCTCCATGTCTCTCCATATCTCTCCCCCTCCATGTCTCTCTCTCCCCTCCATGTCTCTCTCTCCCTCTCCATGTCTCTCTCCATATCTCTCCCCCTTCATGTCTCTCTCTCCATATCTCTCCCCCTCCATGTCTCTCTGCATATCTATCCCCTTTCTTCATGTCTCTCTCTGCATATCTCTCCCCCTGCATGTCTCTCTCTGCATATCTGTCCCCTTCATGTCTCTCTCTCTCCATATCTCTCCCCCTCCATGTCTCTCTCTCCCCCTCCATGTCTCTCTCCATATCTCTCCCCCTTCATGTCTCTCTCTCCATATCTCTCCCCTTTCTTCATGTCACTCTCTCCATATCTCTCCCCCTCTCCATCCTTCTATCTCTCTCAATCTTTCTCTGGAGAGAGAGAGAGAGCGAGAGAGAGAGTGTTAGCTGAGTTGGTTGGGCATGCAGTCTTAGAAAAAAGGGTTCTTCGACTGTCCCCCATAGAAGAACCCTTTTAGGTTCCAGGTAGAACCATTTTTGGGTTCCATGTAGAACGCTGTAGAAATGGTTCTTCATGGAAGCCAAAACGGTTCTACTTTGAACCAAAAGGGTTCTACCTGGAACCAACAATGTTTTTTTCAAAGGGTTCTCAGCCAAGAACGTCTTTTATGTTCTAGATAGCACGTTTTTCTAAGAGTGTACAGTAAAATGACAGTCTGCTCTATTCACTTCCAACTGGGTATCTCTGGCTACAGTACTATTTATTATGTAGACGATGTGGAATTAGCATGCACTGGAAAATGGGAATAAGAGCTAATGACGACGTCTCAAACTCTAATTATATCACGTTTTCAGACGACACAACAGTGGTAGGTCTGATTACTAACAACGGTGAGAATACAGGGAGGATGTGAGGGCCCTGGTGGACTGGTGCCAGGAAAACAACCTCTCCCTCAACGTCAACAAAACAAAGGAGCTGATCGTGGACTTCAGGAGAGAGCAGACGGGCCCACAGTGGAGAGGGTCAAAAAACTTCAAGTTCCTCGGCTGCACATTACTGACAACCTGAAACAAGTGTGGTGAAAAAGGCGTAACAGCACCTCTTCAACCTCAGGAAGAAATTTGGCCCCTAAGACCCTCACAAAATTCTACAGACGCACCATGAAGAGCATCCTGTTGGTCTGTATCACCGCCAGGTACGGCAACTGCACCGCCAGGTACGGAAACTGCGCCGCCAGGTACGGCAACTGCGCCGCCAGGTACGACAACTGCGCCGCCAGGTACGAAAACTGCGCCGCCCGCAACCACAGGGCTCTCCAGAGGGTGGTACGGCAACTGCGCCGCCCGCAACCACAGGGCTCTCCAGAGGGTGGTACGGTCAGCCCAACGCATCACTACACAGTACCCTGCCCATCGGGGGCACACTGCCTGCCCTCCAGAACATCTACCGTACCCGGTGTCACAAGGAGGCCAAGAAGATCATCAAGGACCCCCCGAGCCGCGGCCTGTTCAACCCGCTACCATCTAGAAGATCATCAAGGACCCCTCGAGCCGCGGCCTGTTCAACACGCTACCATCTAGAAGATCATCAAGGACCCCTCGAGCCGCGGCCTGTTCAACACGCTACCATCCAGAAGGCAGAGACAGTACAGCTGCATCGAAGCTGGAACCGAGAGAGTAAAAAACAGCTTCTATCTCAAGGTCATCAGACTGTTAAATAGTCACCACCAGCCGGCCTCCGCCCAGTACCCTGCCCTGAACCTTAGTGACTGTTACTAGCCTCCGCCCCAGTACCCTGCCCTGAACCTTAGTGACTGTTACTAGCCTCCATTCTAGTTCATCCTATATAACTACTGTTGTCCACTTCATATGTATATACTGTATTCTAGTCATGGTTCATCCTGCTGTCCACTTCATATGTATATACTGTATTCTAGTTCATCCTATATAACTACTGTTGTCCACTTCATATGTATATACTGTATTCTAGTCATGGTTCATCCTATATAACTACTGCTGTCCACTTCATATGTATATACTGTATTCTAGTCATGGTTCATCCTATATAACTACTGCTGTCCACTTCATATGTATATACTGTATTCTAGTCATGGTTCATCCTATATAACTACTGCTGTCCACTTCATATGTATATACTGTATTCTAGTCATGGTTCATCCTATATAACTACTGCTGTCCACTTCATATGTATATACTGTATTCTAGTTCATCCTATATAACTACTGTTGTCCACTTCATATGTATATACTGTATTCTAGTTCATCCTATATAACTACTGCTGTCCACTTCATATGTATATACTGTATTCTAGTTCATCCTATATAACTACTGCTGTCCACTTCATATGTATATACTGTATTCTAGTCATGGTTCATCCTATATAACTACTGCTGTCCACTTCATATGTATATACTGTATTCTAGTTCATCCTATATAACTACTGTTGTCCACTTCATATGTATATACTGTATTCTAGTTCATCCTATATAACTACTGCTGTCCACTTCATATGTATATACTGTATTCTAGTTCATCCTATATAACTACTGCTGTCCACTTCATATGTATATACTGTATTCTAGTCATGGTTCATCCTGCTGTCCACTTCATATGTATATACTGTATTCTAGTCATGGTTCATCCTATATAACTACTGCTGTCCACTTCATATGTATATACTGTATTCTAGTCATGGTTCATCCTATATAACTACTGCTGTCCACTTCATATGTATATACTGTATTCTAGTCATGGTTCATCCTGTTGTCCACTTCATATGTATATACTGTATTCTAGTTCATCCTATATAACTACTGCTGTCCACTTCATATGTATATACTGTATTCTAGTTCATCCTATATAACTACTACTGTCCACTTCATATGTATATACTGTATTCTAGTCATGGTTCATCCTATATAACTACTGCTGTCCACTTCATATGTATATACTGTATTCTAGTCATGGTTCATCCTATATAACTACTGCTGTCCACTTCATATGTATATACTGTATTCTAGTTCATCCTATATAACTACTGCTGTCCACTTCATATGTATATACTGTATTCTAGTCATGGTTCATCCTATATAACTACTGCTGTCCACTTCATATGTATATACTGTATTCTAGTTCATCCTATATAACTACTGCTGTCCACTTCATATGTATATACTGTATTCTAGTCATGGTTCATCCTGCTGTCCACTTCATATGTATATACTGTATTCTAGTCATGGTTCATCCTGCTGTCCACTTCATATGTATATACTGTATTCTAGTCATGGTTCATCCTATATAACTACTGCTGTCCACTTCATATGTATATACTGTATTCTAGTTCATCCTATATAACTACTGCTGTCCACTTCATATGTATATACTGTATTCTAGTTCATCCTATATAACTACTGCTGTCCACTTCATATGTATATACTGTATTCGCTGTACACACGTTTTCATCGCTCTTTCTGATATTTCTTAATTTCTTTTAACTTTTTGGATGATGTATGTATTGTTTTGTATTGCTAGATATTACTACTGGACTGAAACATAAGCATTTCACTGCACCTGCGATAACATCTGCATATCTGTGTACACAAACGTTAAACTTTCATATGATATGATGATGATGATGATGATGATGATGAAGATGCCAGTGTGTCCCTCATTAGGGGTTCTTATCTCCTTCCTAATCAGAGCTCTGCCTCACGCCACGCACACACAAATACACTACTGTTCAAAAGTTTGGGGTCACAGAAATATCCTTGTTTTTGAAAGAAAAGCACTTTTTTTTTTGTCCATTCATATAACATCAAATTGATCAGAAATACAGTGTAGACATTGTTAAATGTTGTTAATGTTGTAAATATGACTATCGTAGCTGGAAACGGCTGATTTCTAATGGAATATCTACGTAGGCGTACAGAGGCCCATTATCAGCAACCATCAATTCTGTGTTCCAATGACACGTTGTGTTAGCTAATCCAAGTTTTTCATTTTAAAAGGCTATTGGATCATTAGAAAACCCTTTTGCAGTTATGTTAACAGAGCTGAAAAACTGAAGGGCAGCATCCCGGAGTCACCTCTTCACTGTTGATGTTGAGACTGATGTTTTGAGGGTACTATTTAATGAAGCTTCCAGATGAGGACTTGAGAGGCGTCTGTTTCTCAAACTAGACACTCTAATGTACTTGTCCTCTGGCTCAGTTGTGCACCGGGGCCTCCCACTCCTCTTTCTGTTCTGGTTAGAGCCAGTTTACACTGTTCTGTGAAGGGAGTAGTACACAGCATTGTACGAGATCTTCAGTTTATTGGCAATTTCTCGCATGGAATAGCCTTCATTTCTCAGAACAAGAATAGATTGACGAGTTTCAGAAGAAAGTTCTTTGTTTCTGGACATTTTGAGCCTGTAATCGAACCCACAAATGCTGATGCTCCAGATACTGAAATAGTTTAAAGAAGGCCAGTTTTATTGCTTCTTTAATCAGAACAACAGTTTTCAGCTGTGCTAACATAATTGCAAAAGGGTTTTCTAATGATCCAATAGCCTTTTAAAATGATAAACTTGGATTAGCTAACACAACGTGCCATTGGAACACAGGAGTGATGGTTGCTGATAATGGGCCTCTGTATGCCGATGTAGATATTGCATAAAGAAATCAGCCGTTTCCAGCTACAACAGTCATTTACAACATTAACAATGTCTACACTGTAATTCTGATCAATTTGATGTTATTTTAATGGACAAAAAAATGTTGCTTTTCCTTAAAAAAACAAGGACATTTCTGTGACCCCAAACTTTTAGACGGTAGTGTATATAAATACACACACACACACACACACACACACACACACACACACACACACACACACACACACACACACACACACAACACACACACACATATATATATAAATCACTCCAGTGACAGCCCTGTCCTGCATCTCGTCCAACAGGGTGAGATTTACACCCCATGTCTAAGCATGGCCTGCAAACTGGAGCCAGTCCACAATGTCAACCCTCAAATTGGTTATCGATCTAACAATCAGGATGTGAATCACGAGTCACCAGCACTGTTTAGACACATTTTACAGTATTACCGTTTGGATTACAGTTGATATGCAGCAGAAGGTATTTGGTTTGGATTACAGTTGATATGCAGCAGAAGGTATTGGGTTTGGATGACAGTTGATATGCAGCAGAGGGTATTTGGGTTGGATTACAGTTGATATGGAGCAGAAGGTTTTGGGTTTGGATTACAGTTGATATGCAGCAGAGGGTATTACCGTTTGGATTACAGTTGATATGCAGCAGAAGGTATTGGGTTTGGATTACAGTTGATATGCAGCAGAAGGTATTTGGTTTGGATTACAGTTGATATTCAGCAGAAGGTATTTGGTTTGGATTACAGTTGATATGCAGCAGAAGGTATTTGGTTTGGATTACAGTTGATATGCAGCAGAAGGTATTTGGTTTGGATTACAGTTGATATGCAGCAGAGGATATTTGGTTTGGATTACAGTTGATATGCAGCAGAAGGTATTACCGTTTGGATTACAGTTGATATGCAGCAGAAGGTATTTGGTTTGGATTACAGTTGATATGCAGCAGAAGGTATTACCGTTTGGATTACAGTTGATATGCAGCAGAAGGTATTTGGTTTGGATTACAGTTGATATGCAGCAGAGGGTATTTGGTTTGGATTACAGTTGATATGCAGCAGAAGGTATTACCTTTGGATTACAGTTGATATGCAGCAGAAGGTATTTGGTTTGTTTTACAGTTGATATGCAGCAGAATGTATTGGGTTTGGATTACAGTTGATATTCAGCAGAAGGTATTGGGTTTGGATTACAGTTGATATTCAGCAGAAGGTATTTGGTTTGGATTACAGTTGATATTCAGCAGAAGATATTTGGTTTGGATTACAGTTGATATTCAGCAGAAGATATTGGGTTTGGATTACAGTTGATATGCAGCAGAAGGTATTTGGTTTGGATTACAGTTGATATTCAGCAGAAGGTCTTTGGTTTGGATTACAGTTGATATTCAGCAGAAGGTATTTGGTTTGGATTACAGTTGATATGCAGCAGAAGGTATTGGGTTTGGATTACAGTTGATATTCAGAAGAAGGTATTGGGTTTGGATTACAGTTGATATGCAGCAGAAGATATTTGGTTTGGATTACAGTTGATATGCAGCAGAAGGTATTTGGTTTGGATTACAGTTGATATGCAGCAGAAGCTATTTGGTTTGGATTACAGTTGATATGCAGCAGAAGGTATTTGTTTTGGATTACAGTTGATATGCAGCAGAAGGTATTTGGTTTGGATTACAGTTGATATTCAGTAGAAGGTATTGGGTTTGATTACAGTTGATATGCAGCAGAAGGTATTTGTTTTGGATTACAGTTGATATTCAGCAGAAGGTATTTGGTTTGGATTACAGATGATATGCAGCAGAAGGTATTTGGTTTGTTTTACAGTTGATATGTAGCAGAATGTATTGGGTTTGGATTACAGTTGATATTCAGCAGAAGGTATTTGGTTTGGATTACAGTTGATATTCAGCAGAAGGTCTTTGGTTTGGATTACAGTTGATATTCAGCAGAAGGTATTTGGTTTGGATTACAGTTGATATGCAGCAGAAGGTATTGGGTTTGGATTACAGTTGATATTCAGAAGAAGGTATTGGGTTTGGATTACAGTTGATATGCAGCAGAAGGTATTTGGTTTGGATTACAGTTGATATGCAGCAGAAGGTATTTGGTTTGGATTACAGTTGATATGCAGCAGAAGGTATTTGGTTTGGATTACAGTTGATATGCAGCAGAAGGTATTTGGTGCCGTAAGTAAATAGATGCTTAGGTGGCATTTCTTTAAAATGGGGGAAGCATGATATAATTACGCAGAACAAAAATATAAACGCAACATGTAAAGTGTTTCATGTTTCATGAGCTGAAATAAAAGATCCCAGAAATATTTTCTCTCAAATTTTGTTCACAATTTTTTTTAGATCCCTGTTAGTGAGCATTTCTCCTTTACCAAGATAATCCATCCACCTGACAGGTGTGGCATATCAAGAAGCTGATTAAACAGCATGATCATTACATAGGTGGACCTTGTGCTGGGGACAATAAAAGGCCACTCTAAAATGTGCAGTTTTGTCACACAACACAATGCCACAGATGCCTCAAGTTTTGAGGTAGCTTACAATTGGCATGCTGAATGCAGGAATGTCTACCAGAGATGTTGCCAGAGAATTTAATGTTCATTTCTCTACCGTAAGCAGCCTTCAAAGTCGTTTTAGAGAATTTGGCAGTACATCCAACCACCCTCACAACCGCAGAACACGTGTAGACGTGCAGTTTGCTGATGTCAATTTTGTGAACAGAGTGACCCATGGTGGCGGTGGGATTATGATGGGATTATGGTATGGGCAGGCATAAACTAGGGACAACAAACACATTTACATTTTATTGCATTCTATTGATGGCAATCTAAATGATACCGTGATGAGATCCTGAGGCCCATTTTTGTGCCATTCACCCACTGCCATCACCTCATATTTCAACATGATAATGCACGTCCACATGTCGCAAGAATCTGTGTACAATTCTTGGAAGCAGAAAATGTCCATTGAGCATGTTTGGGATGCTCTGGATCGACCTGTTCGACAGCGTGTTCCAGTTCCCGCCAATATCCAGAAACTTCGCACAGCCATTGAAGTGGAATGGGACAACATTCCACAGGCAAAAATCAGCAGCCTGATCAACTCTATGTGAAGGAGATGTGTCACGCTGCATGAGGCAAATGGTCTCACCAGATGCTAACTGGTTTTCTGATCCACAGCAGATACTAACTGGTTTTCTGATCCACACCAGATACTAACTGGTTTTCTGATCCACAGCAGATACTGACTGGTTTTCTGATCCACACCAGATACTGACTGGTTTTCTGATCCACACCAGATACTGACTGGTTTTCTGATCCACACCAGATACTAACTGGTTTTCTGATCCACAGCAGATACTGACTGGTTTTCTGATCCACACCAGATACTGACTGGTTTTCTGATCCACACCAGATACTAACTGGTTTTCTGATCCACACCAGATACTGACTGGTTTTCTGATCCACACCAGATTAACATTTCTGATCCACACCAGATACTGACTGGTTTTCTGATCCACACCAGATACTGACTGGTTTTCTGATCCACAGCAGATACTGACTGGTTTTCTGATCCACACCAGATACTGACTGGTTTTCTGATCCACACCAGATACTGACTGGTTTTCTGATCCACACCAGATACTAACTGGTTTTCTGATCCACACCAGATACTGACTGGTTTTCTGATCCACACCAGATACTAACTGGTTTTCTGATCCAAACCAGATACGAACTGGTTTTCTGATCCACACCAGATACTGACTGGTTTTCTGATCCACACCAGATACTAACTGGTTTTCTGATCCACACCAGATACTGACTGGTTTTCTGATCCACACCAGATACTGACTGGTTTTCTGATCCACACCAGATACTGACTGGTTTTCTGATCCACACCAGATACTGACTGGTTTTCTGATCCACACCAGATACTGACTGGTTTTCTGATCCACACCAGATACTGACTGGTTTTCTGATCCACACCAGATACTGACTGGTTTTCTGATCCACACCAGATACTGACTGGTTTTCTGATTCACACCAGATACTGACTGGTTTTCTGATCCACACCAGATACTGACTGGTTTTCTGATCCACAGCCCTACCTTTTTTATGAAGGTCTCTGTGACCAACAGATGCATATCTGCGTTCCCAGTCATATGAAATCCATAGATTAGGACCTAATGAATTTATTTCCTTATATGAACTGTAACTCAGTAAAATCATTGAAGTTGTTGCATGTTATGATTTATATTTTTGTTCATTGTACAAAGGACCAGATGGATGGTAAGGGCATGTATTTGATAAAAACAAGAAGGAAGCCATCTGTGGAGAGAAAACGATACATTTGACACTAGAGTGGTGGCAGGAAATGCATATCTGCGTTCCCAGTCATGTGAAATCCATAGATTAGGACCTAATTTATTCTATATCCTAATTCTATTTATGATCTCTAACATTAAAACTTTTAAATTGTTGCATGTTGCTTTTTTGTATTGATTATAATTTGAAACACAGTGGAGGTTGGCGTCGTTTAAAATGATGGAGGACGATATGTTTTTTTAGGAGCATGGCCATATTTCTATTAAACCCAGCTCAATGATGCATCGTTAGGTTTAGGCTGCTACATGATACTCTAATGTTCCCTGTACCCACCATGAGGTTGCTACAACCTAGCCTATGAATCAAAGATTACAACGTAGCTGCACAGGTTAAGAGATCTTTTGGAATCAATTTAATAGTGCCTTGCACACTCTTGCCTACAGCTAGCTGATCTAAGGTGTAATCATTAGTCCAACAGTTGTAAATGAGAGTTTCTATTGATCAAATTGAGGTATGTTTATCTCCCGTTTCGTTCCATTTGCTTCCGTCTAAGACATTTTTTTTTTCAACAGAATCAGCAGAATGAATACACCCCTGATCACACGCAAACACAGTTGACTTTCATCGCAGCCACATACAAACAGCATGATCACTTTACTCGTTGTAATGCCTTCTCGCATCTACGTGCTCTCCTCCTCTCTCACCTTTTCCTTTCAGTTGTGGACTTCAGTGCACAACACATCAGCTGTCTGTGATAAGGCACAAAAAAACTTTTACAAGCCAAACCTTCATATCATAACCGCTAACCGCAACACACTACATGGTTGTCACCATATTATCTGAAGTCATAGTCAACATAGCTAATAGAACTAGTGCATTATCAAACCCACTACAATCATTCAGTACAGTGTACAGTCAGCATACACTTTAGCAGTTACACCGGCAGGCCCCAGTGGCAATAAAGGAATAAAACCAAAAGCTTACCGTGACTTGGAAGAGTTCTAGTGTTAGATAAGCATAGCATATCTATTTGAGCCGGGTGTTTGAGTAGGCTAAACTAGCTAGCTACGTAAGTTAAAGTGAAAGAAATACTACAAAAATATGGCTAGCACTCTCTCGCTCTCCCTCTCTATCTTGCTTCTTCTGTTAAACTATTATCTTTCTCTCTCTTTGTGTCAACTACTCACCATATTTTATGCACTGCAGTGCTAGCTAGCTGTAGCATATGCTTTCAGTACTACAATCATTCTCTCGTCCTTTCATTGGGTGGACAACATGTCAGTTCAGGTTGCAAGAGCTCTGATAGGTTGGAGGACATCCTCTGGAAGTTTTCATAATTACTGTGTAAGTTTATGGAAGGGGTTCTATTAGCTATGTTGTACCATGAGCCTCCTAGGTTTTGTATTGATGTCAATGTACCCACAGGAAGACGGAAGCTAGCTGTCCTCCGGCTAAACCATGGTGCTACCCTACAGAGTGCTGTTGAGGCTACTGTAGACCTTCGTTGCAAAACAGTGAGTTTTTATCAATAATATGGTGACAGGAATATATTTAGTAGAGTTTTATCTAAAAATTATAACTTAAAAAAAAAATGTTTCACCATTTTTAATTTTTAATGACATTCGCTGAGGAGGATGGTCCTCCTCGTCCTCCTCTGAGGAGCCTCCACTGATTAAATAAAATATACCTGTACCTCATTTTGCCTTGTCCTACCATAATGAAACAGTATAGTACCATCACACTGAGCAGAAGTGTTTGAAGATAATGTTTCTTTAACCATAGGATGCAACATTGGGAATATCATCTCAAACTGTGCATTTCTCCTTCCATAACAAGGGTTTGCAAGATGCTCCAACCAGGATTTCTATACCCGTGTGCTTCCCAAACAACACCCTATTACTTTCTTTAGTGCACTACTTTACCCATAGGGTTCTGGTCAAAAGTAGTGCACTATATAGGGAATAGGATGGCATTTGGGATTCAACCCTTGTCTCAGCTCTTTCCTGGAATGTAAATGTAACAGAGAGCTATTAGTTAATAGGCCTTCACTTCTTACCCAATTAGGCTTTGAGATGTTGTGTGAAAACTGAGCCAGATTTGAACTTATTCTCCTTCAGAAATGCCAGGCAGGTTATTATCCTTTAGTGAGGAAAACAGACAGCCATAGTCTGGCTTAATTTAAACATTTTTAAGAATGACAGTGTGGTGTTACCAGATGGTTGTTCTTTTCTTTGAGTTGACTTTTAAATGGTCACAGGCTGAACTGTCTCAATACCTGAAACACAAGGCTTCTGTGTGAGATTGTTTTCTATCTAGACGACATTCTAAATGGCACACTATCCCCTATGTAGTGCACTATTTTTGACTAGGGCCCATACAGTTCTGGTCAAAAGTAGTGCACTAAATAGGGAATAGGGTGCCATTTGGGATGCACATTCTAGATTCATTTCCAGAAGGAAATGTAAAAAAAAAATGTAATGCTCAGCTTCCTTTTTCCAGCGATGTCTTGGACAACGCATTTAATTGACAGTTGTAGTTATGGTTGGTACGAAACGTGATAATTTCCCGTTGAATGGATTCATGGGGTTTTACTTGTGGCTAATGTTTTTTGATCCGTGAGCTAACGCTCATTTAAAAGAAGGTGACACTGATAGAGGGAATTAGCTAGTACAACGTGCCATCTGAATACCATACTAAGGATTATACAAGGGATTAGCCTACTGAATAAATAGGCATTATGAATCTACTTTGCAAAGCGCGTGTGTGTGTGTGGCTTGGCGGTTGATCTAGTCTAGTTTCTTATCCTGTCTGAGACAATAAAATTAAATAGAACAGTACTGTGTTTGTAATGTATGTCTCTCGGAGATAGACGTAGAAATGTGTTGTTAGAGCAGCAGGGTTAGCAGGGTTGCTGTCAGAGCAGCAGGGTTATAGGTTCTATTACTGTAGTTCTGTGTTCATCTCTTTGGATAACTGTGTCTGCTAAATATATATATATTTTTTATATTTAAAAAAAATAAATAATAAGATAGTACGAGTCCTGTGTAGCAGAGATATACACATTCTGGGACTCTACTCTACTCAGAGATGGAATTAAAGGATTTTGGGCACTGGCCAACTGGGGATTTTGTACTCGCCCGGTGACATAATGTGACGTGTGATATTTGAAAAGACAACTTTTTACCAGTCATCGGGCTAGTTTGGCACATTTTCTACAAGCCCGGATTTAAAATTACAAGCCTAGGGCTAGTGGGCTGTATCTTTACAGTGGGACACACATAAACAATAGGGCTCCAGTCAGTCAATAGCAGTCAGCAGGTGAGCCTGTCTCTCAGTCTGCTGCGTGGCAGACACCGATCAGCACTGATGTTCCCATCACACATCCACAGGTGGGCTTCCTACAGCCATCGATCCGAACCTGTCCAAGTTCGTCTGGTCTGGATTGGTCTGGACTGGACTGGGTCTGGTCTGGTCAATGGCTGCCTAGTCAACAGATCATTTGGTAAAGCATGACGATTGCCAAGCCAGAACATACCAAATTAGATACTATGAGTCCTACTTTCCAGTACTAGAACATACCAAATTAGCTACTATGATTCCTAGTCAACCTGTCTGTTTTACTAATGTGAAGTAAAGTTTCACAGTGTGTGTATCTCGCTCACATAAAATAATGAGAAACCTAATTGGCCCAGCTAGGTTGTTGAAGCCTGACTAAACGGTGTGTGGTTATGTGGGGGACTTGGCTGCCTTGGTTCAGTGGTTTAACCAATGGAGAATACAATTCAGCTGTCTCCCTAAAGACCCAATCAGATGCCAGTGGAACCAAGCCATCTGCTGTATTAGAGCGAGTTAGACATAGCATTAGAATCAGTAGAATGGAATTGTCAACGTTCCGTGATGGGTGAAACCGGCGGCCATTTTGAGTGTACCCATGAACAGATCTCCGTTCTAGTTATTGTTTTTTCTATGGGGTTGGATATGTGGCTGTATAATTACACACAGATTGACTCAGGCAAAACAGGCTGGTTGTTTTAGGTCCAATTAGTGTGGTACTTGGACACGTAGACGGTTCATTAGAGAGACTTAATTACAGTAGACTGTACCTAGACCTTCACATATGTACATTGAACTGATTGTATTCCAAGTAGCATCCTATAAAGTGCACTACTTTTATAGCGTTATTGACATTTTGAGTAATTTAGCAGAAAACGTTTATTCGGAATGTCTTATAGGAGCAATTAGGGTTTAACTTCCGCCTTGCTCAAGGGCACATTGACCTAGTCGGCTCTGGGATTCGACCCAGCAACTTTTGGGTTACTGGCCCCACACTGTCTTTGCACCCCCATTCACAGCTCAGGATAGGAATTTAAGTGTGTTATTCCCTTGGAGAAGTTAGCCACACATGATATTTTGGACTCGATTTTATTTCAGGGCGTAAATAATCTTGATTGCAGTATTCTCTATACACAGCACAAGGTTACAGCATATTCTCATAAATATATCTCATACAATACAATTTAAGGTTACAATATTTTCTCACAAATATATCTCATACAATACAATTTAAGGTTACAATATTTTCTCACAAATATATCTCATACAATACAATACAATACAATTAAAGTGTAGACATCATGTAGATTTTCTGATGAAAATAAATGTATGTATTTAGCTACAAAAATAAATAGGATTTTTTTCATAAATTATTAACATGAATGGCTACAGACTTGCTGTAGTTTCTATGAAATGAGTAGAACCACACATTAGGCTGAGAGGAAAGAAAGCCTGTATCCCAAATGGCACCCTATTCCCTATATAGAGCACTACTTTAGACCAGAGCCCTATGGACCCATGTCAAAAGAAGTGAACTATAAAGGGAATAGGGTGCCATTTGGGAAGCAGTCCAAATAAGAACCTCAACAAGCAGCATATCAACACCACTAATACATTCCTATTCATTTGCATAATTCACACAACCCGTAAAGAAACAACTTCTTCCACAGAATCACCACATCCAATTGACAAATTACCTTCAGAGATGAAACAGTATGAGACAGTATATGAGACAGTCTGAGACAGTATGAGACAGTATATGAGACCGTATGAAGCCGTATGAGACAGTCTGAGACAGTATGAGGCAGTATGAAGCAGTATGAGACAGTATGAGACAGTATGAGACAGTCTGAGACAGTATGAGACAGTATGAAGCAGTATGAGGCAGTATGAGACAGTATGAAGCAGTATGAAGCAGTATGAGACAGTATGAGACCGTATGAAGCCGTATGAGACAGTATATGAGACAGTCTGAGACAGTATGAGACAGTCTGAGACAGTATGAGACAGTATGAAGCCGTATGAGACAGTATGAGACAGTCTGAGACAGTATGAGACAGTATGAAGCAGTATGAGGCAGGATGAGGCAGTATGAGGCAGTATGAAGCAGTATGAGACAGTATGAGACAGTATGAAACAGTATGAGACAGTATGAAGCAGTATGAGACAGTATGAAACAGTATGAGGCAGTATGAGACAGTATGAGACAGTATGAGACAGTCTGAAGCAGTATTAGACAGTATGAGACAGTTTGAAGCAGTATGAGACAGTATGAGACAGTATGAAGCAGGACCTAGCACCTTTAAACATATTGCCAGCTGTAATTTGCAAACCAACATTAAAGTGCCTGTCATCCTTTAGACCAGGGCTCTCCAATCCTCTCCAATCCTGTTCCTGGAGAGGTACCCTCCTGTAGGTTTACATCAGGGCTCTCCAGGAGGGTCTCTCTCCAGGAACAGGGTTAGAGTTAAAACCTACAGGAGGGTAGGGTTGGAGTTAAAACCTACAGGAGGGTATCTCTACAGGAACAGGGTTGGAGTTAAAACCTACAGGAGGGTATCTCTCCAGGAACAGGGTTGGAGTTAAAACCTCCAGGAGGGTACCTCTACAGGAACAGGGTTGGAGTTAAAACCTCCAGGAGGGTACCTCTACAGGAACAGGGTTGGAGAGCCCTGATGTAAACCTCCAGGAGGGTACCTCTACAGGAACAGGGTTGGAGAGCCCTGATATAAACCTCCAGGAGGGTACCTCTCCAGGAACAGGGTTGGAGAGCCCTGATATAAACCTCCAGGAGGGTACCTCTCCAGGAACAGGGTTGGAGAGCCCTGATGTAAACCTCCAGGAGGGTACCTCTCCAGGAGCAGGGTTGGAGAGCCCTGATATAAACCTCCAGGAGGGTACCTCTCCAGGAACAGGGTTGGAGAGCCCTGATGTAAACCTCCAGGAGGGTACCTCTCCAGGAGCAGGGTTGGAGAGCCCAGGGCAGGGTTGGAGAGCCCTGATGTAAACCTACAGGAGGGTACCTCTCCAGGAACAGGGTTGGAGAGCCCTGATGTAAACCTCCAGGAGGGTACCTCTCCAGGAGCAGGGTTGGAGAGCCCTGATATAAACCTCCAGGAGGGTACCTCTCCAGGAACAGGGTTGGAGAGCCCTGATGTAAACCTACAGGAGGGTACCTCTCCAGGAACAGGGTTGGAGTTAAAACCTCCAGGAGGGTACCTCTCCAGGAACAGGGTTGGAGAGCCCTGATATAAACCTACAGGAGGGTAACTCTCCAGGAACAGGGTTGGAGAGCCCTGCTTTAGACTTTACTAGATAGATATCCCTCTTTGGCAGCATCATTATAGTGATGATATTAAACCTAGTTCCTACTTTTGCTCTTTCCCTATGGGTTAGGTTGCCGTCCGGACATGAATCCCATTAGTTACAATATGATCAATGTTTGCACGATAAATGTGAATATATTGATAACGATATATTCCGGTATATATATATATATATATATATATATATATATTTAGGAGTTGTTTCGACAAAGCTGAATAAACAGTACGTTGAGCCTACATACGCTGAGATCATTCAGGAGTAAGTAAGAGGAGCTGTCCGTCACTACAGTGCTGAAATAGCCGGCATGGCTTTAGTTTCCTATTTACCAGACTAGTGAGCTGTGCTCTGTCTAGACTCCCACAGAGTACCGATGGTGAATGAGAGCGTCTACATCGTATTTTCTACATCTATATGTTTCCTTCCTTATTTAGTTTTAATGTACATTGTTACATAGTTAACGATTCATATTGACTCGAGAGATAAAGTCGTAGAAACATCAACTTTTATCGCACAAACACCAAAATATACACACAGGACAACTAGCTAACGCTACTTTCACCACGTACCTGGACACGTGTCAGGAGTTGAGTGTAACTCCTGAGGATGTTGTAATATGGACACCGTAATCTGTGGGAAGTTGAGTGTGACTACTGAGGCTGGTCAAATACGGACACCGTAATGATATCTCAGTATTACTTATTTCCCTGTTTTCTGAGGTGTAACCGCCTTCGAGGCAGCAGCAGTGTTGCTCTGAGGCTTGCTGCCAGCTCCTTGGCTTTTCTCAACCGCCTTCGAGGCAGCAGCAGCGTTGCTCGGAGGCTTATTGCTCGTCTTGCACAGATCCCTCATCTCTACGAGGCCCTCGTCCAGAGCCTTGATAAAAACGGCCGAGCTGGTCTCGGTGCTGCCGTGGAAGCTGGTCACGCTGAAGAGGAGGTGGTCTTCCTGTGGGTTGTAGCAGCACCCGTAACCGTTAGGAACCACCGGGCCGTAACAACAGAACATCTCCACTGTGGTGGGGACCTGAAGAAGGTGTACCAGTTAATGCAACATGTACTTTAAGATATACACAGGTGGACTTTAACAAGAGATTCATACGTAGTTTTTAAACCGTTACCAATTACTTCATAGATATTTAATATATGTAATAAACAGTTATAACACAATTGGTTGAATATAATGTTATTTTATTTCATCTGCTTGTCAATTAAGGAGGTTAGATGTAAGCAGCATGACTTTGGATACAAACGTCTGCTAAACGGTGCATATTCTACACTATTATCATTATTATCATTATTATTATTATTATTATTATTATCATTATCATTATTATTATCATTATTATTATAATGGCTGCAATAGCAATAGACCCATAGCAAAGAGACGACGAGATGCTATACCTGACTGGTGGATAGAATGAACTGGTTACTGGCCACGTAGGTTTCATCTGTGAAGATCTCTGGCATCTCCATATGGATCTCCTGTGAGATCTCTCTGAGTCCTAGAAGGTGATTGTCTATTCCCATCCCTGTAATAGCCTGCAACATCAAATTAAAAACCCATCTTGAACCCTTAGAGCTTTAATAATATTAAATCTACTTAATATAGAGGTTTCTTATGAATAGAACATTTATCAAATAAACTTTATACCGTTTTAGTCAAACTCTCGTACTTACTGCAATTGTGGAATTTGTCTGGGCATTAATCGCATCCCACAATCGTTTAATCTTTTCTGAATCCTGTCAAATTGAATACAAACAAAAGCATAATAAATAATTGCATTTAGTCTCAAAAGTCTCAAATATAATAATATAATAATATATAATAATAATATAATATAATAATATAACATTGAACATTGTCTAAAGAGAGACAAAGTCACATATTTGACCTGTTATGAGTCATATGATAGATTGCAAGTGCTGTAAATCTGTAGAGAGATCAGATGCTTTGTTGTGTGTGTGTGTGTGTGTGTGTGTGTGTGTGTGCGTGTGTGTGTGTGTGTGTGTGTGTGTGCGTGTGCGTGTGTGTGTGTGTGTGTGTGTGTGTGTGTGTGCGTGTGCGTGTGTGTGTGTGTCTGTGTGTGTGTGTGTGTGTGTGTGTGTGTGATATACTCATCTGTTGAGAGTTCGAATAATAGAATACAAAATGTGTAGAATTGTAGGAAAAGTGTAAAAAAAAATACATTTTCTCTCCACCCCAATTGCAAAATGTGTAGAACTGCAGAAAATGTACTTTAAAACGTACTTTCCACCGTCAAGCTGGTAGACACAAAAACAAAGTGCCCTCAAATCTCGCTTAGGGCCCCCAAAAAGCTAGAGCCGGCTCTGCTGTGTGTGTGTGTGTGTGTGTGTGTGTGTGTGTGTGTGTGTGTGTGTGTGTGTGTGTGTGTGTGTGTGTGTGTGTGTGTGTGCTTGCGTGCGTGTTTATGGCTGGAATGAAGGATACTCAACTCTTACAGTTTATTTTATTTTATTTCTTTGGTACTGTTTTCACAAGTACACCGGCATGACCAAAAGTATGTGGACACCTGCTAAATTGAACATCTCAATCTAGAATCATGGGCATTAAACATCGAGTTGGTCCCCCCCTTTGCTGCATTAACAGCCTCCACTCTTCTAGGAAAGGCTTTCCACTAGATGTTGGAACATTTCTGCGGGGACGTGCTTCCATTCAGCCACATGAGCATTACTGAGGTTGGGCGATTAGGCCTGGCTCGCAGTCGGTGTTCCAATTCATCCCAAAGGTGTTCGATGGGGTTCAGGTCAGGGCTTTGTGCAGGCCCATCAAGTTCTTCCACACTGATCTCGACAAACCATTTCTGTATGGACATGGCTTTGGCATTGTCATGATGAAACAGGAAAGGTCTTTCCTCAAACTGTTGCCTTAAAGTTGTAAGCACAGAATAATCTAGAATGTCATTGTATGCTGTAGCGTTAAGATTTTCCTTCACTGGAACTAAGGGACCTGAACCATGAAAAACAGCCCCAGACCATTATTCCTCCTCCACCAAACTTTACAGTTGGCACATTGAATTCGGGCAGGTATCATTCTCCAGATTTGTCAGTTGGACTGCCAGATGGTGAAGTGTGATTCATCACTCCAGAGAACGTGTTTCCACTGCTCCGGAGTCCAATGACGGAGAGCTTTACACCATCCCAGCCGAGGCTTGGCTTTGCTGATGGTGATTTTAGTCTTGTGTGCAGCTGCTCAGCAATGGAAACCCATTTCAGGAAGCTCCCAACGAACAGTTCTTCTGCTGACGCGACATCCACAGACAGTTTGGAACTCAGTAGTGAGTGATGCAGCACTCGGCGTTGGTGAGCTTGTGTGGCCTACCACTTCAAGGCTGAGCCGTTGTTGCTCCTAGACATTTTCACTTCACAATAACAGTACTTACAGTTGACCGGTGCAGCTCTAGGAGGACAGAAATTTGACAAACTGACATGTTGGAAAGGTGGCATCCTATGATGGTGCTGCGTTGAAAGTCACTGAGCTCTTCATTTTACTGGCAATGTTTGTCTATGGAGATTGCATGGCTGTGTGCTCAATTTTATACACCTGTCAGCAATGGGTGTGGCTGAAATAGCCAAACTAACACTAACTTGAAAGGGGTGAATTTTCCGACCGCAGACAGTCTTACATTCAAACCCTTTTCATTGTTCATTAATTTTGTTCGCAGACATTTTTTCACCACAGAACCATTAATCCAAAAAAATCTAAGTTTACTGTGAAATAAAATGAGTACGTTGGTTTTAATACCCAATGATGTATACCTGCTCTATGTAGCTCATTTATCAACAAATTAAATCCAAAATAAATGTCAGATACATGTTTCAGAAATTGACTTTTTTTAATGTAGTATGTCACAGTACTGTCAATTACAGGACAATACACTGTTTTCACATCAGTCTATACACTCGGAACTACCCATTAAAATGGACTGAACGTCATTTCTGTCCCATGTGGTGTGATCATTGAAGACTCCTTTCACAATGTAATCCATTGTTTAAGCAGGCACTAGTTTGTTTGCATTCAAGCCTGTCTCGAGCATTTGGCCGTAGGTTGTCATAGAAACCGCATGTAAATATCCTCATCGTGCCTGCACCTGGGGGGGAAAACCTCTTGGCGAATCCAATCCTGAAGGAAGGTAGTACGCTCATGGGGATGACAATCATACCCCTGCCAATCTGTATTGTAATTGTGTATTGTATTTTACAGTATTGTATTGTAATCGTGTATTGCATTTTACAGTATTGTATTGTAATCGTGTATTGAATTTTACAGTATTGTATTGTAATCCTGTATTGCATTTTACAGTATTGTATTGTAATCCTGTATTGTATTTTACAGTATTGTATTGTAATCATGTATTGCATTTTACAGTATTGTATTGTAATCGTGTATTGTATTTTACAGTATTTTATTGTATTTTACAGTATTGTATTGTAATCATGTATTGCATTTTACAGTATTGTATTGTAATCGTGTATTGCATTTTACAGTATTGTATTGTAATCGTGTATTGAATTTTACAGTATTGTATTGTAATCCTGTATTGCATTTTACAGTATTGTATTGTAATCGTGTATTGTATTTTACAGTATTGTATTGTAATCATGTATTGCATTTTACAGTATTGTATTGTAATCGTGTATTGTATTTTACAGTATTTTATTGTATTTTACAGTATTGTATTGTAATCATGTATTGCATTTTACAGTATTGTATTGTAATCATGTATTGTATTTTACAGTATTGTATTGTAATCATGTATTGCATTTTACAGTATTGTATTGTAATCCTGTATTGCATTTTACAGTATTGTATTGTAATCGTGTATTGTATTTTACAGTATTGTATTGTAATCATGTATTGCATTTTACAGTATTGTATTGTAATCGTGTATTGTATTTTACAGTATTATATTGTACTTATGCATTGTAGTGGTCCTGTTCGTGGCTCAGTTCATAAGAGCATGGCACTAGCAACACCCAGAGTTGTGGGTTCAATTCCCACTGGATTCACATACCAAAAATGTATGGACTGTTGCCACGTTGGATAAAAGTGTCTCTGCTATGTACATGGCATATATTAGGGTGTTAGAAAACTACCACAGTAACTTCGTTTAAGATGCATGTTTACTGTATAGGGGATATATTTACTATTGTTTTTGCCTTTCTGGATAATGCGTGTATTGCTATTGTATTGATAGATATTACTGCGCTGTTGGATCGAGAAACATAAGCACTGCAGCTGCTGTAAAATCTCTGTAACGGTTCTCGTTGGTGGAAGGAGAGGAGGACCAAAATGCAGCGTGGTAAGTGTTCGTCATATTTTAGTAGGAAAACTGAACACTACACAAAATAACAACGAAGAGAAAACGAAACAGTTCTGCCAGGTGAACCAAACACTAAACAGAAATTAAACACCCACAGGCTACCTAAGTATGATTCTCAATCAGAGAGCACAAACGACACCTGCCTCTGATTGAGAACCATACTAGGCCAAACACATAGAAATATAACATAGAAAAAGAAACATAGACTACCCACCCCAACTCACGCCCTGACCAACCTAACACAAATAACATAGACTACCCACCCCAACTCACGCCCTGACCAACCTAACACAAATAACATAGACTACCCACCCCAACTCACGCCCTGACCAACCTAACACAAAGACCTAGACTACCCACCCCAACTCACGCCCTGACCAACCTAACACAAATAACATAGACTGCCCACCCCAACTCACGCCCTGACCAACCTAACACAAAGACATAAAAAAGGAACTAAGGTCAGAACGTGACAATCTCCTAATCCGCATAGGCGACCAACTTGGATTTGATTTGTTACATACAGTATATCTCTGAACTCGTCAATATCAGATTTAAATTTGTATTTTTTTTTATTTTTTATTTGAAATAAAAATCTTAATAGTTATCATTATAGTAGTACATTGAAGTATACCATACTTTGTATGTTTCTACTTTACAGACATACATTTTCGTTGTATTCCTCAAAATCTGTAGAAGACAAACCACTTTACATCTATAGTTTTTACCAAACGGTTAAGTGATCATCAATTAAGAGCAGTTGGATTAAGTAAAATGTCTTTTAACAACAGAGAAGAGAATCAAATCAAAACGTAATGTGAGCATTGTGAAAAGCACTTACTTTATAGGAATGTGTATTGCAATGTGAAATTTGTCTTTCTAGATGAAACTGATTAAGTTTGGTTAAAAAATGACTAGGATTTTGTGTGTTGTACTTAGTTAATTGGAAATGTGCTTTAGAGTTTTGAAACAAAAGCCTTTTCAATGATCTGTTTTGAGTTTTCTACTAAGAGTTGAGGAAATGTACCACATACTTGTGAAAATTGCAGAAAAGCAATATAAAAAAACTAAGCAGACATGATGAACAGCATTATGGGAGAAGAGGACACGATGAACAGCATTATGGGAGAAGAGGACACGATGAACAGCATTATGGGAGAAGAGGACACGATGAACAGCATTATGGGAGAAGAGGACATGATGAACAGCATTATGGGAGAAGAGGACATGATGAACAGCATTTTGGGAGAAGAGGACATGATGAACAGCATTTTGGGAGAATAGGACACGATGAACAGCATTATGGGAGAAGAGGACATGATGAACAGCATTATGGGAGAAGAAGACACGATGAACAGCATTATGGGAGAAGAGGACATGATGAACAGCATTATGGGAGAAGAAGACACGATGAACAGCATTATGGGAGAAGACGAACAAAGATGAACAGCATTATGGGAGAAAAGGACACGATGAACAGCATTATGGGAGAAGAGGACACGATGAACAGCATTATGGGAGAAGAGGACATGATGAACAGCATTATGGGAGAAAAATGACTCACAGATGAACAGCATTATGGTCCGAGAAGCCTTCACAAAGATGAACAGCATTATGGGAGAAAAGGACGGATGTTGAACAGCATTATGGGAGAAGAGGATAGAAGCACTCATTATAAGTGGACAAGCCCATTGCATGGGGAAATCAGAAAAATGACTCAAAATAAATATCGCCACTGTATGTCAATGGAGGCATAATTCACTGTCATGGAAACGACGGATAGAACAAAGGAACATAGTTTCTTTCTGGGAAATAGCAAAATAAATTTTTTGTTACATTAATATGACTTAGGTTTTTTTTAATAATATGACTGTTAGTAAAGAATGTAATCAAAGGAAAAATGTGTTGAAACAGGATTAAAACAACCAACAACATGTCCTTTTAGAGAACGTTCTTAACCTCTTGAATCTAGGGGGCACTATTTTCATTTTTGGAAAAATAACGTCCCCAAAGTAAACGGGCTATTTTGTCAGGACAAGATGCCAGAATATGCATATAATTGACAGCTTAGGATAGAAAACACTCTAAAGTTTCCAAAACTGTAAAAATATTGTCTGTGAGTATAACAGAACTGATATTGCAGGCGAAAGCCTGAGGAAAATCACATCATGAAGGGACTCTTATTTAGATCCTCTGCGTCCCTATTGAGCAGTGAATGAGACATCAACCAGATTCCTTTTTCTATGGCTTCCCTAATGTGTCTAGTGTCACAATACATAGTTTCAGGCTTTTATTTTGAAAAATGAGCCTGCGTCAGTGGTCAGCTGAAGTCTCTCAGAGTGTTTCGTGCGTAAAGGACAAATGCAGCCATTGTTTCACTCTTTCCTACTAAGAAGCCATCTGTCCCGGTTGATATATTATCAAACAGATATTTGAAAAACACCTTGAGGATTGATTATAAACAACGTTTGCCATGTTTCTGTCGATATTATGTAGCGGATTTGGAATATTTTTCGCCGTTGTCGTGACCGCAATTTCCGGTCGATTTCTCAGCCAAACGTGAAGAACAAACGGAGCTATTTCGCCTACAAAAATAATATTTTTGGAAAAAAGGAACATTTGCTAACTAACTGGGAGTCTTGTGAGTGAAAACATCCGAAGCTCATCAAAGGTAAACGATTTCATTTGATTGCTTTTCTGATTTTCGTGACCAGCTTGCCTGCTGCTAGCTAGGCATAATGCTATGCTAGGCTATCGATAAACTTACACAAATGCTTGTCTTGCTTTAGCTGTAAAGCATATTTTCAGGGTGATTAACAAAAGGCTAAGCTGTGTTTCAATATATTTCACTTGTGATTTCATGAATATGAATATTTTCTAGGATAATTTATGTCCGTTGCGTTATGCTAATTAGTGTCAGTTGATGATTACGCTCCCAGATCCGGGATGGGTAGTAACAAGAGTTAAAGGTGTACAACACCTGTAAAATGCCAGTTGTAGAGACACCTGTATGTACGCATCTGGGCTCATCTTCTGCTTCTTGATGAATTCTTTTCCATAGACCTCAAACTTGTGTACATCCATGTCCAGATCTCTAACCAGCCTGAGGAGAAGGAAATATCAATATATGTTAAAGTTCCTAATGCCTCTGTTTTTTATATCCGTGTTAAATCATGTCTGTCTGGGTAAAACTTTTAAGTAACTTTCATTAAAACGGTCAACAACAACAAAAAAACAGCTTATATGTGTATGTGTGCAATCATGTGTGTGTCTTGCCTCTGCAGTCTCTCAGCAGAAGCCTTCAGGAGGCCCTGGATGTGGGGCGTGGTCTTCCAGAGCAGTCTGCGAGGAGCAGGAAGCTCCGACACGCTGGTGGCCCTCCCTATCTTGGAGGGACTTCCTGTCCTGTGGAGAGAGCACGATCACATGACTTCCTTAGATTAGTGTTTTATTATTATTATAATTTATTATTCACTAACATAATATTGCTTCATCACTGACCTCTAATAAAATGTTAGTTGTGAATGTGAACTACACTGCAAAACATTAACTACATCATGTGTCTCATGCGTAAAATTTTAAATATCTGATTTAAGATTTAATGTAATAAACTGGCCGTTAACTATGTTGTAATGAAGTACTTTGCGTGTTTGGTGAGTAAATATGAACTCTCAGACATAAAAGCACAGGACCTGGAATAGAACCTTGGGGGACACCAGGACCTAGAATAGAACCTTGCGGGGACACCAGGACCTAGAATAGAACCTTGTGGGGACACCAGGACCTAGAATAGAACCTTGCGGGGACACCGGGACCTAGAATAGAACCTTGTGGGTCACCAGTCGTCAACTCCACCTAATCAGATTTAACCCTGTCCATATGGACACATACATGTAAATGAGTTCGGCTAGTTTGCTTACATGAATTTCATCAGGTATTCGGTACACGCCACGAGAACTATTCCCTCGAAGGGTGAATGCTCGCACACCGTGCCGCAGACTCCGTCCTCCCCTACAACAAACTGAAACAAACATTTATATTCCATTCCATGGCCTCAGGACCTGTATTGTACTGATCTAGAATCAGACCCCCCCACACACACACACACTTTGTCCATATCATCTTATTCTTTATTATCTAAAATGCTAAACTGATCCTGGATCAGCGCTACTACACCGAGACACTTGATATATAAGGGTCCAGGGTTGGCATCGCCCTACCTGCATTGGCTTGTCATACCAGCGGTTTGCCCCCATCTTCTCATGGCCTCCTCCATGGAGCATCAGCAGGGCTCGGCTGGTATCCCCAACCTCCATCCCACTGGGGTCGTCTAGACACACCACGCACAGACACTTCTCGATCACAGCCAACGACTCTCTGTTAACTGAATCTAGGGGAGGGAGGGAGGGAGATAGGGAGGGAGGCGGACAGGCGGACAGGCATGCAGACAGGCAGGCGGACAGACAGACTAGGTCAGTTTATGCAAATATATTTGTTTTCATAGTCTTCCCATGGTTTATTTCAAATTATTACTATGATTTAAATTATTATTTGATATTAGTCTTATTATTATAGTTATGATATTAAAATTATTGACAATAAGATTTTCTGAAGTGAAACCTTTAATGAGCACGTCTCTAGCCTGGGCCCATTCTGTTCTTCCATCTGACGTCAGCAGACCAAAAGGAGGCTGTCTCTCCTCCGTGTTCTCTGCCATCTTTACGATCTTCTCCAGTTGGCTTGAGATGTCCATTTCTCTCAGTGTTTTCTCCTTTACCACTAGGTCCATCACAAAGAACTGAGAAGAAGACAAATCATTTTTAGAAATAGGATTTTGGATTTGGAGTTTTTTTTTGTTTTTTTGCTCCCAAAGGGAAATTTTGTCGTTGGACATTGAACAGAGGTGATGGTATTTCCACGTAGAATATCACAGATTAAAACATACATCTGATTAAAATGTATTTCTAAGGAAGCGACAACGACAACACAAAAGACTATAAGATATGCTTTATACATAACACCTCAGAATAGATTACTGGCATTACAAAAATCTATAAAGCTTTTTCTCCGAGGAGCAATTCAATGTATCACTCAATCAGACACGTTGGGTCAATAGGCTGTTAAAAAAATAAAACCTGCCAATGCAAACACATCAGTCATTAGACCCCAATAGGCTGCTGACTAATGAAGGCAAGGTAAGAGAGGCAGAGGTTAACGATGTACCACCAGCGCCTGCTTGAACTGTGTGTCCCAAATGCCACCCTATTCCCTATGTAGTGCACTACTTTTTAAACAAGAACCCTGGTCAAATGTAG
>NC_088411.1:44432214-44537214 GCF_034236695.1 Oncorhynchus nerka
CTGCTACTCTGTCCTGGATTCCCCTCCTGACCTGCCTACCCTGTCCCAACCCCTCTCGCTCCAGCCTCAGCCTCCGCACCTGGTTTCCAGTAACCCGCCCAAGCTTCCTCTGACCTGCACTCCATCTCCCCCTTCTGTTTCAATAAATATCTTAGTTACTTCATCCCAGTCTCCTCGTCTGAGTCTGCAATTGGGTTCCCCTTTTTCACTCCACGTAACAGTTGAAGTATACACTAGATCGATGGTAGACTGCCTTTGCGTGCTTTACACATCTGGGAGCAAAAGGGTAAAGTGCATTCCACTCCACACCAGATCTGAATATTCCCACCCCACACCAGATCTGGCTTCTGTTTTCAATACAGTACAAACCTAGCATGGAGAGACAATAGATCGCTCATTACTCCCATACTGCTAACAGAATACCCATGGATTTGAATGCTTAGAGTTGCTAGAGGGTCTTGTCTGCCTCCCAAACACCGCCTTATTCCCTTTAGTGCACACTATCTCTGACCACACCCCTATGGACTCTGGTTAAATGTAGTGCACTATCTAGGCAATAGGATGCCATTTGGGATGCCCGTTTGTCTGAGCGAGGGAGGGAGTTTACCCAGTTGTGTGTGTTGATGCTCTTCTCCAGTAGCTTGTCCTGCAGCAGCTCTCCAGTGCCGCCTGGTTCTCCAAACTTCTCCACGATGGATTTAGTCTTCTGGTACTGTTCCTCCTTCACCAGGTGTTTAATACTGGTCAGGTACATGTCCAGGGTCTGCTTCAGGGGTGGGACAGGCACCTTGGGCAGGACCTAGTGTTGTGGAGATCAATCAATCACTCTCTCTCTCATCTATCAAGCAATTCATCAATCTATCTAATTTATTCATAAAGCCCTTTTTACATCAGTAAGTGTCAAAGAAATGTGTGTTACTGTACATTAACCAAGCCTATACACCAAAGGGCAGGCAGTTATTGTAATGATTGGGATAAACATTGGACTCATTGAGGCTGCACCCAAAAGGACAACATGTGTTCATCAGTGTAAGGAAGCTGTTGTCCTGTCTGTAGGCATTTATTCATTAGTCGGAGCATTGCAGCTCGTATTTGCTTCCTGAAGTGTATCTTTAAAGCTTGCATTCTTAGAACCTGAGTAAATTATTAATTCAAACCGCTTGAAGCCACGTCGAGAATGAATTTTACAGCGTCCTGTGGGAAACGAAAATGATGCCTTTGATCGAAACAGCTAAGGTTATTTTATATTGAATAAAATGCTAATTAAATGTTTACGGAGTTAGTGTGTTGATTAATTATTTGTTCGTTGGGTCCGATGTGTTGGAATCCTTCTGTCATTGTGGTCAATGTAATTTGTGAGAGTGGGTTACCAACATCAAATGTGAATCAGGTATGATTCAACGCATAGGTTGGTAATGTTATAACTCTGAATTTGCTCCAAGAAAATGGCCACTCTCGGGGAGATACATTAGAATCGTATCGTTCTGAATTCAATTGAATTTAGGCTTACTTAATTGATCCCCCATTCGGCAACTGAAGTTTCACTCCGCGGGCACGTGCTTCGTTCATATTCATCGTAACCTAAATCAATGTTGCTGTGTACTTTCTGGTAGCATAGGCTAAACTGCTCGGGGCAACGGAGAAGTTCATTGTTGAGAACCCTTTTGACTTCCCGGATTACTTCACCACGGGATTTCTCACAATTCGCAGAATGTGTATCTCTGTTGCTACAATTATGCACGGGGACTGCATCTTCTTTGGTGATTTAGTTGGTATCTTCCTACAAAACAGCCTGGATAAATTGTCCTTTACATGTAATAGGTTTAGAATTTGAAAAGTAATTTGAGTGCATTGTAGGCCTATCACGGTTTATACAACTCTTTCCTTTTGGTAGGTAGTGTGACATAGTCTCATTTTATTCTGCATCACTTTTTTTTAGATCGTTTCCGTTTGGGATAATACAAGTGTAGTCCTTCCAGCCTGTCAATTCTCTAGTTTTTGCCCCCTAGCGGTCAGCACGAGGACACGGTAGAAATATTCGCGTTTCAAAACCATCCTCTTTTCAGCACCACGGACAGCGCCTGTATCTGTTACACTAGCAGTGGTTGACAAGGTTGTTGCTCCATACTTTTTCCAAGGATAAAGTCAGTGCGTTAGTTCTGTAATCCACTTATTAAAATCTCTTCTCACTAAATGTATTTTTTTTAAACCAAAAAAAAAAAAGAGCAAGCCAAATTTGTAACAATAAATACTTAATTTTTGTAGACTATACAATTACTATACAAAACGAATTCCCTAAAATAGCCTTTCAGCAATGTTATGTTGCCAGTCACAAATAACGATGTTACAAAACAGCAACAGTATGAAAAAAAATGAAGTAAAGCAAAGCAACGTGATTCTACATGCTGGATTCTAAATCAATAAATGAATATCGATTAAGCTATTGCTTTTGCAAACCACCTGAATAACATATTTGTCTCTGACCTTATAAGCAGATAAAGCCTACATTTTAATATACCGGCAGAGATAAAGGATACTAAGGAATAACTGATGGTAAAATAGCAAGGACTATCCTTCATTACACTCGGTATGAAACTAAATCGAATGTAACAAAAAGCGTTTCTTACATAGCTTTCCCTGCGGCCTTTCGGCGGCTCTCTCTCCACGACAGGCATGCTGTTACCCGGTCTGGATCAGTCAGGTGAAAGTAATTTGAAAACCCTCAAGAGTTGGTTGAAGTTCAACCTCTTGAACGAACCCAGTACATCCAAATCATTCAAAGGGAAGAAAAAAGGGGGATTACGGTGAAATTGATTAGACTATATTTTATAACTGTAACTGTGAAGTTGTAATTATCAGTCAGATTTAAAAACTAAAATCCTTAGTGCCAATCTGTTAAATATAATACATTATTGTATAAACACAGGCTACATAACCACCAACACAATCTTTCCACAAGTATTAATCGACGAGCTGTCTCCTTCCAAGTCATCCAAACAAAGCACTTCATGCATCAGTTAACTTGCTGAACTAGCCATATGTGTGAATAATGAGGATAAGGAAAACGATTTCCGCTTACCTGAGCAATCCTTTTCTCCTGAAGAGGTCAAAAATGTTTGCAACTAGATGACAGTGTTCCGGATCCGTGTTCATAGAACTCCTTTGACGCGAAGGAATGTTCTTTCACCTCTCTGTCTCAGTCTCCAAGATATCCACGCCTACTTCAGACCCATTGCCAGGCTTTGACTTTTAGAGAACACTTGCTTAGTAAAGATGCTCTAGGTGGGGTTTGTCTCTACCCACTGGGCACAGACGTCAATTCAACGTCTATTCCACGTTGGTTCAACGTGATTTCATTGAAATGACGTGGAAACAACGTTTTTTCAACCAGTTTGTGCCCAGTGGGTACTTACCCCCGCAGGCAGCAAACTCCTCCCATCGAAATCTATTTGTGGAACATAGTATTTGACAGCTTGCCTTGCATCCCCTCTGACCACCTCTGACAAAGTAGGAAAATGATCTTGAAATAGTAGTTCTTACTAGCAGGGTAGCCGGTAGGACTTTATCGAGTGTGTCGGATCTAGGAAATAAGGTGGCTTTCCGAGTTTGAGAGCTGAAAATCAAAGAATAACTTGACTACCTATACTTGGTTGTTTAGTGAACAATATTGTTAGAACCGTTCTCCATGTAGGCGTCAGCTGCGAAGCGTTTTCACAGAGCAACAATGTCAACTTTCAGAACAATGGACAGTGCTGAGAGCCAGCTTGTTGCACTATGTCTTTACGCACAACCAAGTATACATTTACATTACGATATATGAGCTACATCATTCCTAAATAATAAGAATGTGATTCGCATACTCTCGCTGCTCGCTCTTTCTCCCCTCTCACTCACTCACTCACTCACTCACACACCCACAACACACGCACTCTCGCTCTCTGGCTCTCGTGCGTAATTGCACTGAACAAAATTATGTAATCAATACAAATCCACAGTGAAACGATTAGTTGGTTGAAGTATCATATCACCCGTACTTCAAAACTATTCGTTGATTATCTTTACAGTATGGGTTGAATAACAATCCACCCCTGTAACTGTCATTTTCTCACACATCTCTGACTGCAAAGCGTTTACTCGAAAGTCCAAATTACTCACAGATATTGTGCCAATAATGTTTGTAGCAGAGATGACTAAATTGTTAACTAACTAAATTGTTAATTAAATTACCTCAAGATCCGTCGGGATAAAAATATTGTGTATTATCTTCAACGTCCCAAATGGGGCAAAAACTGTTTGAATCAACGTTGTTTCCATGTAATTTCAACAAGAACATTCAACGTGATGACGTTGAATCATATTGGAAAACTGACTGGGTTTGAAAAAGCTCTTGAATGTAAAGGAATTTCGTCTCTTTTTTTTTTTACTCAACTTTTTAACCTTCAATCCAACGACACCGTGAACTTTGCTTTTGATTTCACGTCGAATTCACGTCGAATTCACATTATTTGACAACTCAACCAAATGTAAATCAAAAGTAGACGTTGAACTGACGTCTGTGCCCAGTGGATCTCTTTTATTCAACATGGGGATTGCAAGTTTACATAAGCATTCATATCAACTTGTTTATTTGGTAATATTATGACCTTCGTTTGATTAAAATATGGTTTAATCATCTCACTATAAATAATTATGACACACACAAAACACGTTTATATTTAAATACAATTTATTATAACTATAGTCGATAAATTAACATATGTTAATATGTCTACTCAGGATATAGGACGTTGTTATTGAGCTATTACGGATACTTATGCTTTGACAATACACGCATACATCACGCATACGCTCAAATATGCATAGGCACACATACAATTTAATAATTTACTATGTAAATATTCACATATGTACAAAACGCATTCCAATATAATACACTACATTTTCAGGAAAACATAACTTCAATGAAAAATACAGATGTCACAATTACGTTTCAAAATTAGATGTGGAAAAGAAAAACCCCAATTACAAAAATGTAAATGAAAATGATTGTCAATATGTCAACGAAATTATAAATGCAATCATAGGTTGACAAACCTAAAAAACGAGTTATTTTTGTGATGCGTTGATAGTTGGTCGTGTATTTATCATATCAATATAACATTTTACATACATTTATCTATTTACCTTTTTACAATACTCTGCAGTAGTTATGCGCACACAGTGACTTGTATTAGACCTTTTAGATTAGACGGCCAGAAGAAACATATTACATACATAGAACACGTGTTCAAAGACCATGACATTACAGTCAAAATAAAATCCCCTTTGGAAACGGGTCACACCATCATGATTAGGTGATTTGGTATGTGTATGTTGTACACCAGTAGCCCTACATTACAGAGTGAAGCGACTGTCTACCCCACTCTTTTGGCAGGTACTTAAATCCGAACGGAATGTGTACAAATTCTCGAACTCTCGGTAATGGATTCGGGGACGTTCTAAGTATTGCTACAGTATTCTAGATGTAGTCTGAATATTCTAACTGTACTCTGGACCCGATAATTCATCTACAGAGGCGAGTGTTTGTGCTCTAAACGGGTCGAACCCTCCATTCTCATCCACCACCACGGGCAAGCAGTCCCCAGCTGAACTATAGCCCTTCTTCTTGCCTCTCCGCTCCTCCATTTTCATGGTATCACACAGACCCTCGGGTTCATCATCGTCCACCAACAGGTTATCTCTCTCAGAGAAGGACGGTTTCATTTGGCACACGTTGCGGAGAAACAGAAGGGCCGGAGCGTACAGGACGTTGACGAGGCCCATGCCCAGGTTGAGTTGAACAAACCCATAGTTGTGCACTATATTTCCCGCCACGATAGGACCCATGGCATAGGCGACAGAATAGGAGATATCAGCTAAAGCGTAGACGCTGCCGTACACGGACACGTGACGCACGTCGACCAGAAAGGCAAGAGTTGGCAACAGGGCGGTGTCCACGAGAGCGATGCCGAAACATATGCCGCACAACGGGGCGATTAACTGGCCGAATGTTTTGCATGCTGGAATGGTGCACGAGCTGGCCCCGATAATGACCATACCTAAGGCTCCATAGAACCACTGCAGGTTGGGGTACTTAGCAGCCAGTTTGACGGTCATGTAGACACCCAGAACATGTGGGAAGAAAGCAGGCAGCCAACATAATCCCATTTCCCACTTAGTTGAATGCATGGTGCTCTCCATCCAGTTGGCTATAGTGGGCTCCAGAAAGGCCAGCGGGATATTACACACTGTCAGGGCACCTGCCACGACAGCTATGTAGGGGTCAACCATTAGTTTGTAGATGGGGGTGCCCACCGGCATATTGTCTCTAGTCCTGTTCGAGAACGGCTTGATCACTGTCAAGAGCAGAATCCCGTCTATAAGGCAAACCACGGCGAGAACGATAAACGGTACTCTTTTACCTGCAAACTCGTACAGGATACCCCCAAAGGGTGGCGCTACCAGGCTCCCAAAAGAGATGAACGCCAGGGCGATACCGAGGGCTTTAGTTCTCTCCGATTCTTCGGTGTATTTATCTGCTATCATGGCAATTCCTGAGGTGTCCGCGAAAGCTGAGCCCAGACCTTGTAAACTACGGGCGAAAAACAGCGTCGCGTAGTTCTCAGCAAAAGCAAATATACACGTAGAGAAGAACATGACGGTTAGTCCGATTAGGAGGGGGATATCGTATCCAACACGATCTATGAAAGTTCCTGACAACGGGTTGACTAAAAGCTGCAGGATAGCTTTCGATGCAAACAGTACTCCTATTTGAACATCTAAATTGTCCCTGTTGGTTTTAGCTTGGGCTGAGCTCATTGTGGTGTTGATTGAATAATTCTGATGTATAACTAGGTGGACGTGCTCTGCTTGCTCAAGCTCTAAATCAGCAAGGTAGTCGGGAATAATCGGGACTATAACCATATAGAGCATATTGTCTAGAAGGAGAGCCACGCAGACAATGACTAAAATAATCCGTCTTTGGTGGTCGGGGGCTTTCATTTTGTTGCCAAACTGTTTGGTTTTTTCTCCCATCTCGGACAGTTTTACAGCGGCTGATTTGGCCAACCCGGAGGACCCCCCTGTATCCATGATGATCTGCTATTGTTGTTGTCAATACAAAACGGCAGTGTTGTTTTCTTCTCCTCTCTCGTCTCTGCTCTCTTATACAGAAATCTCAGCACTACAGATAATACTATCCTTGAACATTTACGTAGCTGTTTCTTGGTTCACTTACGCGGTGCGAAAGACAAAAGGGTAGCAGGCTTGGAACTTTCCTCCGTGTGATTTTCTGACAGCGCGCGATGCTGCGGGCTTCATCGGTGGTTGGTCTTGTTTCACCCCCAGTTGCGCTCACATTAGGCGCTGTTTCATGGTCCGGAGTAGTGAAGTGGTGAAATATTTTTGTGCTCTTCTCTACACGGTGTAAAGAATTCAAACTCTAATAATCCATGTCAAGTTTCTATGGAAACGTTTTTAGAAGTTGTTTATGGAACTTGAGACCCTATATGTCCGATTCCAATGCTCATATCTCCTACTGTATCACCTGTAGCACGTTTGTGTTCCGTTCTGAGATCAGGAATGGCTTCGTTGCCATTGGTGCTTACGCATTGACTCGCAGGTCTGTCGATATTTTTTTTGTTTATTTTTTTCCCCCTCTCTCTCAATTTCACCAAGGGCTGTGACGCATCACCAACTTGGCCCCAAGTGGATCCTTTGCCAGTTGCGTCCTTTATGCTAATTCAGAAAATTGCATTAGTGAGCGTCATCACGACTCCTCCATACACGAGCGCAGGAAAACTCTCCCAGCAGGGCACACTGCTTAACCCTTGAGTTTCCTGAAGTACTTAAACGTATATTCTGTAACATTCCATATGTTTAGGCCTACATTGTAAGCCTAATATCAATGATTGAACGTGTCACTGTTTCTTTACAATTCTTTAATCACCATAGATTAATATACTGGCAATATAGAGGATATCTGGAAAATAACTCATATATGTCTAATTAGGCCTATGGGTATCGTTATTTCAAATCGAGAAGACTAACCTTAGTTTGTGGATTTGGCTTTGTTGAAAAAGTATTCATTGATCCAGTCACAGCAATCTTTCCAATATAACCTAAAACATCCTAAATAAATATTGATACCTGCAGCCATTTTTTTATGTAAAATATTTACTACCTGACGTATATACTTTATGTCCCATACAGGCAATCATAGCCTATTGTCCGCTTATATTATCATAATATAATCATATATAATATTGCCATATATTAAACATGAATGTAACAACATAATACTGAACCTGTAAATAGCTGTACAGCGACGCTCCCCATCCAACCTGACAGAGCTTGAGAGGATCTGCAGAGAAGAACGGGACAAACTCCCCAAATATATATATATATTTTTTAAACATTTATTTAACCAGGCAAGTCAGTTAAGAACAAATTCTTATTTTCAATGACGGCCTAGGAACAGTAGGTTAACTGCCTGTTCAGGGGCAGAACGACAGTTTTGTACCTTGTCAGCTCTGGGGTTTTGAACTCGCAACCTTCCGGTTACTAGTCCAACGCTCTAACCACTAGGCTTGAATACTTATGTAAATAAGGTATTTCTGTTTTTATTTTTATTTATTTTTTATAAATGTGCAAAAATATATTTAAAAAATATATATGTTTTCACTTCGTCATTATGGGTTATTGTGTGTAGATTGATGAGGTAAAAATACATATTTATAATCAAATTTAGAATAAGGCTGTAATGTAACAAAATGTGGGAAAAGGGAAACGGGTCTGAATACTTTCCGAATAAACAGTACATAATACGCAGCTTCACCGGTTCTTTCTTGTGTTTGGATAGTTTGTTACGTAGTTGCAGATGTACGCCTACTAGTTACACAACCTGGTCTCAGAGCATTTCCTATTATTCGGTATGTAAATCCGAGACACTCCATTTAACATGATTATGTTTGGTATGGTTCATAAGACAGATGGTTACTTAAGGAAAAGGAGGGTGGTTGTTCGGGGTGGATGGGTAGGCGTAGAATAAGAATGTCTAGCAACCCAAAGGTTGGGAGTTCAAATCTCATCATGGACAACTTTAGCTAATTAGCAACTTTTCAACTACTTGCTACTTTGCAACTAAACTACTTAGCATGTTAGCTAACCCTTCCCATAACCCTAACCTTAATAACCCTTTAACTTAACTCCTAAATTTAAACCTAACCTTAACCCCAAGCCCCTAGCCATGGTATATTTAGCAAATTCGTAACATATGGTATGTTTTGCCAAATTCGTAACATATAATACAAATTGTAATTCATAACGTATCACACGAAATGGGTGATGGACATCCACAAATGTATACATACCATAAGAAACATATCATATCATACTAAATGAAGTGTCACGGATTTACGTACATAATAATATGTAATGCTCTGAAACCAGGTTGAGTTACAGAGAAATGTATCGTGTATCGTGTCATTTAATTAAAATGAAGCCCTGTCTCATCGTTACCCTCCATGCCACGTATCTTGTGCTTGCTCTGGGATGATAGTGGCATTGGCGCCCGGATGAGCGTTTCAGCACCACGGCAGAGTGAACAGCTCCCTTCCAGTGAGCAGCCAGACGGGCTCCGCATTTGGACCTGTAAAGTGATCAATTCAGTAGCATATTTCTCTATGAAGTATCATTTAAAACGCACCCGAATTATTAAACGACTTAACCTATACTAACTGACAGTTATTTTGTTTGAATTCTCAGGCTAAACGATTTATTATCCCACGCCAGGTCAGGAAATCCCAGAATGTTACGTCATTCACGCACACAAAGCGAGTATTTTTCTCTGCCATAGAGCGTTGAGATTGCATAGTAACTAAATAGCCTGTTTCTGAAGGGAGCAGGCTTCCGGAGTAGGCACTTAGTTACTATACACATATACAAGACAATGGTGCAATCTAGTGGTCAATAAAAAGACTACAGTTCTATTATGTCTCATGTACAGGATGTAAGTCTTGATGTGATTGTAGCACACTCTTTAGCACCCGTACCCGATGTGTCATGGTGCAGCCATTGGTAATGGACGAGAGTTTCAGTCCCAGAATGGAGTAGACAGCTCCCGGCAATATTTCAAACAGGTGGGTTAGTTAACCCTTTTGATCAAACATCTTTTAGAGGTCTTTATAAATACAATTGTTATTGACAATCGTCTTTTTTCAGTAACTTTCCAGAACTTTCCAGAAATCCTGGATGGAGAATTCGGTATTTTATGCCTTTTTCCGCTCTGATTCCAGGAATCTAACAACCAGGATTTCTGGAAAACTTGGTATTTTTGTTGTTGTTGAAAATCACCAAAATCATGTCCCTATTATATCAGTCTCAACTGTTCCTAAGTGTGCCTGTGGCGTAGTCATATCATCTGTGTCCACTAGATGGCGCTACACGCGTGGTGATAGTACCCAGGCCTGATTGATAGGATGCAAAATCAAGGATATTACCATGCTATCAATAATCGTGTTAACATGACTATTATTAATCCATTCAAAACCACTCACTGTTGTTAACATAAATATTTAAGCCATGAATCATAAAAACAAACATATGTTTTAGTCAAATTTGCAGGTTTTCTGAAAACTCTGGTTGGAAGTTTCCAGATTTCCGTTCCGATTCCAAGAATCTTTCAACCAAGATTTCTAGAAAACCTGGGAATTTTAGGGAAAGTTCCAGAATTTTGCAACCCAACACACTGTAAAGAAAACATTTTAAACCAACTCAAATCAAATCAAATGTTATTTGTCACATACACATGGTTAGCAGATGTTAATGCGAGTGTAGCGAAATGCTTGTGCAAGATGCAGTAGATGGTATAGAGTACAGTATATACATATGAGATGTGTAATGTAGGGTATGTAAACATTATATTAAGGGGCATTGTTTAAAGTGGCTCCCTCTGCTGTTTCCTGAAGTCCACGATCATCTCTTGTTGAAAAAACATATTGCGCTGTTGACTGATCTAAAAGAACACTGAATAGATAGTTATGATTTGGCCTGCATAATCCTTGTGACTAAATTACCTGTCAACCAATAAGGGTGTTAGTGGCACCCTAGAAAAACATCATTCTTCATCAACGGCTGGCTAGGGGACACGGGCCGTGCACTTGCTAAATGAATAAAGAGGATCGTTTTCGTCCCAAATGGCACCCTATTCACTACAGAGTGCACTACTTATGACCAGGACCCATAGGGCTCAGGATGACAGACACCATGCCGCACCTTTCTGAGGTTTGAGTCCCAAATGGCACCCTATTCACTACAGAGTGCACTACTTATGACCAGGACCCATAGGGCTCAGGATGACAGACACCATGCTGCACCTTTCTGAGGTTTGAGTCCCAAATGGCACACTATTCACTACAGAGTGCACTACTTATGACCAGGACCCATAGGGCTCAGGATGACAGACACCATGCCGCACCTTTCTGAGGTTTGAATCCCAAATGGCACACTATTCACTATACAAAGCACTACTTTTGACCAGAGCCCTATGGGCACCCCAATGGACCCTGATCAAAGTAGAGCACCATATAGGGAATAAAGGTGTCTACTACATAGGGATAGAGTGCTATTTGAGACTCAGACCCAGATGGTAAAGTTGCCAAGTGTGAACATGTGAAAACTGTCCTCCTTATTCATTTAGAAAGTGCACGGGCAATGTGCCCTAGCCCGCCACTCCCGTTAATGAAAAAAAATGTTTTTCTAGGGTGCCACTAATGCCCTTATTGTGTGACAAGGCTGTTACTGTAGGCTATGCTATCGTCTCCTGGAGGGAGAGCATTCTGTGAGGACACACTGAGTCAGTCAGGGTAATCCCCAGTGTTACACGAGAACACACTGAGTTAGTCAGGGTCATCCCCAGTGTTAGACGAGGACACACTGAGTCAGTCAGGGTAATCCCCAGTGTTAGACGAGAACACACTGAGTCAGTCAGGGTAATCCCCAGTGTTACACGAGAACACACTGAGTTAGTCAGGATCATCCCCAGTGTTAGACGAGGACACACTGAGTCAGTCAGGGTCATCCCCAGTGTTAGACGAGGACACACTGAGTCAGTCAGGGTAGTCCCCAGTGTTAGACGAGGACACACTGAGTCAGTCAGGGTAATCCCCTGTGAGGACACACTGAGTCAGTCAGGGTCATCCCCAGTGTTAGACGAGGACACACTGAGTCAGTCAGGGTAGTCCCCAGTGTTAGACGAGGACACACTGAGTCAGTCAGGTAGTCCCCAGTGTTAGACGAGAACACACTGAGTCAGTCAGGGTAATCCCCAGTGTTAGACGAGGACACACTGAGTCAGTCAGGGTAATCCCCTGTGAGGACACACTGTCAGTCAAGGTCATCCCCAGTGTTAGACGAGGACACACTGAGTCAGTCAGGGTAATCCCCAGTGTTAGACGAGGACACACTGAGTCAGTCAGGGTAATCCCCAGTGTTAGACGAGGACACACTGAGTCAGTCAGGGTAATCCCCAGTGTTAGACGAGGACACACTGAGTCAGTCAGGGTAATCCCCAGTGTTAGACGAGAACACACTGAGTCAGTCAGGGTAATCCCCAGTGTTAGACGAGGACACACTGAGTCAGTCAGGGTAGTCCCCAATGTTAGACGAGAACACACTGAGTCAGTCAGGGTAGTCCCCAGTGTTACATGTGTTCTCAGGGCTGAGATGTGGCGACTGAATGACAGTGGCCTGGCTGGTGTAGGATTAAGATTAGGATCCCTTTATTCCTCAATTGTATACAAGGTCCAACTGAACTTTGACTTCCGCTTCATCCCGATCCCTCCGAAAGACACACATACATATCAAATCCAATTTTATTTGTCACAATGCGCCGAATACAACAGCTGTGGAATTTATCGGGAAAGGCTTACTTACAAGCCCTTAACCAACAATGCATTTTTAAGAAAATAGAGTTATTTACAAAATAAACTGAAGTAAAAAAATAAAATAATATAAAAAATATTGATAAAATAACAACAACGAGGCTTTATACAGGGTATTACGGTACTGAGTCAATGTACAGGCTTTATACAGGGTATTACGGTACTGAGTCAATGTACAGGCTTTATACAGGGTATTACGGTACTGAGTCAATGTGGAGGCTATATACAGGGTATTACGGTACAGAGTCAATGTGGAGGCTATATACAGGGTGTTACGGTACTGAGTCAATGTGGAGGCTATATACAGGGTATTACGGTACTGAGTCAATGTGGAGGATATATACAGGGTATTACGGTACAGAGTCAATGTGGAGGCTTTATACAGGGTATTATGGTACTGAGTCGATGTGGAGGCTATATACAGGGTATTACGGTACAGAGTCAATGTGGAGGCTATATACAGGTGGTACTGGTACAGAGTCAATGTGGAGGCTATATACAGGGTGTTACGGTACTGAGTCAATGTGGAGGCTATATACAGGGTATTACGGTACTGAGTCAATGTGGAGGATATATACAGGGTATTACGGTACAGAGTCAATGTGGAGGCTATATACAGGGTGTTACGGTACTGAGTCAATGTGGAGGCTATATACAGGGTATTACGGTACTGAGTCAATGTTGAGGCTATATACAGGGTATTACGGTACAGAGTCAATGTGGAGGCTATATACAGGGTGTTACGGTACTGAGTCAATGTGGAGGCTATATACAGGGTATTACGGTACAGAGTCAATGTGGAGGCTATATACAGGGGGTACCGGTACAGAGTCAATGTGGAGGCTATATACAGGGGGTACCGGTACAGAGTCAGTGTGGAGGCTATAAACAGGGGGTACCGGTACAGAGTCAATGTGGAGGCTATATACAGGGGGTACCGGTACCGAGTCAATGTGGAGGCTATATACAGGGGGTACCGGTACCGAGTCAATGTGGAGGCTATATACAGGGGGTACCGGTACAGAGTCAATGTGGAGGCTATATACAGGGTGTTACGGTACAGAGTCGATTTGGAGGCTATATACATTGTGTTACGGTACAGAGTCAATGTGGAGGCTATATACAGGGTGTACCGGAACAGAGTCAATGTGGAGGCTATATACAGGGGGTACCGGTACAGAGTCAATCTGGAGGCTATATACAGGGTGTTACGGTACAGAGTCAATTTGGAGGCTATATACAGGGTGTACCGGTACAGAGTCAATGTGGAGGCTATATACAGGGGGTACCGGTACAGAGTCAATGTGGAGGCTATATACAGGGGGTACCGGTACAGAGTCAATGTGGAGGTTATATACAGGGGGTACCGGTACAGAGTCAATGTGGAGGCTATAAACAGGGGGTACCGGTACAGAGTCAATGTGGAGGCTATATACAGAAGGTACCGGTACAGAGTCAATGTGGAGGCTATATACAGGGTGTTACGGTACAGAGTCGATTTGGAGGCTATATACATTGTGTTACGGTACAGAGTCAATGTGGAGGCTATATACAGGGTGTACCGGAACAGAGTCAATGTGGAGGCTATATACAGGGGGTACCGGTACAGAGTCAATGTGGAGGCTATATACAGGGGGTACCGGTACAGAGTCAATGTGGAGGTTATATACAGGGGGTACCGGTACAGAGTCAATGTGGAGGCTATAAACAGGGGGTACCGGTACAGAGTCAATGTGGAGGCTATATACAGGAGGTACCGGTACAGAGTCAATGTGGAGGCTTTATACAGGGGGTACCGGTACAGAGTCAATGTGGAGGCTATATACAGGGGTACCGGTACAGAGTCAATGTGGGGACTATATACAGGGGGTACTGGTACAGAGTCAATGTGGAGGCTATATACAGGGGGTACTGGTACAGAGTCAATGTGGAGGCTATATACTGGGGTACCGGTACAGAGTCAATGTGGAGGCTATATACAGGGGTACCGGTACCGAGTCAATGTGGAGGCTATATACAGGGGGTACCGGTACCGAGTCAATGTGGAGGCTATATACAGGGGCTACCAGTACAGAGTCAATGTGGAGGCTATATACAGGGGTACCGGTACAGAGTCAATGTGGAGGCTATATACAGGGGGTACCGGTACAGAGTCAATGTGGAGGTTATATACAGGGGGTACCGGTACAGAGTCAATGTGGAGGCTATAAACAGGGGGTACCGGTACAGAGTCAATGTGGAGGCTATATACAGGGGGTACCGGTACAGAGTCAATGTGGAGGTTATATACAGGGGGTACCGGTACAGAGTCAATGTGGAGGCTATAAACAGGGGTACCGGTACAGAGTCAATGTGGAGGCTATATACAGGATGTTACGGTACAGAGTCAATGTGGAGGCTATATACAGGAGGTACCGGTACAGAGTCAATGTGCGTGGGTGCAGGTTAGTCGAGGTCATTTGTACATGTAGGTAGTGGTGAAGTGACAATGCATAGATAATAAACAGCGAGTAGCAGCAGTGTAAAAACAAAGGTGGGAGGGGCGGTGTCAATGCAAATAGTCTGGTGGCCATTTGATGAATTGTTCAGCAGTCTTATGGATTTGGGGTAGAAGCTGTTAAGGAGCTTTTTGGACCTAGACTTGGCGCTCCGGTACCGCTTGGTGTGCAGAGAGAACAGTCTACAACTTGGATGACTGGAGTCTTTCACCGTTGTTTGGGCCCTTCTCTGACACGCCTAGTATAGAGGTCCTGGATGGCAGGAAGCTCGGCCCCAGTGATGTGCTGGGCCCTACGCACTACCCTCTGTAGCGCCTTACGGTCGGATGCCAAGCAGTTGCCATACCAGGCGGTAATGCAACCGGTCAGGATGCTCTCGATGGTGCAGCTGTAGAACATTTTTTGAGGATCTGGGGACCCATTCCAAATCTTTTCAGTCTCTTGACTGGGAAAAAGCTGGAGAGGTTGGAGCAGGGGACTGCCACACTGGGCGCTGTGGAGCAGTTGTTGTGGGTGGTGAAGTGCCTTGCTTAAGGGCACAACGGCAGGCAATGACATCTACGATTTGATACCAGCAAACCTCCAGTTGCCGCTTCACTTCCCGCTAGATTTCTCCCGTCAGGCTTAGGTTGGTGGCTCTTCTCTCTAACCGCTAGGTTGCTAGGTTACCTGCCCCCCGTAGCAATAATGCCACAGCCTTTGGCACACATGCAAACCGTGTTGGCATCTATCGGCCTGCTGTCCTTTGATGCAACATCTCTGTGTTCTTGACCCCACTGTCATCCTACAATCTCTCTCTATCTGAAGAAAAGAGAAAAGAGTGTGTGTGTCTGTGTGTGTGTGTGTGTGTGTGTGTGTGTGCGTGCGTCTTGTGTGTTTGTGTGTGTGTGTGTCTATGAGTGTATGTGTGAGAGAGAGAGATAGTGGTTTAATGAATTAGAGCAGGAGACTCTCTAAAATCCTAGTGACGCAAATATGACCTAATCCAGATTATACTCCATCCTTAATCTGCAAAAAAAAAAAAAAAGTATATCTTAAAAAAGGTTATTGAGTCACTTCTTTAACACAGGTTTTGTTTGTGTATATATTGCTGTATGATT
Organism: Oncorhynchus nerka; assembly: GCF_034236695.1. Classification (NCBI taxonomy): domain Eukaryota; kingdom Metazoa; phylum Chordata; class Actinopteri; order Salmoniformes; family Salmonidae; genus Oncorhynchus; species Oncorhynchus nerka. The sequence continues at coordinate 44,448,793 of NC_088411.1, forward strand.
CCATGTAAAAGTTAGTTTATATATATTATAAACGGAAGTACAATAGTGTTTTTCACCTGCAATATCAGTTCTGTATACTCACAGACATTATTTTTAACAGTTTTAGAAATGTTCAGAGTGTTTTCTATTCTAATGCAATTCCAATTATATGCATATCCTAGCTTCTGGGCCTGAGTAACAGGCAGTTTACTTTGGGCACGTCATTTATCCGAACTTCTGAACACTGCCCCCTAGCCCTAAGAGGTTTTAAACTTAGTTAAATTATAACCTGATGTACAATGCTGTGGTAATGCAGTGTAGCCTACCACAGGGTGGATTTCAATCAAACCATTCAAATCAGCTGTAGTCAGACACACGTGAGTCCCCAAATATGATTGTCTTCCTCCCAGTCTACTCTATAGTCTCCCAGTCTACTCTATAGTCTCCCAGTCTACTCTATAGTCTCCCAGTCTACTCTATAGTCTCCCAGTCTACTCTATAGTCTCCCAGTCTTCCTCAATAGTGTGCAGCGAATTCTACTAGATTAAAAGCCAACAATGAGTATGACATGCTAGCATTTTAAAGGATACTAAACATTAGAAATTTCACAACCTATAAAGCTTTATTATTTCCCATATCCAAAAATGGTAATTATTCAGAACGTCGGTACGGGACACTAGCCGTTATCTCTGTGTGGATCAGGGCGTAATTCAAATGGTACATCTCCTGAAGGCCTATTCCTGACTCACCATTCACTAGTTAGTGCACTAGGGTGCCATTTGGGATGCATCCTTACGACAACACTACCGTACTGAAAGACTTTCAGCAATCTGTCTCCTGTCACTGTGAACCCAGTTGAAACTGGGATGTTTAAAGGTGGATTAAGGTTGATCTTTGGCATCGGATGATAAGCAGCATCGTTGGTCCTGCGGGAGACACACATCCTAGAGACACATCCTAGAGACACATCCTAGAGACACATCCTAGAGACATCCTAGACACATCCTAGAGACACATCCTAGAGACACATCCTAGAGACACATCCTAGACACATCCTAGAGACACATCCTAGAGACACATCGTAGAGACACATCCTAGAGACACATCCTAGACACATCCTAGAGACACATCCTAGACACATCCTAGAGACACATCCTAGACACATCCTAGAGACACATCCTAGACACATCCTAGACACATCCTAGACACATCCTAGAGACACATCCTAGAGACACATCCTAGAGACACATCCTAGAGACATCCTAGAGACACATCCTAGAGACACATCCTAGAGACATCCTAGAGACACATCCTAGAGACACATCATAGAGACACATCCTAGACACATCCGAGACACCCTAGACACATCCTAGAGACACATCCTAGAGACATCCTAGACACATCCTAGACACATCCTAGAGACACATCCTAGAGACACATCCTAGAGACATCCTAGACACATCCTAGACACATCCTAGAGACATCCTAGACACATCCTAGAGACACATCCTAGAGACACATCCTAGAGACATCCTAGACACATCCTAGACACATCCTAGAGACATCCTAGAGACACATCCTAGAGACACATCCTAGAGACACATCCTAGAGACACAACCTAGAGACATACCCTAGAGACACAACCTAGAGACACGACCTAGAGACATCCTAGAGACACATCCTAGAGACATCCTACACACATCCTAGAGACACATCCTAGAGACACATCCTAGACACATCCTAGAAACACAACCTAGAGACATCCTAGACACATCCGAGACATCCTAGACACATCAAAGACACCCTAGACACATCCTAGACACATCCTAGAGACACATCCTAGACACATCCTAGAGACACATCCTAGAGACATACTAGACACATCCTAGACACATCCTAGAGACACATCCTAGAGACATACTAGACACATCCTAGAGACACCCTAGAGACAATCTAGACACATACTAGAGACATCCTAGAGACATCCTAGACACATACTAGAGACATCCTAGAGACACATCCTAGACACATCCTAGAGACACATCCTAGACACATCCTAGAGACACATCCTAGACACATCCTAGACACATCCTAGAGACACATCCTAGAGACATCCTAGAGACACATCCTAGAGACATCCTAGAGACACATCCTAGAGACACATCATAGAGACACATCCTAGACACATCCGAGACCCCCTAGACACATCCTAGAGACACATCCTAGAGACATCCTAGACACATCCTAGACACTTCCTAGAGACACATCCTAGAGACACATCCTAGAGACATCCTAGACACATCCTAGACACATCCTAGAGACATCCTAGACACATCCTAGAGACACATCCTAGAGACACATCCTAGAGACATCCTAGACACATCCTAGACACATCCTAGAGACATCCTAGAGACACATCCTAGAGACACATCCTAGAGACACATCCTAGAGACACAACCTAGAGACATACCCTAGAGACACAACCTAGAGACACGACCTAGAGACATCCTAGAGACACATCCTAGAGACATCCTACACACATCCTAGAGACACATCCTAGAGACACATCCTAGACACATCCTAGAAACACAACCTAGAGACATCCTAGACACATCCGAGACACCCTAGACACATCCTAGACACATCCTAGAGACACATCCTAGACACATCCTAGAGACACATCCTAGAGACATACTAGACACATCCTAGACACATCCTAGAGACACATCCTAGAGACATACTAGACACATCCTAGAGACACATCCTAGAGACATCCTAGACACATACTAGAGACATCCTAGACACATCCTAGAGACACTTCCTTGAGACATACTAGACACATCCTAGACACATCCTAGAGACATCCTAGACACATCCTAGAGACATCCTAGAGACACATCCTAGAGACACATCCTAGAGACATCCTAGAGACATCCTAGTATTTTATGCCTTTTTCCGCTCTGATTCCAGGAATCTAACAACCAGGATTTCTGGAAAACTTGGTATTTTTGTTGTTGTTGAAAATCACCAAAATCATGTCCCTATTATATCAGTCTCAACTGTTCCTAAGTGTGCCTGTGGCGTAGTCATATCATCTGTGTCCACTAGATGGCGCTACACGCGTGGTGATAGTACCCAGGCCTGATTGATAGGATGCAAAATCAAGGATATTACCATGCTATCAATAATCGTGTTAACATGACTATTATTAATCCATTCAAAACCACTCACTGTTGTTAACATAAATATTTAAGCCATGAATCATAAAAACAAACATATGTTTTAGTCAAATTTGCAGGTTTTCTGAAAACTCTGGTTGGAAGTTTCCAGATTTCCGTTCCGATTCCAAGAATCTTTCAACCAAGATTTCTAGAAAACCTGGGAATTTTAGGGAAAGTTCCAGAATTTTGCAACCCAACACACTGTAAAGAAAACATTTTAAACCAACTCAAATCAAATCAAATGTTATTTGTCACATACACATGGTTAGCAGATGTTAATGCGAGTGTAGCGAAATGCTTGTGCAAGATGCAGTAGATGGTATAGAGTACAGTATATACATATGAGATGTGTAATGTAGGGTATGTAAACATTATATTAAGGGGCATTGTTTAAAGTGGCTCCCTCTGCTGTTTCCTGAAGTCCACGATCATCTCTTGTTGAAAAAACATATTGCGCTGTTGACTGATCTAAAAGAACACTGAATAGATAGTTATGATTTGGCCTGCATAATCCTTGTGACTAAATTACCTGTCAACCAATAAGGGTGTTAGTGGCACCCTAGAAAAACATCATTCTTCATCAACGGCTGGCTAGGGGACACGGGCCGTGCACTTGCTAAATGAATAAAGAGGATCGTTTTCGTCCCAAATGGCACCCTATTCACTACAGAGTGCACTACTTATGACCAGGACCCATAGGGCTCAGGATGACAGACACCATGCCGCACCTTTCTGAGGTTTGAGTCCCAAATGGCACCCTATTCACTACAGAGTGCACTACTTATGACCAGGACCCATAGGGCTCAGGATGACAGACACCATGCTGCACCTTTCTGAGGTTTGAGTCCCAAATGGCACACTATTCACTACAGAGTGCACTACTTATGACCAGGACCCATAGGGCTCAGGATGACAGACACCATGCCGCACCTTTCTGAGGTTTGAATCCCAAATGGCACACTATTCACTATACAAAGCACTACTTTTGACCAGAGCCCTATGGGCACCCCAATGGACCCTGATCAAAGTAGAGCACCATATAGGGAATAAAGGTGTCTACTACATAGGGATAGAGTGCTATTTGAGACTCAGACCCAGATGGTAAAGTTGCCAAGTGTGAACATGTGAAAACTGTCCTCCTTATTCATTTAGAAAGTGCACGGGCAATGTGCCCTAGCCCGCCACTCCCGTTAATGAAAAAATGTTTTTCTAGGGTGCCACTAATGCCCTTATTGTGTGACAAGGCTGTTACTGTAGGCTATGCTATCGTCTCCTGGAGGGAGAGCATTCTGTGAGGACACACTGAGTCAGTCAGGGTAATCCCCAGTGTTACACGAGAACACACTGAGTTAGTCAGGGTCATCCCCAGTGTTAGACGAGGACACACTGAGTCAGTCAGGGTAATCCCCAGTGTTAGACGAGAACACACTGAGTCAGTCAGGGTAATCCCCAGTGTTACACGAGAACACACTGAGTTAGTCAGGATCATCCCCAGTGTTAGACGAGGACACACTGAGTCAGTCAGGGTCATCCCCAGTGTTAGACGAGGACACACTGAGTCAGTCAGGGTAGTCCCCAGTGTTAGACGAGGACACACTGAGTCAGTCAGGGTAATCCCCTGTGAGGACACACTGAGTCAGTCAGGGTCATCCCCAGTGTTAGACGAGGACACACTGAGTCAGTCAGGGTAGTCCCCAGTGTTAGACGAGGACACACTGAGTCAGTCAGGGTAGTCCCCAGTGTTAGACGAGAACACACTGAGTCAGTCAGGGTAATCCCCAGTGTTAGACGAGGACACACTGAGTCAGTCAGGGTAATCCCCTGTGAGGACACACTGTCAGTCAAGGTCATCCCCAGTGTTAGACGAGGACACACTGAGTCAGTCAGGGTAATCCCCAGTGTTAGACGAGGACACACTGAGTCAGTCAGGGTAATCCCCAGTGTTAGACGAGGACACACTGAGTCAGTCAGGGTAATCCCCAGTGTTAGACGAGGACACACTGAGTCAGTCAGGGTAATCCCCAGTGTTAGACGAGAACACACTGAGTCAGTCAGGGTAATCCCCAGTGTTAGACGAGGACACACTGAGTCAGTCAGGGTAGTCCCCAATGTTAGACGAGAACACACTGAGTCAGTCAGGGTAGTCCCCAGTGTTACATGTGTTCTCAGGGCTGAGATGTGGCGACTGAATGACAGTGGCCTGGCTGGTGTAGGATTAAGATTAGGATCCCTTTATTCCTCAATTGTATACAAGGTCCAACTGAACTTTGACTTCCGCTTCATCCCGATCCCTCCGAAAGACACACATACATATCAAATCCAATTTTATTTGTCACAATGCGCCGAATACAACAGCTGTGGAATTTATCGGGAAAGGCTTACTTACAAGCCCTTAACCAACAATGCATTTTTAAGAAAATAGAGTTATTTACAAAATAAACTGAAGTAAAAAAATAAAATAATATAAAAATATTGATAAAATAACAACAACGAGGCTTTATACAGGGTATTACGGTACTGAGTCAATGTACAGGCTTTATACAGGGTATTACGGTACTGAGTCAATGTACAGGCTTTATACAGGGTATTACGGTACTGAGTCAATGTGGAGGCTATATACAGGGTATTACGGTACAGAGTCAATGTGGAGGCTATATACAGGGTGTTACGGTACTGAGTCAATGTGGAGGCTATATACAGGGTATTACGGTACTGAGTCAATGTGGAGGATATATACAGGGTATTACGGTACAGAGTCAATGTGGAGGCTTTATACAGGGTATTATGGTACTGAGTCGATGTGGAGGCTATATACAGGGTATTACGGTACAGAGTCAATGTGGAGGCTATATACAGGTGGTACTGGTACAGAGTCAATGTGGAGGCTATATACAGGGTGTTACGGTACTGAGTCAATGTGGAGGCTATATACAGGGTATTACGGTACTGAGTCAATGTGGAGGATATATACAGGGTATTACGGTACAGAGTCAATGTGGAGGCTATATACAGGGTGTTACGGTACTGAGTCAATGTGGAGGCTATATACAGGGTATTACGGTACTGAGTCAATGTTGAGGCTATATACAGGGTATTACGGTACAGAGTCAATGTGGAGGCTATATACAGGGTGTTACGGTACTGAGTCAATGTGGAGGCTATATACAGGGTATTACGGTACAGAGTCAATGTGGAGGCTATATACAGGGGGTACCGGTACAGAGTCAATGTGGAGGCTATATACAGGGGGTACCGGTACAGAGTCAGTGTGGAGGCTATAAACAGGGGGTACCGGTACAGAGTCAATGTGGAGGCTATATACAGGGGGTACCGGTACCGAGTCAATGTGGAGGCTATATACAGGGGGTACCGGTACCGAGTCAATGTGGAGGCTATATACAGGGGGTACCGGTACAGAGTCAATGTGGAGGCTATATACAGGGTGTTACGGTACAGAGTCGATTTGGAGGCTATATACATTGTGTTACGGTACAGAGTCAATGTGGAGGCTATATACAGGGTGTACCGGAACAGAGTCAATGTGGAGGCTATATACAGGGGGTACCGGTACAGAGTCAATCTGGAGGCTATATACAGGGTGTTACGGTACAGAGTCAATTTGGAGGCTATATACAGGGTGTACCGGTACAGAGTCAATGTGGAGGCTATATACAGGGGTACCGGTACAGAGTCAATGTGGAGGCTATATACAGGGGGTACCGGTACAGAGTCAATGTGGAGGTTATATACAGGGGGTACCGGTACAGAGTCAATGTGGAGGCTATAAACAGGGGGTACCGGTACAGAGTCAATGTGGAGGCTATATACAGAAGGTACCGGTACAGAGTCAATGTGGAGGCTATATACAGGGTGTTACGGTACAGAGTCGATTTGGAGGCTATATACATTGTGTTACGGTACAGAGTCAATGTGGAGGCTATATACAGGGTGTACCGGAACAGAGTCAATGTGGAGGCTATATACAGGGGGTACCGGTACAGAGTCAATGTGGAGGCTATATACAGGGGGTACCGGTACAGAGTCAATGTGGAGGTTATATACAGGGGGTACCGGTACAGAGTCAATGTGGAGGCTATAAACAGGGGGTACCGGTACAGAGTCAATGTGGAGGCTATATACAGGAGGTACCGGTACAGAGTCAATGTGGAGGCTTTATACAGGGGGTACCGGTACAGAGTCAATGTGGAGGCTATATACAGGGGGTACCGGTACAGAGTCAATGTGGGGACTATATACAGGGGGTACTGGTACAGAGTCAATGTGGAGGCTATATACAGGGGGTACTGGTACAGAGTCAATGTGGAGGCTATATACTGGGGGTACCGGTACAGAGTCAATGTGGAGGCTATATACAGGGGGTACCGGTACCGAGTCAATGTGGAGGCTATATACAGGGGGTACCGGTACCGAGTCAATGTGGAGGCTATATACAGGGGCTACCAGTACAGAGTCAATGTGGAGGCTATATACAGGGGGTACCGGTACAGAGTCAATGTGGAGGCTATATACAGGGGGTACCGGTACAGAGTCAATGTGGAGGTTATATACAGGGGGTACCGGTACAGAGTCAATGTGGAGGCTATAAACAGGGGGTACCGGTACAGAGTCAATGTGGAGGCTATATACAGGGGGTACCGGTACAGAGTCAATGTGGAGGTTATATACAGGGGGTACCGGTACAGAGTCAATGTGGAGGCTATAAACAGGGGGTACCGGTACAGAGTCAATGTGGAGGCTATATACAGGATGTTACGGTACAGAGTCAATGTGGAGGCTATATACAGGAGGTACCGGTACAGAGTCAATGTGCGTGGGTGCAGGTTAGTCGAGGTCATTTGTACATGTAGGTAGTGGTGAAGTGACAATGCATAGATAATAAACAGCGAGTAGCAGCAGTGTAAAAACAAAGGTGGGAGGGGCGGTGTCAATGCAAATAGTCTGGTGGCCATTTGATGAATTGTTCAGCAGTCTTATGGATTTGGGGTAGAAGCTGTTAAGGAGCTTTTTGGACCTAGACTTGGCGCTCCGGTACCGCTTGGTGTGCAGAGAGAACAGTCTACAACTTGGATGACTGGAGTCTTTCACCGTTGTTTGGGCCCTTCTCTGACACGCCTAGTATAGAGGTCCTGGATGGCAGGAAGCTCGGCCCCAGTGATGTGCTGGGCCCTACGCACTACCCTCTGTAGCGCCTTACGGTCGGATGCCAAGCAGTTGCCATACCAGGCGGTAATGCAACCGGTCAGGATGCTCTCGATGGTGCAGCTGTAGAACATTTTTTGAGGATCTGGGGACCCATTCCAAATCTTTTCAGTCTCTTGACTGGGAAAAAGCTGGAGAGGTTGGAGCAGGGGACTGCCACACTGGGCGCTGTGGAGCAGTTGTTGTGGGTGGTGAAGTGCCTTGCTTAAGGGCACAACGGCAGGCAATGACATCTACGATTTGATACCAGCAAACCTCCAGTTGCCGCTTCACTTCCCGCTAGATTTCTCCCGTCAGGCTTAGGTTGGTGGCTCTTCTCTCTAACCGCTAGGTTGCTAGGTTACCTGCCCCCCCCCCCCCCCGTAGCAATAATGCCACAGCCTTTGGCACACATGCAAACCGTGTTGGCATCTATCGGCCTGCTGTCCTTTGATGCAACATCTCTGTGTTCTTGACCCCACTGTCATCCTACAATCTCTCTCTATCTGAAGAAAAGAGAAAAGAGTGTGTGTGTCTGTGTGTGTGTGTGTGTGTGTGTGTGTGTGTGCGTGCGTCTTGTGTGTTTGTGTGTGTGTGTGTCTATGAGTGTATGTGTGAGAGAGAGAGATAGTGGTTTAATGAATTAGAGCAGGAGACTCTCTAAAATCCTAGTGACGCAAATATGACCTAATCCAGATTATACTCCATCCTTAATCTGCAAAAAAAAAAAGTATATCTTAAAAAAGGTTATTGAGTCACTTCTTTAACACAGGTTTTGTTTGTGTATATATTGCTGTATGATTCCATGTAAAAGTTAGTTTATATATATTATAAACGGAAGTACAATAGTGTTTTTCACCTGCAATATCAGTTCTGTATACTCACAGACATTATTTTTAACAGTTTTAGAAATGTTCAGAGTGTTTTCTATTCTAATGCAATTCCAATTATATGCATATCCTAGCTTCTGGGCCTGAGTAACAGGCAGTTTACTTTGGGCACGTCATTTATCCGAACTTCTGAACACTGCCCCCTAGCCCTAAGAGGTTTTAAACTTAGTTAAATTATAACCTGATGTACAATGCTGTGGTAATGCAGTGTAGCCTACCACAGGGTGGATTTCAATCAAACCATTCAAATCAGCTGTAGTCAGACACACGTGAGTCCCCAAATATGATTGTCTTCCTCCCAGTCTACTCTATAGTCTCCCAGTCTACTCTATAGTCTCCCAGTCTACTCTATAGTCTCCCAGTCTACTCTATAGTCTCCCAGTCTACTCTATAGTCTCCCAGTCTTCCTCAATAGTGTGCAGCGAATTCTACTAGATTAAAAGCCAACAATGAGTATGACATGCTAGCATTTTAAAGGATACTAAACATTAGAAATTTCACAACCTATAAAGCTTTATTATTTCCCATATCCAAAAATGGTAATTATTCAGAACGTCGGTACGGGACACTAGCCGTTATCTCTGTGTGGATCAGGGCGTAATTCAAATGGTACATCTCCTGAAGGCCTATTCCTGACTCACCATTCACTAGTTAGTGCACTAGGGTGCCATTTGGGATGCATCCTTACGACAACACTACCGTACTGAAAGACTTTCAGCAATCTGTCTCCTGTCACTGTGAACCCAGTTGAAACTGGGATGTTTAAAGGTGGATTAAGGTTGATCTTTGGCATCGGATGATAAGCAGCATCGTTGGTCCTGCGGGAGACACACATCCTAGAGACACATCCTAGAGACACATCCTAGAGACACATCCTAGAGACATCCTAGACACATCCTAGAGACACATCCTAGAGACACATCCTAGAGACACATCCTAGACACATCCTAGAGACACATCCTAGAGACACATCGTAGAGACACATCCTAGAGACACATCCTAGACACATCCTAGAGACACATCCTAGACACATCCTAGAGACACATCCTAGACACATCCTAGAGACACATCCTAGACACATCCTAGACACATCCTAGAGACACATCCTAGAGACACATCCTAGAGACACATCCTAGAGACATCCTAGAGACACATCCTAGAGACACATCCTAGAGACATCCTAGAGACACATCCTAGAGACACATCATAGAGACACATCCTAGACACATCCGAGACACCCTAGACACATCCTAGAGACACATCCTAGAGACATCCTAGACACATCCTAGACACATCCTAGAGACACATCCTAGAGACACATCCTAGAGACATCCTAGACACATCCTAGACACATCCTAGAGACATCCTAGACACATCCTAGAGACACATCCTAGAGACACATCCTAGAGACATCCTAGACACATCCTAGACACATCCTAGAGACATCCTAGAGACACATCCTAGAGACACATCCTAGAGACACATCCTAGAGACACAACCTAGAGACATACCCTAGAGACACAACCTAGAGACACGACCTAGAGACATCCTACAGACACATCCTAGAGACATCCTACACACATCCTAGAGACACATCCTAGAGACACATCCTAGACACATCCTAGAAACACAACCTAGAGACATCCTAGACACATCCGAGACATCCTAGACACATCAAAGACACCCTAGACACATCCTAGACACATCCTAGAGACACATCCTAGACACATCCTAGAGACACATCCTAGAGACATACTAGACACATCCTAGACACATCCTAGAGACACATCCTAGACACATACTAGACACATCCTAGAGACACCCTAGAGACAATCTAGACACATACTAGAGACATCCTAGAGACATCCTAGACACATACTAGAGACATCCTAGAGACACATCCTAGACACATCCTAGAGACACATCCTAGACACATCCTAGAGACACATCCTAGACACATCCTAGACACATCCTAGAGACACATCCTAGAGACACATCCTAGAGACATCCTAGAGACACATCCTAGAGACATCCTAGAGACACATCCTAGAGACACATCATAGAGACACATCCTAGACACATCCGAGACCCCCTAGACACATCCTAGAGACACATCCTAGAGACATCCTAGACACATCCTAGACACTTCCTAGAGACACATCCTAGAGACACATCCTAGAGACATCCTAGACACATCCTAGACACATCCTAGAGACATCCTAGACACATCCTAGAGACACATCCTAGAGACACATCCTAGAGACATCCTAGACACATCCTAGACACATCCTAGAGACATCCTAGAGACACATCCTAGAGACACATCCTAGAGACACATCCTAGAGACACAACCTAGAGACATACCCTAGAGACACAACCTAGAGACACGACCTAGAGACATCCTAGAGACACATCCTAGAGACATCCTACACACATCCTAGAGACACATCCTAGAGACACATCCTAGACACATCCTAGAAACACAACCTAGAGACATCCTAGACACATCCGAGACACCCTAGACACATCCTAGACACATCCTAGAGACACATCCTAGACACATCCTAGAGACACATCCTAGAGACATACTAGACACATCCTAGACACATCCTAGAGACACATCCTAGAGACATACTAGACACATCCTAGAGACACATCCTAGAGACATCCTAGACACATACTAGAGACATCCTAGACACATCCTAGAGACACTTCCTTGAGACATACTAGACACATCCTAGACACATCCTAGAGACATCCTAGACACATCCTAGAGACATCCTAGAGACACATCCTAGAGACACATCCTAGAGACATCCTAGAGACATCCTAGAGACATCCTAGAGACACATCCTAGAGACATCCTAGACACATCCTAGACACATCCTAGAGACATCCTAGACACATCCTAGAGACACATCCTAGAGACACAACCTAGAGACATACCCTAGAGACACATCCTAGACACATCCTAGAGACACATCCTAGAGACATCCTAGAGACACATCCTAGAGACATCCTAGAGACACATCCTAGAGACACATCCTAGACACACAACCTAGAGACATACCCTAGAGACATATCCTAGACACATCCTAGAGACACATCCTAGAGACACAACCTAGAGACATACCCTAGAGACACATCCTAGACACATCCTAGAGACACATCCTAGACACATCCTAGACACATCCTAGAGACACATCCTAGAGGCACATCCTAGAGACACATCCTAGAGACATCCTAGAGACATCCTAGAGACATCCTAGAGACACATCCTAGACACATCCTAGAGACATCCTAGACACATCCTAGAGACATCCTAGAGACACATCCTAGACACATCCTAGAGACACATCCTAGAGACACAACCTAGAGACATACCCTAGAGACACATCCTAGACACATCCTAGAGACACATCCTAGAGACATCCTAGAGACACATCCTAGAGACATCCTAGAGACACATCCTAGAGACACATCCTAGACACACAACCTAGAGACATACCCTAGAGACACATCCTAGACACATCCTAGAGACACATCCTAGAGACACAACCTAGAGACATACCCTAGAGACACATCCTAGACACATCCTAGAGACACATCCTAGACACATCCTAGACACATCCTAGAGACACATCCTAGAGGCACATCCTAGACACATCCTAGACACATCCTAGAGACACATCCTAGAGACACATCCCAGACACATCCGAGACATCCTAGACACATCCGAGACATCCTAGACACATCCTAGAGACATCCTAGACACATCCTAGAGACATCCTAGACACATCCTAGAGACACATCCTAGAGACACATCCTAGAGACACATTCTAGACACATCCTAGACACATCCTAGAGACATCCTAGAGACACATCCTAGAGACACATCCTAGACACATCCGAGACATCCTAGACACATCCTAGAGACACATCCTAGACACATCCTAGAGACATATCCTAGAGACACATCCTAGACACATCCGAGACACCCTAGACACATCCTAGAGACACATCCTAGACACATCCTAGAGACACATCCTAGAGACACATCCTAGAGACACATCCTAGACACATCCTAGACACATCCTAGACACATCCTAGAGACACATCCTAGACACATCCTAGAGACACATCCTAGAGACACATCCGAGACATCCTAGACACATCCTAGAGACACAACCTAGAGACATCCTAGACACATCCTAGACACATCCTAGAGACACATCCTAGAGACACATCCGAGACATCCTAGACACATCCTAGAGACACAACCTAGAGACATCCTAGACACATCCTAGAGACACATCCTAGACACATCCTAGAGACACATCCTAGACACATCCTAGACACATCCTAGAGACACATCCTAGAGACACATCCTAGAGACATCCTAGAGACACATCCTAGAGACATCCTAGAGACACATCCTAGAGACACATCATAGAGACACATCCTAGACACATCCGAGACCCCTAGACACATCCTAGAGACACATCCTAGAGACATCCTAGACACATCCTAGACACTTCCTAGAGACACATCCTAGAGACACATCCTAGAGACATCCTAGACACATCCTAGACACATCCTAGAGACATCCTAGACACATCCTAGAGACACATCCTAGAGACACATCCTAGAGACATCCTAGACACATCCTAGACACATCCTAGAGACATCCTAGAGACACATCCTAGAGACACATCCTAGAGACACATCCTAGAGACACAACCTAGAGACATACCCTAGAGACACAACCTAGAGACACGACCTAGAGACATCCTAGAGACACATCCTAGAGACATCCTACACACATCCTAGAGACACATCCTAGAGACACATCCTAGACACATCCTAGAAACACAACCTAGAGACATCCTAGACACATCCGAGACACCCTAGACACATCCTAGACACATCCTAGAGACACATCCTAGACACATCCTAGAGACACATCCTAGAGACATACTAGACACATCCTAGACACATCCTAGAGACACATCCTAGAGACATACTAGACACATCCTAGAGACACATCCTAGAGACATCCTAGACACATACTAGAGACATCCTAGACACATCCTAGAGACACTTCCTTGAGACATACTAGACACATCCTAGACACATCCTAGAGACATCCTAGACACATCCTAGAGACATCCTAGAGACACATCCTAGAGACACATACTAGATACATCCTAGAGACATCCTAGAGACATCCTAGAGACACATCCTAGACACATCCTAGAGACATCCTAGACACATCCTAGAGACATCCTAGAGACACATCCTAGACACATCCTAGAGACACATCCTAGAGACACAACCTAGAGACATACCCTAGAGACACATCCTAGACACATCCTAGAGACACATCCTAGAGACATCCTAGAGACACATCCTAGAGACATCCTAGAGACACATCCTAGAGACACAACCTAGAGACATACCCTAGAGACACATCCTAGACACATCCTAGAGACACATCCTAGACACATCCTAGACACATCCTAGAGACATCCTAGAGACACATCCTAGAGACATCCTAGAGACACATCCTAGAGACATCCTAGAGACACATCCTAGAGACACATCCTAGACACACAACCTAGAGACATACCCTAGAGACACATCCTAGACACATCCTAGAGACACATCCTAGAGACACAACCTAGAGACATACCCTAGAGACACATCCTAGACACATCCTAGAGACACATCCTAGACACATCCTAGACACATCCTAGAGACACATCCTAGAGGCACATCCTAGACACATCCTAGACACATCCTAGAGACACATCCTAGAGACACATCCCAGACACATCCGAGACATCCTAGACACATCCGAGACATCCTAGACACATCCTAGAGACATCCTAGACACATCCTAGAGACATCCTAGACACATCCTAGAGACACATCCTAGAGACACATCCTAGAGACACATTCTAGACACATCCTAGACACATCCTAGAGACACATCCTAGAGACACATCCTAGACACATCCGAGACATCCTAGACACATCCTAGAGACACATCCTAGACACATCCTAGAGACATATCCTAGAGACACATCCTAGACACATCCGAGACACCCTAGACACATCCTAGAGACACATCCTAGACACATCCTAGAGACACATCCTAGAGACACATCCTAGAGACACATCCTAGACACATCCTAGACACATCCTAGACACATCCTAGAGACACATCCTAGACACATCCTAGAGACACATCCTAGAGACACATCCGAGACATCCTAGACACATCCTAGAGACACAACCTAGAGACATCCTAGACACATCCTAGACACATCCTAGAGACATCCTAGAGACATCCTAGAGACTCATCCTAGAGACACATCCTAGAGACATCCTAGAGACACATTCTAGACACATCCTAGAGACACATCCTAGAGACATCCTAGAGACACATCCTAGAGACACATCCTAGAGACATCCTAGACACATCCTAGAGACACATCCTAGACACATCCTAGAGACACCCTAGACACATCCTAGAGACACATCCTAGACACATCCTAGAGACACATCCTAGAGACACATCCTAGAGACACATCCTAGACACATCCTAGACACATCCTAGACACATCCTAGAGACACATCCTAGACACATCCTAGACACATCCTAGAGACACATCCTAGACACATCCTAGAGACACATCCTAGACACATCCTAGAGACACATCCTAGACACATCCTAGAGACACATCCTAGACACATCCTAGAGACACATCCTAGAGACACATCCTAGACACATCCTAGAGACACATCCTAGAGACACATCCTAGAGACACATCCTAGAGACACATCCTAGACACATCCTAGAGACACATCCTAGACACATCCTAGAGACACATCCTAGAGACACAACCTAGAGACATACCCTAGAGACACATCCTAGACACATCCTAGAGACACATCCTAGAGACATCCTAGAGACACATCCTAGAGACATCCTAGAGACACATCCTAGAGACACATCCTAGACACACAACCTAGAGACATACCCTAGAGACACATCCTAGACACATCCTAGAGACACATCCTAGAGACACAACCTAGAGACATACCCTAGAGACACATCCTAGACACATCCTAGAGACACATCCTAGACACATCCTAGACACATCCTAGAGACACATCCTAGAGGCACATCCTAGACACATCCTAGACACATCCTAGAGACACATCCTAGAGACACATCCCAGACACATCCGAGACATCCTAGACACATCCGAGACATCCTAGACACATCCTAGAGACATCCTAGACACATCCTAGAGACATCCTAGACACATCCTAGAGACACATCCTAGAGACACATCCTAGAGACACATTCTAGACACATCCTAGACACATCCTAGAGACATCCTAGAGACACATCCTAGAGACACATCCTAGATCCGAGACATCCTAGACACATCCTAGAGACACATCCTAGACACATCCATCCTAGAGACACATCCTAGACACATCCGAGACACCCTAGACACATCCTAGAGACACATCCTAGACACATCCTAGAGACACATCCTAGAGACACATCCTAGAGACACATCCTAGACACATCCTAGACACATCCTAGACACATCCTAGAGACACATCCTAGACACATCCTAGAGACACATCCTAGAGACACATCCGAGACATCCTAGACACATCCTAGAGACACAACCTAGAGACATCCTAGACACATCCTAGACACATCCTAGAGACACATCCTAGAGACACATCCGAGACATCCTAGACACATCCTAGAGACACAACCTAGAGACATCCTAGACACATCCTAGAGACACATCCTAGACACATCCTAGAGACACATCCTAGACACATCCTAGACACATCCTAGAGACACATCCTAGAGACACATCCTAGAGACATCCTAGAGACACATCCTAGAGACATCCTAGAGACACATCCTAGAGACACATCATAGAGACACATCCTAGACACATCCGAGACCCCCTAGACACATCCTAGAGACACATCCTAGAGACATCCTAGACACATCCTAGACACTTCCTAGAGACACATCCTAGAGACACATCCTAGAGACATCCTAGACACATCCTAGACACATCCTAGAGACATCCTAGACACATCCTAGAGACACATCCTAGAGACACATCCTAGAGACATCCTAGACACATCCTAGACACATCCTAGAGACATCCTAGAGACACATCCTAGAGACACATCCTAGAGACACATCCTAGAGACACAACCTAGAGACATACCCTAGAGACACAACCTAGAGACACGACCTAGAGACATCCTAGAGACACATCCTAGAGACATCCTACACACATCCTAGAGACACATCCTAGAGACACATCCTAGACACATCCTAGAAACACAACCTAGAGACATCCTAGACACATCCGAGACACCCTAGACACATCCTAGACACATCCTAGAGACACATCCTAGACACATCCTAGAGACACATCCTAGAGACATACTAGACACATCCTAGACACATCCTAGAGACACATCCTAGAGACATACTAGACACATCCTAGAGACACATCCTAGAGACATCCTAGACACATACTAGAGACATCCTAGACACATCCTAGAGACACTTCCTTGAGACATACTAGACACATCCTAGACACATCCTAGAGACATCCTAGACACATCCTAGAGACATCCTAGAGACACATCCTAGAGACACATACTAGATACATCCTAGAGACATCCTAGAGACATCCTAGAGACACATCCTAGACACATCCTAGAGACATCCTAGACACATCCTAGAGACATCCTAGAGACACATCCTAGACACATCCTAGAGACACATCCTAGAGACACAACCTAGAGACATACCCTAGAGACACATCCTAGACACATCCTAGAGACACATCCTAGAGACATCCTAGAGACACATCCTAGAGACATCCTAGAGACACATCCTAGAGACACAACCTAGAGACATACCCTAGAGACACATCCTAGACACATCCTAGAGACACATCCTAGACACATCCTAGACACATCCTAGAGACATCCTAGAGACACATCCTAGAGACATCCTAGAGACACATCCTAGAGACACATCCTAGACACACAACCTAGAGACATACCCTAGAGACACATCCTAGACACATCCTAGAGACACATCCTAGAGACACAACCTAGAGACATACCCTAGAGACACATCCTAGACACATCCTAGAGACACATCCTAGACACATCCTAGACACATCCTAGAGACACATCCTAGAGGCACATCCTAGACACATCCTAGACACATCCTAGAGACACATCCTAGAGACACATCCCAGACACATCCGAGACATCCTAGACACATCCCAGACATCCTAGACACATCCTAGAGACATCCTAGACACATCCTAGAGACATCCAGACACATCCTAGAGACACATCCTAGAGACACATCCTAGAGACACATTCTAGACACATCCTAGACACATCCTAGAGACACATCCTAGAGACACATCCTAGACACATCCGAGACATCCTAGACACATCCTAGAGACACATCCTAGACACATCCTAGAGACATATCCTAGAGACACATCCTAGACACATCCGAGACACCCTAGACACATCCTAGAGACACATCCTAGACACATCCTAGAGACACATCCTAGAGACACATCCTAGAGACACATCCTAGACACATCCTAGACACATCCTAGACACATCCTAGAGACACATCCTAGACACATCCTAGAGACACATCCTAGAGACACATCCGAGACATCCTAGACACATCCTAGAGACACAACCTAGAGACATCCTAGACACATCCTAGACACATCCTAGAGACATCCTAGAGACATCCTAGAGACTCATCCTAGAGACACATCCTAGAGACATCCTAGAGACACATTCTAGACACATCCTAGAGACACATCCTAGAGACATCCTAGAGACACATCCTAGAGACACATCCTAGAGACATCCTAGACACATCCTAGAGACACATCCTAGACACATCCTAGAGACACCCTAGACACATCCTAGAGACACATCCTAGACACATCCTAGAGACACATCCTAGAGACACATCCTAGAGACACATCCTAGACACATCCTAGACACATCCTAGACACATCCTAGAGACACATCCTAGACACATCCTAGACACATCCTAGAGACATACCCTAGAGACACATCCTAGAGACACATCCTAGAGACACATCCTAGAGACATCCTAGAGACACATCCTAGAGACATCCTAGAGACACATCCTAGAGACACATCATAGAGACACATCCTAGACACATCCGAGACCCCTAGACACATCCTAGAGACACATCCTAGAGACATCCTAGACACATCCTAGACACTTCCTAGAGACACATCCTAGAGACACATCCTAGAGAGACACATCCTAGACACATCCTAGAGACATCCTAGACACATCCTAGAGACACATCCTAGAGACACATCCTAGAGACATCCTAGACACATCCTAGACACATCCTAGAGACATCCTAGAGACACATCCTAGAGACACATCCTAGAGACACATCCTAGAGACACAACCTAGAGACATACCCTAGAGACACAACCTAGAGACACGACCTAGAGACATCCTAGAGACACATCCTAGAGACATCCTACACACATCCTAGAGACACATCCTAGAGACACATCCTAGACACATCCTAGAAACACAACCTAGAGACATCCTAGACACATCCGAGACACCCTAGACACATCCTAGACACATCCTAGAGACACATCCTAGACACATCCTAGAGACACATCCTAGAGACATACTAGACACATCCTAGACACATCCTAGAGACACATCCTAGAGACATACTAGACACATCCTAGAGACATCCTAGAGACATCCTAGACACATACTAGAGACATCCTAGAGACATCCTAGACACATACTAGAGACATCCTAGAGACATCCTAGAGACACATCCTAGAGACATCCTAGACACATACTAGAGACATCCTAGACACATCCTAGAGACACTTCCTTGAGACATACTAGACACATCCTAGACACATCCTAGAGACATCCTAGACACATCCTAGAGACATCCTAGAGACACATCCTAGAGACACATCCTAGAGACATCCTAGAGACATCCTAGAGACACATCCTAGACACATCCTAGAGACATTCTAGACACATCCTAGAGACACATCCTAGAGACATACTAGACACATCCTAGACACATCCTAGAGACACATCCTAGAGACATACTAGACACATCCTAGAGACATCCTAGAGACATCCTAGACACATACTAGAGACATCCTAGAGACATCCTAGACACATACTAGAGACATCCTAGAGACATCCTAGAGACACATCCTAGAGACATCCTAGACACATACTAGAGACATCCTAGACACATCCTAGAGACACTTCCTTGAGACATACTAGACACATCCTAGACACATCCTAGAGACATCCTAGACACATCCTAGAGACATCCTAGAGACACATCCTAGAGACACATCCTAGAGACATCCTAGAGACATCCTAGAGACACATCCTAGACACATCCTAGAGACATCCTAGACACATCCTAGAGACATCCTAGAGACACATCCTAGACACATCCTAGAGACACATCCTAGAGACACAACCTAGAGACATACCCTAGAGACACATCCTAGACACATCCTAGAGACACATCCTAGAGACATCCTAGAGACACATCCTAGAGACATCCTAGAGACACATCCTAGAGACACATCCTAGACACACAACCTAGAGACATACCCTAGAGACACATCCTAGACACATCCTAGAGACACATCCTAGAGACACAACCTAGAGACATACCCTAGAGACACATCCTAGACACATCCTAGAGACACATCCTAGACACATCCTAGACACATCCTAGAGACACATCCTAGAGGCACATCCTAGACACATCCTAGACACATCCTAGAGACACATCCTAGAGACACATCCCAGACACATCCGAGACATCCTAGACACATCCGAGACATCCTAGACACATCCTAGAGACATCCTAGACACATCCTAGAGACATCCTAGACACATCCTAGAGACACATCCTAGAGACACATCCTAGAGACACATTCTAGACACATCCTAGACACATCCTAGAGACATCCTAGAGACACATCCTAGAGACACATCCTAGACACATCCGAGACATCCTAGACACATCCTAGAGACACATCCTAGACACATCCTAGAGACATATCCTAGAGACACATCCTAGACACATCCGAGACACCCTAGACACATCCTAGAGACACATCCTAGACACATCCTAGAGACATATCCTAGAGACACATCCTAGAGACACATCCTAGACACATCCTAGACACATCCTAGACACATCCTAGAGACACATCCTAGACACATCCTAGAGACACATCCTAGAGACACATCCGAGACATCCTAGACACATCCTAGAGACACAACCTAGAGACATCCTAGACACATCCTAGACACATCCTAGAGACATCCTAGAGACATCCTAGAGACTCATCCTAGAGACACATCCTAGAGACATCCTAGAGACACATTCTAGACACATCCTAGAGACACATCCTAGAGACATCCTAGAGACACATCCTAGAGACACATCCTAGAGACATCCTAGACACATCCTAGAGACACATCCTAGACACATCCTAGAGACACCCTAGACACATCCTAGAGACACATCCTAGACACATCCTAGAGACACATCCTAGAGACACATCCTAGAGACACATCCTAGACACATCCTAGACACATCCTAGACACATCCTAGAGACACATCCTAGACACATCCTAGACACATCCTAGAGACATACCCTAGAGACACATCCTAGAGACACATCCTAGAGACACATCCTAGAGACATCCTAGAGACACATCCTAGAGACATCCTAGAGACACATCCTAGAGACACATCATAGAGACACATCCTAGACACATCCGAGACCCCCTAGACACATCCTAGAGACACATCCTAGAGACATCCTAGACACATCCTAGACACTTCCTAGAGACACATCCTAGAGACACATCCTAGAGACATCCTAGACACATCCTAGACACATCCTAGAGACATCCTAGACACATCCTAGAGACACATCCTAGAGACACATCCTAGAGACATCCTAGACACATCCTAGACACATCCTAGAGACATCCTAGAGACACATCCTAGAGACACATCCTAGAGACACATCCTAGAGACACAACCTAGAGACATACCCTAGAGACACAACCTAGAGACACGACCTAGAGACATCCTAGAGACACATCCTAGAGACATCCTACACACATCCTAGAGACACATCCTAGAGACACATCCTAGACACATCCTAGAAACACAACCTAGAGACATCCTAGACACATCCGAGACACCCTAGACACATCCTAGACACATCCTAGAGACACATCCTAGACACATCCTAGAGACACATCCTAGAGACATACTAGACACATCCTAGACACATCCTAGAGACACATCCTAGAGACATACTAGACACATCCTAGAGACATCCTAGAGACATCCTAGAGACATCCTAGAGACACATCCTAGAGACACATCCTAGAGACATCCTAGAGACATCCTAGAGACATCCTAGAGACACATCCTAGACACATCCTAGAGACATCCTAGACACATCCTAGAGACATCCTAGAGACACATCCTAGACACATCCTAGAGACACATCCTAGAGACACAACCTAGAGACATACCCTAGAGACACATCCTAGACACATCCTAGAGACACATCCTAGAGACATCCTAGAGACACATCCTAGAGACATCCTAGAGACACATCCTAGAGACACATCCTAGACACACAACCTAGAGACATACCCTAGAGACACATCCTAGACACATCCTAGAGACACATCCTAGAGACACAACCTAGAGACATACCCTAGAGACACATCCTAGACACATCCTAGAGACACATCCTAGACACATCCTAGACACATCCTAGAGACACATCCTAGAGGCACATCCTAGACACATCCTAGACACATCCTAGAGACACATCCTAGAGACACATCCCAGACACATCCGAGACATCCTAGACACATCCGAGACATCCTAGACACATCCTAGAGACATCCTAGACACATCCTAGAGACATCCTAGACACATCCTAGAGACACATCCTAGAGACACATCCTAGAGACACATTCTAGACACATCCTAGACACATCCTAGAGACATCCTAGAGACACATCCTAGAGACACATCCTAGACACATCCGAGACATCCTAGACACATCCTAGAGACACATCCTAGACACATCCTAGAGACATATCCTAGAGACACATCCTAGACACATCCGAGACACCCTAGACACATCCTAGAGACACATCCTAGACACATCCTAGAGACACATCCTAGAGACACATCCTAGAGACACATCCTAGACACATCCTAGACACATCCTAGACACATCCTAGAGACACATCCTAGACACATCCTAGACACATCCTAGAGACATACCCTAGAGACACATCCTAGAGACACATCCTAGAGACACATCCTAGAGTCATACCCTAGAGACACATCCTAGAGACACATCCTAGAGACATACCCTAGAGACACATCCTAGAGACACATCCTAGAGACACAACCTAGAGACATACCCTAGAGATACATCCTAGAGACACATCCTAGAGACACATCCTAGAGACACAACCTAGAGACACAACCTAGAGACATCCTAGAGACACATCCTAGAGACACATCCTAGAGACACATCCGAGAGACACATCCTAGAGACACAACCTAGAGACACATCCTAGACACATCCTAGAGATACATCCTAGAGACACATCCTAGAGACATATCCTAGAGACACATCCTAGAGACACATCCTAGAGACATCCTAGACACATCCGAGACATCCTAGAGACATCCTAGACACATCCTAGACACATCCTAGAGACACAACCTAGAGACATCCTAGACACATCCGAGACATCCTAGACACATCCTAGAGACACAACCTAGAGACATCCTAGACACATCCTAGACACATCCTAGACACATCCTAGAGACACATCCTAGAGACACATCCTAGAGACATCCTAGAGACACATCCTAGAGACACATCCTAGAGACATCCTAGAGACACATCCTAGATACACATCCGAGACATCCTAGAGACACATCCGAGACACATCCTAGAGACACATCCTAGAGACACATCCTAGACACATCCGAGACACCCTAGACACATCCTAGAGACACATCCTAGACACATCCTAGAGACACATCCTAGAGACACATCCTAGAGACACATCCTAGACACATCCTAGACACATCCTAGACACATCCTAGAGACACATCCTAGACACATCCTAGACACATCCTAGAGACATACCCTAGAGACACATCCTAGAGACACATCCTAGAGACACAACCTAGAGACACAACCTAGAGACATACCCTAGAGACACATCCTAGAGACACATCCTAGAGACACATCCTAGAGAAATACCCTAGAGACACATCCTAGAGACACATCCTAGAGACATACCCTAGAGACACATCCTAGAGACACATCCTAGAGACACAACCTAGAGACATACCCTAGAGACACATCCTAGAGACACATCCTAGAGACACAACCTAGAGACACAACCTAGAGACATCCTAGAGACACATCCTAGAGACACATCCTAGAGACACATCCGAGAGACACATCCTAGAGACACAACCTAGAGACACATCCTAGACACATCCTAGAGATACATCCTAGAGACACATCCTAGAGACATATCCTAGAGACACATCCTAGAGACACATCCTAGAGACATCCTAGACACATCCGAGACATCCTAGAGACATCCTAGACACATCCGAGACATCCTAGACACATCCTAGAGACACAACCTAGAGACATCCTAGACGCATCCGAGACATCCTAGACACATCCTAGAGACACAACCTAGAGACATCCTAGACACATCCTAGACACATCCTAGAGACACATCCTAGAGACACATCCTAGAGACATCCTAGAGACACATCCTAGAGACACATCCTAGAGACATCCTAGAGACACATCCTAGATACACATCCGAGACATCCT
Source organism: Oncorhynchus nerka (assembly GCF_034236695.1). Taxonomy (NCBI): domain Eukaryota; kingdom Metazoa; phylum Chordata; class Actinopteri; order Salmoniformes; family Salmonidae; genus Oncorhynchus; species Oncorhynchus nerka. Next base: position 44,474,171 of record NC_088411.1, read on the forward strand.
AGAGACACATCCGAGACACATCCTAGAGACACATCCTAGAGACACATCCTAGAGACACATCCTAGAGACACATCCGAGACATCCTAGACACATCCTAGAGACACAACCTAGAGACATCCTAGACACATCCTAGACACATCCTAGAGACATCCTAGAGACATCCTAGAGACTCATCCTAGAGACACATCCTAGAGACATCCTAGAGACACATTCTAGACACATCCTAGAGACACATCCTAGAGACACATCCTAGAGACACATCCTAGAGACACATCATAGAGACATCCTAGACACATCCTAGAGACACATCCTAGACACATCCTAGAGACATCCTAGACACATCCTAGAGACACATCCTAGACACATCCTAGACACATCCTAAACACATCCTTGAGACATCTTAGACACATCCTAGAGACACATCCTAGAGACATACTAGACACATCCTAGACACATCCTAGAAACACATCCTAGCGACATACTAGACACATCCTAGACACATCCTAGACACATCCTAGAGACACATCCTAGAGACATCCTAGACACATCCTAAAGACATCCTAGACACATCCTAGACACATCCTAGACACATCCTAGAGACACATCCTAGAGACACATCCTAGACACATCCTAGAGACACATCCTAGAGACACATCCTAGAGACATACTAGACACATCCTAGACACATCCTAGACACATTCTAGAGACACATCCTAGAGACACATCCTAGACACATCCTAGAGACATACTAGACACATCCTAGACACATCCTAGACACATCCTAGACACATCCTAGAGACACATCCTAGAGACATCCTAGAGACACATCCTAGACACATCCTAGAGACACAACCTAGAGACACAACCTAGAGACATACCCCAGAGACACATCCTAGAGACACATCCTAGAGACACATCCTAGAGACACATCCTAGACACATCCTAGACACATCCTAGAGACACATCCTAGACACATCCTAGACACATCCTAGAGACATACCCTAGAGACACATCCTAGAGACACATCCTAGAGACACAACCTAGAGACACAACCTAGAGACATACCCTAGAGACACATCCTAGAGACACATCCTAGAGACACATCCTAGAGAAATACCCTAGAGACACATCCTAGAGACACATCCTAGAGACATACCCTAGAGACACATCCTAGAGACACATCCTAGAGACACAACCTAGAGACATACCCTAGAGACACATCCTAGAGACACATCCTAGAGACACAACCTAGAGACACAACCTAGAGACATCCTAGAGACACATCCTAGAGACACATCCTAGAGACACATCCGAGAGACACATCCTAGAGACACATCCTAGACACATCCTAGACACATCCTAGAGACATACCCTAGAGACACATCCTAGAGACACATCCTAGAGACACAACCTAGAGACACAACCTAGAGACATACCCTAGAGACACATCCTAGAGACACATCCTAGAGACACATCCTAGAGAAATACCCTAGAGACACATCCTAGAGACACATCCTAGAGACATACCCTAGAGACACATCCTAGAGACACATCCTAGAGACACAACCTAGAGACATACCCTAGAGACACATCCTAGAGACACATCCTAGAGACACAACCTAGAGACACAACCTAGAGACATCCTAGAGACACATCCTAGAGACACATCCTAGAGACACATCCGAGAGACACATCCTAGAGACACAACCTAGAGACACATCCTAGACACATCCTAGAGATACATCCTAGAGACACATCCTAGAGACATATCCTAGAGACACATCCTAGAGACACATCCTAGAGACATCCTAGACACATCCGAGACATCCTAGAGACATCCTAGACACATCCGAGACATCCTAGACACATCCTAGAGACACAACCTAGAGACATCCTAGACGCATCCGAGACATCCTAGACACATCCTAGAGACACAACCTAGAGACATCCTAGACACATCCTAGACACATCCTAGAGACACATCCTAGAGACATCCTAGAGACACATCCTAGAGACACATCCTAGAGACATCCTAGAGACACATCCTAGATACACATCCGAGACATCCTAGAGACACATCCGAGACACATCCTAGAGACACATCCTAGAGACACATCCTAGAGACACATCCTAGAGACACATCCGAGACATCCTAGACACATCCTAGAGACACAACCTAGAGACATCCTAGACACATCCTAGACACATCCTAGAGACATCCTAGAGACATCCTAGAGACTCATCCTAGAGACACATCCTAGAGACATCCTAGAGACACATTCTAGACACATCCTAGAGACACATCCTAGAGACATCCTAGAGACACATCCTAGAGACACATCCTAGAGACATCCTAGACACATCCTAGAGACACATCCTAGACACATCCTAGAGACATCCTAGACACATCCTAGAGACACATCCTAGACACATCCTAGACACATCCTAAACACATCCTTGAGACATCTTAGACACATCCTAGAGACACATCCTAGAGACATACTAGACACATCCTAGACACATCCTAGAAACACATCCTAGCGACATACTAGACACATCCTAGACACATCCTAGACACATCCTAGAGACACATCCTAGAGACATCCTAGACACATCCTAAAGACATCCTAGACACATCCTAGACACATCCTAGACACATCCTAGAGACACATCCTAGAGACACATCCTAGACACATCCTAGAGACACATCCTAGAGACACATCCTAGAGACATACTAGACACATCCTAGACACATCCTAGACACATTCTAGAGACACATCCTAGAGACACATCCTAGACACATCCTAGAGACATACTAGACACATCCTAGACACATCCTAGACACATCCTAGACACATCCTAGAGACACATCCTAGAGACATCCTAGAGACACATCCTAGACACATCCTAGAGACACAACCTAGAGACACAACCTAGAGACATACCCTAGAGACACATCCTAGAGACACATCCTAGAGACACATCCTAGAGACACATCCTAGACACATCCTAGACACATCCTAGAGACACATCCTAGACACATCCTAGACACATCCTAGAGACATACCCTAGAGACACATCCTAGAGACACATCCTAGAGACACAACCTAGAGACACAACCTAGAGACATACCCTAGAGACACATCCTAGAGACACATCCTAGAGACACATCCTAGAGAAATACCCTAGAGACACATCCTAGAGACACATCCTAGAGACATACCCTAGAGACACATCCTAGAGACACATCCTAGAGACACAACCTAGAGACATACCCTAGAGACACATCCTAGAGACACATCCTAGAGACACAACCTAGAGACACAACCTAGAGACATCCTAGAGACACATCCTAGAGACACATCCTAGAGACACATCCGAGAGACACATCCTAGAGACACAACCTAGAGACACATCCTAGAGACATATCCTAGAGACACATCCTAGAGACACATCCTAGAGACATCCTAGACACATCCGAGACATCCTAGAGACATCCTAGACACATCCGAGACATCCTAGACACATCCTAGAGACACAACCTAGAGACATCCTAGACGCATCCGAGACATCCTAGACACATCCTAGAGACACAACCTAGAGACATCCTAGACACATCCTAGACACATCCTAGAGACACATCCTAGAGACACATCCTAGAGACATCCTAGAGACACATCCTAGAGACACATCCTAGAGACATCCTAGAGACACATCCTAGATACACATCCGAGACATCCTAGACACATCCTAGAGACACAACCTAGAGACATCCTAGACACATCCTAGACACATCCTAGAGACATCCTAGAGACATCCTAGAGACTCATCCTAGAGACACATCCTAGAGACATCCTAGAGACACATCCTAGAGAGACATCCTAGAGACATCCTAGACACATCCTAGAGACACATCCTAGACACATCCTAGAGACATCCTAGACACATCCTAGAGACACATCCTAGACACATCCTAGACACATCCTAAACACATCCTTGAGACATCTTAGACACATCCTAGAGACACATCCTAGAGACATACTAGACACATCCTAGACACATCCTAGAAACACATCCTAGCGACATACTAGACACATCCTAGACACATCCTAGACACATCCTAGAGACACATCCTAGAGACATCCTAGACACATCCTAAAGACATCCTAGACACATCCTAGACACATCCTAGACACATCCTAGACACATCCTAGAGACACATCCTAGAGACACATCCTAGAGACACATCCTAGACACATCCTAGAGACACATCCTAGAGACACATCCTAGAGACATACTAGACACATCCTAGACACATCCTAGACACATTCTAGAGACGCATCCTAGAGACACATCCTAGACACATCCTAGAGACATACTAGACACATCCTAGACACATCCTAGACACATCCTAGACACATCCTAGACACATCCTAGAGACACATCCTAGAGACATCCTAGAGACACATCCTAGACACATCCTAGAGACACATCCTAGAGACACATCCTAGAGACACATCCTAGAGACATATCCTAGAGACACATCCTAGAGACACATCCTAGAGACATCCTAGACACATCCGAGACATCCTAGAGACATCCTAGACACATCCTAGAGACACAACCTAGAGACATCCTAGACACATCCGAGACATCCTAGACACATCCTAGAGACACAACCTAGAGACATCCTAGACACATCCTAGACACATCCTAGACACATCCTAGAGACACATCCTAGAGACACATCCTAGAGACATCCTAGAGACACATCCTAGAGACACATCCTAGAGACATCCTAGAGACACATCCTAGATACACATCCGAGACATCCTAGAGACACATCCGAGACACATCCTAGAGACACATCCTAGAGACACATCCTAGACACATCCGAGACACCCTAGACACATCCTAGAGACACATCCTAGACACATCCTAGAGACACATCCTAGAGACACATCCTAGAGACACATCCTAGACACATCCTAGACACATCCTAGACACATCCTAGAGACACATCCTAGACACATCCTAGACACATCCTAGAGACATACCCTAGAGACACATCCTAGAGACACATCCTAGAGACACAACCTAGAGACACAACCTAGAGACATACCCTAGAGACACATCCTAGAGACACATCCTAGAGACACATCCTAGAGAAATACCCTAGAGACACATCCTAGAGACACATCCTAGAGACATACCCTAGAGACACATCCTAGAGACACATCCTAGAGACACAACCTAGAGACATACCCTAGAGACACATCCTAGAGACACATCCTAGAGACACAACCTAGAGACACAACCTAGAGACATCCTAGAGACACATCCTAGAGACACATCCTAGAGACACATCCGAGAGACACATCCTAGAGACACAACCTAGAGACACATCCTAGACACATCCTAGAGATACATCCTAGAGACACATCCTAGAGACACATCCGAGAGACACATCCTAGAGACACAACCTAGAGACACATCCTAGACACATCCTAGAGATACATCCTAGAGACACATCCTAGAGACATATCCTAGAGACACATCCTAGAGACACATCCTAGAGACATCCTAGACACATCCGAGACATCCTAGAGACATCCTAGAGACACATCCTAGAGACACATCCTAGAGACACATCCGAGAGACACATCCTAGAGACACAACCTAGAGACACATCCTAGACACATCCTAGAGATACATCCTAGAGACACATCCTAGAGACATATCCTAGAGACACATCCTAGAGACACATCCTAGAGACATCCTAGACACATCCGAGACATCCTAGAGACATCCTAGACGCATCCGAGACATCCTAGACACATCCTAGAGACACAACCTAGAGACATCCTAGACACATCCTAGACACATCCTAGAGACACATCCTAGAGACACATCCTAGAGACATCCTAGAGACACATCCTAGAGACACATCCTAGAGACATCCTAGAGACACATCCTAGATACACATCCGAGACATCCTAGAGACACATCCGAGACACATCCTAGAGACATCCTAGAGACACATCCTAGAGACACATCCTAGAGACACATCCGAGACATCCTAGACACATCCTAGAGACACAACCTAGAGACATCCTAGACACATCCTAGACACATCCTAGAGACATCCTAGAGACATCCTAGAGACTCATCCTAGAGACACATCCTAGAGACATCCTAGAGACACATTCTAGACACATCCTAGAGACACATCCTAGAGACATCCTAGAGACACATCCTAGAGACACATCCTAGAGACATCCTAGACACATCCTAGAGACACATCCTAGACACATCCTAGAGACACCCTAGACACATCCTAGAGACACATCCTAGACACATCCTAGAGACACATCCTAGAGACACATCCTAGAGACACATCCTAGACACATCCTAGACACATCCTAGACACATCCTAGAGACACATCCTAGACACATCCTAGACACATCCTAGAGACATACCCTAGAGACACATCCTAGAGACACATCCTAGAGACACATCCTAGAGACATCCTAGAGACACATCCTAGAGACATCCTAGAGACACATCCTAGAGACACATCATAGAGACACATCCTAGACACATCCGAGACCCCCTAGACACATCCTAGAGACACATCCTAGAGACATCCTAGACACATCCTAGACACTTCCTAGAGACACATCCTAGAGACACATCCTAGAGACATCCTAGACACATCCTAGACACATCCTAGAGACATCCTAGACACATCCTAGAGACACATCCTAGAGACACATCCTAGAGACATCCTAGACACATCCTAGACACATCCTAGAGACATCCTAGAGACACATCCTAGAGACACATCCTAGAGACACATCCTAGAGATACAACCTAGAGACATACCCTAGAGACACAACCTAGAGACACGACCTAGAGACATCCTAGAGACACATCCTAGAGACATCCTACACACATCCTAGAGACACATCCTAGAGACACATCCTAGACACATCCTAGAAACACAACCTAGAGACATCCTAGACACATCCGAGACACCCTAGACACATCCTAGACACATCCTAGAGACACATCCTAGACACATCCTAGAGACACATCCTAGAGACATACTAGACACATCCTAGACACATCCTAGAGACACATCCTAGAGACATACTAGACACATCCTAGAGACATCCTAGAGACATCCTAGACACATACTAGAGACATCCTAGAGACATCCTAGACACATACTAGAGACATCCTAGAGACATCCTAGAGACACATCCTAGAGACATCCTAGACACATACTAGAGACATCCTAGACACATCCTAGAGACACTTCCTTGAGACATACTAGACACATCCTAGACACATCCTAGAGACATCCTAGACACATCCTAGAGACATCCTAGAGACACATCCTAGAGACACATCCTAGAGACATCCTAGAGACATCCTAGAGACATCCTTGAGACACATCCTAGACACATCCTAGAGACATCCTAGACACATCCTAGAGACATCCTAGAGACACATCCTAGACACATCCTAGAGACACATCCTAGAGACACAACCTAGAGACATACCCTAGAGACACATCCTAGACACATCCTAGAGACACATCCTAGAGACATCCTAGAGACACATCCTAGAGACACATCCTAGACACACAACCTAGAGACATACCCTAGAGACACATCCTAGACACATCCTAGAGACACATCCTAGAGACACAACCTAGAGACATACCCTAGAGACACATCCTAGACACATCCTAGAGACACATCCTAGACACATCCTAGACACATCCTAGAGACACATCCTAGAGGCACATCCTAGACACATCCTAGACACATCCTAGAGACACATCCTAGAGACACATCCCAGACACATCCGAGACATCCTAGACACATCCAAGACATCCTAGACACATCCTAGAGACATCCTAGACACATCCTAGAGACATCCTAGACACATCCTAGAGACACATCCTAGAGACACATCCTAGAGACACATTCTAGACACATCCTAGACACATCCTAGAGACATCCTAGAGACACATCCTAGAGACACATCCTAGACACATCCGAGACATCCTAGACACATCCTAGAGACACATCCTAGACACATCCTAGAGACATATCCTAGAGACACATCCTAGACACATCCGAGACACCCTAGACACATCCTAGAGACACATCCTAGACACATCCTAGAGACACATCCTAGAGACACATCCTAGAGACACATCCTAGACACATCCTAGACACATCCTAGACACATCCTAGAGACACATCCTAGACATTTACATTTACATTTACATTTAAGTCATTTAGCAGACGCTCTTATCCAGAGCGACTTACAAATTGGTGCATTCACCTTATGACCTCCAGTGGAACAGTAGTGCATCTAAATCTTTTCAGGGGGAGGGGGGGGTGAGAGGGATTACTTTATCCTATCCTAGGTATTCCTTAAAGAGGTGGGGTTTCAGGTGTCTCCGGAAGGTGGTGATTGACTCCGCTGTCCTGGCGTCGTGAGGGAGTTTGTTCCACCATTGGGGGGCCAGAGCAGCGAACAGTTTTGACTGGGCTGAGCGGGAACTGTACTTCCTCAGTGGTAGGGAGGCGAGCAGGCCAGAGGTGGATGAACGCAGTGCCCTTGTTTGGGTGTAGGGCCTGATCAGAGCCTGGAGGTACTGAGGTGCCGTTCCCCTCACAGCTCCGTAGGCAAGCACCATGGTCTTGTAGCGGATGCGAGCTTCAACTGGAAGCCAGTGGAGGGAGCGGAGGAGCGGGGGTGACGTGAGAGAACTTGGGAAGGTTGAACACCAGACGGGCTGCGGCGTTCTGGATGAGTTGTAGGGGTTTAATGGCACAGGCAGGGAGCCCAGCCAACAGCGAGTTGCAGTAATCCAGACGGGAGATGACAAGTGCCTGGATTAGGACCTGCGCCGCTTCCTGTGTGAGGCAGGGTCGTACTCTGCGGATGTTGTAGAGCATGAACCTACAGGAACGGGCCACCGCCTTGATGTTATTTGAGAACGACAGGGTGTTGTCCAGGATCACGCCAAGGTTCTTAGCGCTCTGGGAGGAGGACACAATGGAGTTGTCAACCGTGATGGCGAGATCATGGAACGGGCAGTCCTTCCCGGGAGGAAGAGCAGCTCCGTCTTGCCGAGGTTCAGCTTGAGGTGGTGATCCGTCATCCACACGGATATGTCTGCCAGACATGCAGAGATGCGATTCGCCACCTGGTCATCAGAAGGGGGAAAGGAGAAGATTAATTGTGTGTCGTCTGCATAGCAATGATAGGAGAGACCATGTGAGGTTATGACAGAGCCAAGTGACTTGGTGTATAGCGAGAATAGGAGAGGGCCTAGAACAGAGCCCTGGGGGACACCAGTGGTGAGAGCACGTGGTGTGGAGACGGATTCTCGCCACGCCACCTGGTAGGAGCGACCTGTCAGGTAGGACGCAATCCAAGCGTGGGCCGCGCCGGAGATGCCCAACTCGGAGAGGGTGGAGAGGAGGATCTGATGGTTCACAGTATCGAAGGCAGCCGATAGGTCTAGAAGGATGAGAGCAGAGGAGAGAGAGTTAGCTTTAGCAGTGCGGAGCGCCTCCGTGATACAGAGAAGAGCAGTCTCAGTTGAATGACTAGTCTTGAAACCTGACTGATTTGGATCAAGAAGGTCATTCTGAGAGAGATAGCGGGAGAGCTGGCCAAGGACGGCACGTTCAAGAGTTTTGGAGAGAAAAGAAAGAAGGGATACTGGTCTGTAGTTGTTGACATCGGAGGGATCGAGTGTAGGTTTTTCAGAAGGGGTGCAACTCTCGCTCTCTTGAAGACGGAAGGGACGTAGCCAGCGGTCAGGGATGAGTTGATGAGCGAGGTGAGGTAAGGGAGGAGGTCTCCGGAAATGGTCTGGAGAAGAGAGGAGGGGATAGGGTCAAGCGGGCAGGTTGTAGGGCGGCCGGCCGTCACAAGACGCGAGATTTCATCTGGAGAGAGAGGGAGAAAGAGGTCAGAGCACAGGGTAGGGCAGTGTGAGCAGAACCAGCGGTGTCGTTTGACTTAGCAAACGAGGATCGGATGTCGTCGACCTTCTTTTCAAAATGGTTGACGAAGTCATCTGCAGAGAGGGAGGAGGGTGGGGGAGGGGGAGGAGGATTCAGGAGGGAGGAGAAGGTTGCAAAGAGCTTCCTAGGGTTAGAGGCAGATGCTTGGAATTTAGAGTGGTAGAAAGTGGCTTTAGCAGCAGAGAGAGAAGAGGAAAATGTAGAGAGGAGGGAGTGAAAGGATGTCAGGTCCGCAGGGAGGCGAGTTTTCCTCCATTTCCGCTCGGCTGCCCGGAGCCCTGTTCTGTGAGCTCGCAATGAGTCGTCGAGCCACGGAGCGGGAGGGGAGGACCGAGCCGGCCTGGAGGATAGGGGACATAGAGAGTCAAAGGATGCAGAAAGGGAGGAGAGGAGGGTTGAGGAGGCAGAATCAGGAGATAGGTTGGAGAAGGTTTGAGCAGAGGGAAGAGATGATAGGATGGAAGAGGAGAGAGTAGCGGGGAGAGAGAGCGAAGGTTGGGACGGCGCGATACCATCCGAGTAGGGGCAGTGTGGGAAGTGTTGGATGAGAGCGAGAGGGAAAAGGATACAAGGTAGTGGTCGGAGACTTGGAGGGGAGTTGCAACGAGGTTAGTGGAAGAACAGCATCTAGTAAAGATGAGGTCGAGCGTATTTCCTGCCTTGTGAGTAGGGGGGAAGGTGAGAGGGTGAGGTCAAAAGAGGAGAGGAGTGGAAAGAAGGAGGCAGAGAGGAATGAGTCAAAGGTAGGCGTGGGGAGGTTAAAGTCGCCCAGAACTGTGAGAGGTGAGCCGTCCTCAGGAAAGGAGCTTATCAAGGCATCAAGCTCATTGATGAACTCTCCGAGGGAACCTGGAGGGCGATAAATGATAAGGATGTTAAGCTTGAAAGGGCTGGTAACTGTGACAGCATGGAATTCAAAGGAGGCGATAGACAGATGGGTAAGGGGAGAAAGAGAGAATGACCACTTGGGAGAGATGAGGATCCCGGTGCCACCACCCCGCTGACCAGAAGCTCTCGGGGTGTGCGAGAACACGTGGGCAGACGAAGAGAGAGCAGTAGGAGTAGCAGTGTTGTCTGTGGTGATCCATGTTTCCGTCAGTGCCAAGAAGTCGAGGGACTGGAGGGAGACATAGGCGGAGATGAACTCTGCCTTGTTGGCCGCAGATCGGCAGTTCCAGAGGCTACCGGAGACCTGGAACTCCACGTGGGTCGTGCGCGCTGGGACCACCAGATTAGGGTGGCCGCGGCCACGCGGTGTGGAGCGTTTGTATGGTCTGTGCAGAGAGGAGAGAACAGGGATAGACAGACACATAGTTGACAGGCTACACAAGAGGCTACGCTAATGCAAAGGAGATTGGAATGACAAGTGGACTACACGTCACGAGTGTTCAGAGAGTTAAGCTTACGTAGCAAGAATCTTATTGACTAAAATGATTAAAATGATACAGTACTGCTGAAGTAGGCTAGCTGGCAGAGGCTGCGTTGTTGACTAAGTAGGCTAGTTGGCATTGGCTGCGTTGTTGACACTACACTAATCAAGTCGTTCCGTTGAGTGTAATAGTTTCTACTGTGCTGCTATTCGGGGCTAGCTGGCTAGCTAGCAGTGTTGATTACGTTACGTTGCGTTAAAAGAACGACAATAGCTGGCTAACTAACCTAGGAAATCGCTCTAGACTACACAATTATCTTTGATACAAAGACGGCTGTGTAGCTAGCTATGTAGCTAGCTACGATCAAACAAATCAAGCCGTTGTACTGTAATGAAATGAAATGAAAAATGTGATACTACCTGTGGAGCGAAGCGAAATGCGACCGGATTGTTGAGTGCAGAAGTTCTGTTCGGTAGACGTTGGCTAGCTGTTGGCTAGCTAGCAGAGTCTCCTATGTTAAGGACGACATAAAACTACACACTCTAAACTACACAATTATCTTGGGTACGAAGACAGCAAAGACAACTATGTAGCTAGCTAACACTACACTAATCAAGTCGTTCAGTTGAGTGTAATAGTTGTGCTGCTAATCGGTAGACGGTGGACTAGCTAACGGTGGACGTTAGCTAGCTGGCTAGCTGCAGGGCAGTGTAGACTGCGTTAGGACGACGAAATACGATAATTACGCAATTATCTATGATACAAAGACGGCTGTGTAGCTAGCTAAGAAGAAATTGATAAGATTAGACAAATCAAACCGTTGTACTATAATGAAAGTAATGAAATGTAATGAAATGTAATACTACCTGCGGACCGAGTGCAGATGCGACCGCTCGCTCCAACCCGGAAGTCATTCAGACACATCCTAGACACATCCTAGAGACATACCCTAGAGACACATCCTAGAGACACATCCTAGAGACACATCCTAGAGTCATACCCTAGAGACACATCCTAGAGACACATCCTAGAGACATACCCTAGAGACACATCCTAGAGACACATCCTAGAGACACAACCTAGAGACATACCCTAGAGATACATCCTAGAGACACATCCTAGAGACACATCCTAGAGACACAACCTAGAGACACAACCTAGAGACATCCTAGAGACACATCCTAGAGACACATCCTAGAGACACATCCGAGAGACACATCCTAGAGACACAACCTAGAGACACATCCTAGACACATCCTAGAGATACATCCTAGAGACACATCCTAGAGACATATCCTAGAGACACATCCTAGAGACACATCCTAGAGACATCCTAGACACATCCGAGACATCCTAGAGACATCCTAGACACATCCTAGACACATCCTAGAGACACAACCTAGAGACATCCTAGACACATCCGAGACATCCTAGACACATCCTAGAGACACAACCTAGAGACATCCTAGACACATCCTAGACACATCCTAGAGACACATCCTAGAGACACATCCTAGAGACATCCTAGAGACACATCCTAGAGACACATCCTAGAGACACATCCTAGAGACATCCTAGAGACACATCCTAGATACACATCCGAGACATCCTAGAGACACATCCGAGACACATCCTAGAGACACATCCTAGAGACACATCCTAGACACATCCGAGACACCCTAGACACATCCTAGAGACACATCCTAGACACATCCTAGAGACACATCCTAGAGACACATCCTAGAGACACATCCTAGACACATCCTAGACACATCCTAGACACATCCTAGAGACACATCCTAGACACATCCTAGACACATCCTAGAGACATACCCTAGAGACACATCCTAGAGACACATCCTAGAGACACAACCTAGAGACACAACCTAGAGACATACCCTAGAGACACATCCTAGAGACACATCCTAGAGACACATCCTAGAGAAATACCCTAGAGACACATCCTAGAGACACATCCTAGAGACATACCCTAGAGACACATCCTAGAGACACATCCTAGAGACACAACCTAGAGACACAACCTAGAGACATCCTAGAGACACATCCTAGAGACACATCCTAGAGACACATCCGAGAGACACATCCTAGAGACACAACCTAGAGACACATCCTAGACACATCCTAGAGATACATCCTAGAGACACATCCTAGAGACATATCCTAGAGACACATCCTAGAGACACATCCTAGAGACATCCTAGACACATCCGAGACATCCTAGAGACATCCTAGACACATCCGAGACATCCTAGACACATCCTAGAGACACAACCTAGAGACATCCTAGACGCATCCGAGACATCCTAGACACATCCTAGAGACACAACCTAGAGACATCCTAGACACATCCTAGACACATCCTAGAGACACATCCTAGAGACACATCCTAGAGACATCCTAGAGACACATCCTAGAGACACATCCTAGAGACATCCTAGAGACACATCCTAGATACACATCCGAGACATCCTAGAGACACATCCGAGACACATCCTAGAGACATCCTAGAGACACATCCTAGAGACACATCCTAGAGACACATCCGAGACATCCTAGACACATCCTAGAGACACAACCTAGAGACATCCTAGACACATCCTAGACACATCCTAGAGACATCCTAGAGACATCCTAGAGACTCATCCTAGAGACACATCCTAGAGACATCCTAGAGACACATTCTAGACACATCCTAGAGACACATCCTAGAGACATCCTAGAGACACATCCTAGAGACACATCCTAGAGACATCCTAGACACATCCTAGAGACACATCCTAGACACATCCTAGAGACATCCTAGACACATCCTAGAGACACATCCTAGACACATCCTAGACACATCCTAAACACATCCTTGAGACATCTTAGACACATCCTAGAGACACATCCTAGAGACATACTAGACACATCCTAGACACATCCTAGAAACACATTCTAGCGACATACTAGACACATCCTAGACACATCCTAGACACATCCTAGAGACACATCCTAGAGACATCCTAGACACATCCTAAAGACATCCTAGACACATCCTAGACACATCCTAGACACATCCTAGACACATCCTAGAGACACATCCTAGAGACACATCCTAGAGACACATCCTAGACACATCCTAGAGACAAATCCTAGAGACACATCCTAGAGACATACTAGACACATCCTAGACACATCCTAGACACATTCTAGAGACACATCCTAGAGACACATCCTAGACACATCCTAGAGACATACTAGACACATCCTAGACACATCCTAGACACATCCTAGACACATCCTAGAGACACATCCTAGAGACATCCTAGAGACACATCCTAGACACATCCTAGAGACACAACCTAGAGACACAACCTAGAGACATACCCTAGAGACACATCCTAGAGACACATCCTAGAGACACATCCTAGAGACACATCCTAGACACATCCTAGACACATCCTAGACACATCCTAGAGACACATCCTAGAGACACATCCTAGAGACACAACCTAGAGACACAACCTAGAGACATACCCTAGAGACACATCCTAGAGACACATCCTAGAGACACATCCTAGAGAAATACCCTAGAGACACATCCTAGAGACACATCCTAGAGACATACCCTAGAGACACATCCTAGAGACACATCCTAGAGGCACAACCTAGAGACATACCCTAGAGACACATCCTAGAGACACATCCTAGAGACACAACCTAGAGACACAACCTAGAGACATCCTAGAGACACATCCTAGAGACACATC
Source organism: Oncorhynchus nerka (assembly GCF_034236695.1). Taxonomy (NCBI): domain Eukaryota; kingdom Metazoa; phylum Chordata; class Actinopteri; order Salmoniformes; family Salmonidae; genus Oncorhynchus; species Oncorhynchus nerka. The sequence goes on from NC_088411.1 coordinate 44,489,376, forward strand.
CTAGAGACACATCCGAGAGACACATCCTAGAGACACAACCTAGAGACACATCCTAGAGACATATCCTAGAGACACATCCTAGAGACACATCCTAGAGACATCCTAGACACATCCGAGACATCCTAGAGACATCCTAGACACATCCGAGACATCCTAGACACATCCTAGAGACACAACCTAGAGACAACCTAGACGCATCCGAGACATCCTAGACACATCCTAGAGACACAACCTAGAGACATCCTAGACACATCCTAGACACATCCTAGAGACACATCCTAGAGACACATCCTAGAGACATCCTAGAGACACATCCTAGAGACACATCCTAGAGACATCCTAGAGACACATCCTAGATACACATCCGAGACATCCTAGAGACACATCCGAGACACATCCTAGAGACATCCTAGAGACACATCCTAGAGACACATCCTAGAGACACATCCGAGACATCCTAGACACATCCTAGAGACACAACCTAGAGACAGACACATCCTAGACACATCCTAGAGACATCCTAGAGACATCCTAGAGACTCATCCTAGAGACACATCCTAGAGACATCCTAGAGACACATTCTAGACACATCCTAGAGACACATCCTAGAGACATCCTAGAGACACATCCTAGAGACACATCCTAGAGACATCCTAGACACATCCTAGAGACACATCCTAGACACATCCTAGAGACATCCTAGACACATCCTAGAGACACATCCTAGACACATCCTAGACACATCCTAAACACATCCTTGAGACATCTTAGACACATCCTAGAGACACATCCTAGAGACATACTAGACACATCCTAGACACATCCTAGAAACACATCCTAGCGACATACTAGACACATCCTAGAGACACATCCTAGACACATCCTAGAGACATACTAGACACATCCTAGACACATCCTAGACACATCCTAGACACATCCTAGAGACACATCCTAGAGACATCCTAGAGACACATCCTAGACACATCCTAGAGACACAACCTAGAGACACAACCTAGAGACATACCCTAGAGACACATCCTAGAGACACATCCTAGAGACACATCCTAGAGACACATCCTAGACACATCCTAGACACATCCTAGACACATCCTAGAGACACATCCTAGAGACACATCCTAGAGACACATCCTAGAGACACATCCTAGAGACATACCCTAGAGACACATCCTAGAGACACATCCTAGAGACACATCCTAGAGAAATACCCTAGAGACACATCCTAGAGACACATCCTAGAGACATACCCTAGAGACACATCCTAGAGACACATCCTAGAGCACAACCTAGAGACATACCCTAGAGACACATCCTAGAGACACATCCTAGAGACACAACCTAGAGACACAACCTAGAGACATCCTAGAGACACATCCTAGAGACACATCCTAGAGACACATCCGAGAGACACATCCTAGAGACACAACCTAGAGACACATCCTAGAGACACATCCTAGAGACACATCCTAGAGACACATCCTAGAGACATCCTAGAGACACATCCTAGAGACATCCTAGAGACATCCTAGACACATCCGAGACATCCTAGACACATCCTAGAGACACAACCTAGAGACAACCAGACGCATCCGAGACATCCTAGACACATCCTAGAGACACAACCTAGAGACATCCTAGACACATCCTAGACACATCCTAGAGACACATCCTAGAGACACATCCTAGAGACATCCTAGAGACACATCCTAGAGACACATCCTAGAGACATCCTAGAGACACATCCTAGATACACATCCGAGACATCCTAGAGACACATCCAGAGACACATCCTAGAGACATCCTAGAGACACATCCTAGAGACACATCCTAGAGACACATCTAGAGACATCCTAGACACATCCTAGAGACACATCCTAGAGACATCCTAGACACATCCTAGAGACATCCTAGAGACATCCTAGAGACTCATCCTAGAGACACATCCTAGAGACATCCTAGAGACACATTCTAGACACATCCTAGAGACACATCCTAGAGACATCCTAGAGACACATCCTAGAGACACATCCTAGAGACATCCTAGACACATCCTAGAGACACATCCTAGACACATCCTAGAGACATCCTAGACACATCCTAGAGACACATCCTAGACACATCCTAGACACATCCTAAACACATCCTTGAGACATCTTAGACACATCCTAGAGACACATCCTAGAGACATACTAGACACATCCTAGACACATCCTAGAAACACATCCTAGCGACATACTAGACACATCCTAGACACATCCTAGACACATCCTAGAGACACATCCTAGAGACATCCTAGACACATCCTAAAGACATCCTAGACACATCCTAGACACATCCTAGACACATCCTAGACACATCCTAGAGACACATCCTAGAGACACATCCTAGAGACATCCTAGAGACACATCCTAGAGACACATCCTAGAGACATACTAGACACATCCTAGACACATCCTAGACACATTCTAGAGACACATCCTAGAGACACATCCTAGACACATCCTAGAGACATACTAGACACATCCTAGACACATCCTAGACACATCCTAGACACATCCTAGAGACACATCCTAGAGACATCCTAGAGACACATCCTAGACACATCCTAGAGACACATCCTAGAGACACATCCTAGAGACACATCCTAGAGACACATCCTAGAGACATATCCTAGAGACACATCCTAGAGACACATCCTAGAGACATCCTAGACACATCCGAGACATCCTAGAGACATCCTAGACACATCCTAGACACATCCTAGAGACACAACCTAGAGACATCCTAGACACATCCGAGACATCCTAGACACATCCTAGAGACACAACCTAGAGACATCCTAGACACATCCTAGACACATCCTAGACACATCCTAGAGACACATCCTAGAGACACATCCTAGAGACATCCTAGAGACACATCCTAGAGACACATCCTAGAGACATCCTAGAGACACATCCTAGATACACATCCGAGACATCCTAGAGACACATCCGAGACACATCCTAGAGACACATCCTAGAGACACATCCTAGACACATCCGAGACACCCTAGACACATCCTAGAGACACATCCTAGACACATCCTAGAGACACATCCTAGAGACACATCCTAGAGACACATCCTAGACACATCCTAGACACATCCTAGACACATCCTAGAGACACATCCTAGACACATCCTAGACACATCCTAGAGACATACCCTAGAGACACATCCTAGAGACACATCCTAGAGACACAACCTAGAGACACAACCTAGAGACATACCCTAGAGACACATCCTAGAGACACATCCTAGAGACACATCCTAGAGAAATACCCTAGAGACACATCCTAGAGACACATCCTAGAGACATACCCTAGAGACACATCCTAGAGACACATCCTAGAGACACAACCTAGAGACATACCCTAGAGACACATCCTAGAGACACATCCTAGAGACACAACCTAGAGACACAACCTAGAGACATCCTAGAGACACATCCTAGAGACACATCCTAGAGACACATCCTAGAGACACATCCTAGAGACACAACCTAGAGACACATCCTAGACACATCCTAGAGATACATCCTAGAGACACATCCTAGAGACACATCCTAGAGACACATCCTAGAGACACATCCTAGAGACATCCTAGACACATCCGAGACATCCTAGAGACATCCTAGACACATCCTAGAGACATCCTAGACACATCCTAGAGACACAACCTAGAGACATCCTAGACATCCGAGACATCCTAGACACATCCTAGAGACACAACCTAGAGACATCCTAGACACATCCTAGACACATCCATAGAGACACATCCTAGAGACACATCCTAGAGACATCCTAGAGACACATCCTAGAGACACATCCTAGAGACATCCTAGAGACACATCCTAGATACACATCCGAGACATCCTAGAGACACATCCGAGACACATCCTAGAGACATCCTAGAGACACATCCTAGAGACACATCCTAGAGACACATCCGAGACATCCTAGACACATCCTAGAGACACAACCTAGAGACATCCTAGACACATCCTAGACACATCCTAGAGACATCCTAGAGACATCCTAGAGACTCATCCTAGAGACACATCCTAGAGACATCCTAGAGACACATTCTAGACACATCCTCAAGACACATCCTAGAGACATCCTAGAGACACATCCTAGAGACACATCCTAGAGACATCCTAGACACATCCTAGAGACACATCCTAGACACATCCTAGAGACATCCTAGACACATCCTAGAGACACATCCTAGACACATCCTAGACACATCCTAAACACATCCTGAGACATCTTAGACACATCCTAGAGACACATCCTAGAGACATACTAGACACATCCTAGACACATCCTAGAAACACACACATACTAGACACATCCTAGACACATCCTAGACACATCCTAGAGACACATCCTAGAGACATCCTAGACACATCCTAAAGACATCCTAGACACATCCTAGACACATCCTAGACACATCCTAGACACATCCTAGACACATCCTAGAGACACATCCTAGAGACACATCCTAGAGACATACTAGACACATCCTAGACACATCCTAGACACATTCTAGAGACACATCCTAGAGACACATCCTAGACACATCCTAGAGACATACTAGACACATCCTAGACACATCCTAGACACATCCTAGACACATCCTAGACACATCCTAGAGACACATCCTAGAGACATCCTAGAGACACATCCTAGACACATCCTAGAGACACAACCTAGAGACACAACCTAGAGACATACCCTAGAGACGCATCCTAGAGACACATCCTAGAGACACATCCTAGAGACACATCCTAGACACATCCTAGACACATCCTAGACACATCCTAGAGACACATCCTAGACACATCCTAGACACATCCTAGAGACATACCCTAGAGACACATCCTAGAGACACATCCTAGAGACACAACCTAGAGACACAACCTAGAGACATACCCTAGAGACACATCCTAGAGACACATCCTAGAGACACATCCTAGAGAAATACCCTAGAGACACATCCTAGAGACACATCCTAGAGACATACCCTAGAGACACATCCTAGAGACACATCCTAGAGACACAACCTAGAGACATACCCTAGAGACACATCCTAGAGACACATCCTAGAGACACAACCTAGAGACACAACCTAGAGACATCCTAGAGACACATCCTAGAGACACATCCTAGAGACACATCCGAGAGACACATCCTAGAGACACAACCTAGAGACACATCCTAGACACATCCTAGAGATACATCCTAGAGACACATCCTAGAGACATATCCTAGAGACACATCCTAGAGACACATCCTAGAGACATCCTAGACACATCCGAGACATCCTAGAGACATCCTAGACACATCCGAGACATCCTAGACACATCCTAGAGACACAACCTAGAGACATCCTAGACGCATCCGAGACATCCTAGACACATCCTAGAGACACAACCTAGAGACATCCTAGACACATCCTAGACACATCCTAGAGACACATCCTAGAGACACATCCTAGAGACATCCTAGAGACACATCCTAGAGACACATCCTAGAGACATCCTAGAGACACATCCTAGATACACATCCGAGACATCCTAGAGACACATCCGAGACACATCCTAGAGACATCCTAGAGACACATCCTAGAGACACATCCTAGAGACACATCCGAGACATCCTAGACACATCCTAGAGACACAACCTAGAGACATCCTAGACACATCCTAGACACATCCTAGAGACATCCTAGAGACTCATCCTAGAGACACATCCTAGAGACATCCTAGAGACACATTCTAGACACATCCTAGAGACACATCCTAGAGACATCCTAGAGACACATCCTAGAGACACATCCTAGAGACATCCTAGACACATCCTAGAGACACATCCTAGACACATCCTAGAGACATCCTAGACACATCCTAGAGACACATCCTAGACACATCCTAGACACATCCTAAACACATCCTTGAGACATCTTAGACACATCCTAGAGACACATCCTAGAGACATACTAGACACATCCTAGACACATCCTAGAAACACATCCTAGCGACATACTAGACACATCCTAGACACATCCTAGACACATCCTAGAGACACATCCTAGAGACATCCTAGACACATCCTAAAGACATCCTAGACACATCCTAGACACATCCTAGACACATCCTAGAGACACATCCTAGAGACACATCCTAGAGACACATCCTAGACACATCCTAGAGACACATCCTAGAGACATACTAGACACATCCTAGACACATCCTAGACACATTCTAGAGACACATCCTAGAGACACATCCTAGACACATCCTAGAGACATACTAGACACATCCTAGACACATCCTAGACACATCCTAGACACATCCTAGAGACACATCCTAGAGACACATCCTAGAGACACATCCTAGACACATCCTAGAGACACAACCTAGAGACACAACCTAGAGACATACCCTAGAGACGCATCCTAGAGACACATCCTAGAGACACATCCTAGAGACACATCCTAGACACATCCTAGACACATCCTAGACACATCCTAGAGACACATCCTAGACACATCCTAGACACATCCTAGAGACATACCCTAGAGACACATCCTAGAGACACATCCTAGAGACACAACCTAGAGACACAACCTAGAGACATACCCTAGAGACACATCCTAGAGACACATCCTAGAGACACATCCTAGAGAAATACCCTAGAGACACATCCTAGAGACACATCCTAGAGACATACCCTAGAGACACATCCTAGAGACACATCCTAGAGACACAACCTAGAGACATACCCTAGAGACACATCCTAGAGACACATCCTAGAGACACAACCTAGAGACACAACCTAGAGACATCCTAGAGACACATCCTAGAGACACATCCTAGAGACACATCCGAGAGACACATCCTAGAGACACAACCTAGAGACACATCCTAGACACATCCTAGAGATACATCCTAGAGACACATCCTAGAGACATATCCTAGAGACACATCCTAGAGACACATCCTAGAGACATCCTAGACACATCCGAGACATCCTAGAGACATCCTAGACACATCCGAGACATCCTAGACACATCCTAGAGACACAACCTAGAGACATCCTAGACGCATCCGAGACATCCTAGACACATCCTAGAGACACAACCTAGAGACATCCTAGACACATCCTAGACACATCCTAGAGACACATCCTAGAGACACATCCTAGAGACATCCTAGAGACACATCCTAGAGACACATCCTAGAGACATCCTAGAGACACATCCTAGATACACATCCGAGACATCCTAGAGACACATCCGAGACACATCCTAGAGACATCCTAGAGACACATCCTAGAGACACATCCTAGAGACACATCCGAGACATCCTAGACACATCCTAGAGACACAACCTAGAGACATCCTAGACACATCCTAGACACATCCTAGAGACATCCTAGAGACATCCTAGAGACTCATCCTAGAGACACATCCTAGAGACATCCTAGAGACACATTCTAGACACATCCTAGAGACACATCCTAGAGACATCCTAGAGACACATCCTAGAGACACATCCTAGAGACATCCTAGACACATCCTAGAGACACATCCTAGACACATTCTAGAGACACATCCTAGAGACACATCCTAGACACATCCTAGAGACATACTAGACACATCCTAGACACATCCTAGACACATCCTAGACACATCCTAGACACATCCTAGAGACACATCCTAGAGACATCCTAGAGACACATCCTAGACACATCCTAGAGACACATCCTAGAGACACATCCTAGAGACACATCCTAGAGACATCCTAGAGACACATCCTAGAGACACATCCTAGAGACATCCTAGAGACACATCCTAGAGACATCCTAGAGACACATCCTAGAGACACATCCTAGAGACATCCTAGAGACACATCCTAGAGACACATCCTAGAGACATCCTAGAGACACATCCTAGAGACACATCCTAGAGACACATCCTAGAGACATCCTAGAGACACATCCTAGAGACACATCCTAGAGACACATCCTAGAGACATCCTAGAGACACATCCTAGAGACACATCCTAGAGACACATCCTAGAGACACATCCTAGAGACATCCTAGAGACACATCCTAGACACATTCTAGACACATCCTAGACACATCCTAGAGACACATCCTAGAGACATCCTAGAGACACATCCTAGATACACATCCGAGACATCCTAGAGACACATCCGAGACACATCCTAGACACATCCTAAAGACATCCTAGACACATCCTAGACACATCCTAGACACATCCTAGACACATCCTACTGGATAAACTGAGTTATAAATAGGACCTATAAATAGGACTACTGAGTTATAAATAGGACCACTGAGTTATAAATAGGACTACTGAGTTATAAATAGGACCACTGAGTTATAAATAGGACCACTGAGTTATAAATAGGACTACTGAGTTATAAATAGGACCACTGAGTTATAAATAGGACCACTGAGTTATAAATAGGACCACTGAGTTATAAATAGGACCTATAAATAGGACTACTGAGTTATAAATAGGACTACTGAGTTATAAATAGGACCACTGAGTTATAAATAGGACCTATAAATAGGACTACTGAGTTATAAATAGGACTACTGAGTTATAAATAGGACCTATAAATAGGACTACTGAGTTATAAATAGGACCACTGAGTTATAAATAGGACCACTGAGTTATAAATAGGACCACTGAGTTATAAATAGGACTACTGAGTTATAAATAGGACTACTGAGTTATAAATAGGACTACTGAGTTATAAATAGGACCACTGAGTTATAAATAGGACCTATAAATAGGACCACTGAGTTATAAATAGGACCACTGAGTTATAAATAGGACTACTGAGTTATAAATAGGACTACTGAGTTATAAATAGGACCACTGAGTTATAAATAGGACCTATAAATAGGACTACTGAGTTATAAATAGGACCTATAAATAGGACCACTGAGTTATAAATAGGACCTATAAATAGGACCACTGAGTTATAAATAGGACCTATAAATAGGACCACTGAGTTATAAATAGGACCACTGAGTTATAAATAGGACTACTGAGTTATAAATAGGACCACTGAGTTATAAATAGGACTACTGAGTTATAAATAGGACCTATAAATAGGACTACTGAGTTATAAATAGGACTACTGAGTTATAAATAGGACTACTGAGTTATAAATAGGACCACTGAGTTATAAATAGGACCACTGAGTTATAAATAGGACTACTGAGTTATAAATAGGACCACTGAGTTATAAATAGGACCACTGAGTTATAAATAGGACCACTGAGTTATAAATAGGACCACTGAGTTATAAATAGGACCACTGAGTTATAAATAGGACTACTGAGTTATAAATAGGACTACTGAGTTATAAATAGGACCACTGAGTTATAAATAGGACCACTGAGTTATAAATAGGACCACTGAGTTATAAATAGGACTACTGTATATGTGTTGACCAAGGCCTTATGCATGCCAGCTGTACCAAATATATGCAATGCACATAATGGGAATCAGCTGCCATCGAGGACCTCGAACACGTCTCTGTGTAAAGCCTCTTTTAAAATGTCCACATTTTCTATTGGTTTATGAGTCCATTATATATGTATATTATATTTAATCTAAATTAAATACCAGATATTAATCCATGTGCTATTTGTCATCTGTGTGTGTGTGTGTGTGTGTGTGTGTGTGTGTGTGTGTGTGTGTGTGTGTGTGTGTGTGTGTGTTGTAGTAGTTATTTTGACCCCATTGAGTTGACAGCTAGTCCTCTTTGACCCCATTGAGTTGACAGCTAGTCCTCTTTGATCCCATTGAGTTGACAGCGGGTCCTCTTTGACCCCATTGAGTTGACAGCTAGTCCTCTTTGATCCCATTGAGTTGACAGCGGGTCCTCTTTGACCCCATTGAGTTGACAGCTAGTCCTCTTTGACCCCATTGAGTTGACAGCGGGTCCTCTTTGACCCCATTGAGTTGACAGCTAGTCCTCTTTGACCCCATTGAGTTGACAGCTAGTCCTCTTTGACCCCAGTGAGTTGACAGCTAGTCCTCTTTGATCCCATTGAGTTGACAGCGGGTCCTCTTTGACCCCATTGAGTTGACAGCGGGTCCTCTTTGACCCCATTGAGTTGACAGCGGGTCCTCTTTGACCCCATTCAGTTGACAGCTGGTTCCTCTTTGACCCCATTGAGTTGACAGCGGGTCCTCTTTGACCCCATTCAGTTGACAGCTGGTCCTCTTTGACCCCATTGAGTTGACAGCGGGTCCTCTTTGACCCCAATTGAGTTGCAGAGGGTACCAACTCACCAGAAGAAACAAGTCAAGCAGTCATCTGGTTGTAGAATGTACCATGTGTATGTGAGGATCTGCTCCTGTCTGTGTGGCTCAACGGGTGATAAACTAGCTCTGGTATTGCCAAGGTTTAACTCTAAAGTACTGTACGTGTCTGCTAAGAGGCAGGTCTTATCATCTAACTATAGTGTGAAATGTTCCATTCAATGTGAAGACTCAAAATAACACTCTATTTCCTTGTATAGTGCGTTTCTTTTGACCAGACCCTTATAGACTCTGACAGGTGCTGGGTGCATTGCACAAAATGCATTTGCATTTGACCAGAGCCCATACAGACCCTTCTGGCCTCTGAGTTTAGTCAGTGCACAGTGAATAGGGTCTGCTAATGGACTTAGATGAGTAGTAGTCCACACCTCAGCCAGTAGACAGTTCTGTATTTAGTCTGACAGTGTTTTGCGTTAACTTCCCTGCTCACAATTTAAGGTCTGTTTCTAAGAAGTGTCTGTTAATCCGTCTGATTTAAACCCCACCTCAGCAAGCCCTAGCATGACTCCAGGTAAATGTAGCACAGCACAGTTAGGTAGATGTTTGGATACAGTATGTAGTTTATAACAGTGTGTAGTTATAACAGTATGTAGTTTATAACAGTGTGTAGTTATAACAGTGTGTAGTTATAACAGTATGTAGTTATAACAGTATGTAGTTATGTGTAGTTATAACAGTATGTAGTTATAACAGTATGTAGTTATAACAGTATGTAGTTATAACAGTATGTAGTTATAACAGTATGTAGTTATGTGTAGTTATAACAGTATGTAGTTATAACAGTATGTAGTTATAACAGTATGTAGTTATAACAGTGTGTAGTTATAACAGTATGTAGTTATAACAGTATATAGTTATAACAGTATGTAGTTATGTGTAGTTATAACAGTATATAGTTATAACAGTATGTAGTTATAACAGTAAGTAGTTATAACAGTATGTAGTTATGTGTAGTTATAACAGTATGTAGTTATAACATTATGTAGTTATAACAGTATGTAGTTATAACAGTATGTAGTTATGTGTAGTTATAACAGTATGTAGTTATAACATTATGTAGTTATAACAGTATGTAGTTATAACAGTATGTAGTTATAACAGTATGTAGTTATAACAGTATGTAGTTATAACAATATGTAGTTATAACAGTATGTAGTTATAACAGTATGTAGTTATAACAGTATGTAGTTATAACAGTATGTAGTTATGTGTAGTTATAACAATGTGTAGTTATGTGTAGTTATAACAGTATGTAGTTATAACAGTATGTAGTTATAACAGTATGTAGTTATAACAGTATGTAGTTATAACAGTATGTAGTTATAACAGTATGTAGTTATAACAATATGTAGTTATGTGTAGTTATAACAGTATGTAGTTATAACAGTATGTAGTTATAACAGTATGTAGTTATAACAGTATGTAGTTATAACAGTATGTAGTTATAACAGTATGTAGTTATAACAGTATGTAGTTATAACAGTGTGTAGTTATAACAGTATGTAGTTATAACAGTATGTAGTTATAACAATGTGTAGTTATGTGTAGTTATAACAGTATGTAGTTATAACAGTATGTAGTTATAACAGTATGTAGTTATAACAGTATGTAGTTATAACAGTATGTAGTTATAACAGTATGTAGTTATAACAGTATGTAGTTATAACAGTATGTAGTTATAACAATATGTAGTTATAACAGTATGTAGTTATAACAGTATGTAGTTATAACAGTATGTAGTTATAACAGTATGTAGTTATATAACAGTATGTATAACAGTATGTAGTTATAACAGTATGTAGTTATAACAGTATGTAGTTATAACAGTATGTAGTTATAACAGTGTGTAGTTATAACAGTATATAGTTATAACAGTATGTAGTTATGTGTAGTTATAACAGTATATAGTTATAACAGTATGTAGTTATGTGTAGTTATAACAGTATGTAGTTATAACAGTATGTAGTTATAACAGTATGTAGTTATAACAGTATGTAGTTATTTGTATTTATAACATTTATGTAGTTATAACAGTATGTAGTTATCCAGTATGTAGTTATAACAGTGTGTAGTTATAACAGTATGTAGTTATAACAGTATGTAGTTATAACAGTATGTAGTTATGTGTAGTTATAACAGTATGTAGTTATAACAGTATGTAGTTATGTGTAGTTATAACAGTATGTAGTTATAACAGTATGTAGTTATGTGTAGTTATAACAGTATGTAGTTATAACAATATGTAGTTATAACAGTATATAGTTATGTGTAGTTATAACAGTATGTAGTTATGTGTAGTTATAACAGTATGTAGTTATGTGTAGTTATAACAGTATGTAGTTATGTGTAGTTATAACAGTATGTAGTTATAACAATATGTAGTTATAACAGTATGTAGTTATAACAGTATGTAGTTATGTGTAGTTATAACAGTATGTAGTTATAACAGTATGTAGTTATGTGTAGTTATAACAATATGTAGTTATAACAGTATGTAGTTATGTGTAGTTATAACAGTATGTAGTTATAACAGTATGTCGTTATGTGTAGTTATAACAGTATGTAGTTATAACAATATGTAGTTATAACAGTATGTAGTTATAACAGTATGTAGTTATGTGTAGTTATAACAGTATGTAGTTATGTGTAGTTATAACAGTATGTAGTTATAACAGTGTGTAGTTATAACAGTGTGTAGTTATAACAGTATGTAGTTATAACATTATGTAGTTATAACAGTGTGTAGTTATAACAGTGTGTATTTATAACAGTATGTAGTTAGAACAGTATGTAGTTATAACAGTATGTAGTTATAACAGTATATAGTTATAACAGTATGTAGTTATGTGTAGTTATAACAGTATGTAGTTATGTGTAGTTATAACAGTATGTAGTTATAACAGTATGTAGTTATAACAGTATGTAGTTATAACAGTATGTAGTTATGTGTAGTTATAACAGTATGTAGTTATAACAATATGTAGTTATAACAGTATGTAGTTATGTGTAGTTATAACAATATGTAGTTATGTGTAGTTATAACAGTATGTAGTTATAACAGTTATGTAGTTATAACAGTATGTAGTTATGTGTAGTTATAACAGTATGTAGTTATGTGTAGTTATAACAGTATGTAGTTATATGTAGTTATAACAGTATGTAGTTATGTGTAGTTATAACAATATGTAGTTATGTGTAGTTATAACAGTATGTAGTTATAACAGTATGTAGTTATAACAGTATGTAGTTATAACAGTATGTAGTTATGTGTAGTTATAACAGTATGTAGTTATAACAGTATGTAGTTATAACAGTATGTAGTTATAACAGTGTGTAGTTATAACAGTATGTAGTTATAACAGTATATAGTTATAACAGTATGTAGTTATGTGTAGTTATAACAGTATATAGTTATAACAGTATGTAGTTATGTGTAGTTATAACAGTATGTAGTTATAACAGTATGTAGTTATAACAGTATGTAGTTATGTGTAGTTATAACAGTATGTAGTTATAACAGTATGTAGTTATAACAGTATGTAGTTATAACAGTGTGTAGTTATAACAGTATGTAGTTATAACAGTATATAGTTATAACAGTATGTAGTTATGTGTAGTTATAACAGTATATAGTTATAACAGTATGTAGTTATAACAGTATGTAGTTATAACAGTATGTAGTTATGTGTAGTTATAACAGTATGTAGTTATAACATTATGTAGTTATAACAGTATGTAGTTATAACAGTGTGTAGTTATAACATTATGTAGTTATAACAGTATATAGTTATAACAGTATGTAGTTATGTGTAGTTATAACATTATATAGTTATAACAGTATGTAGTTATGTGTAGTTATAACAGTATGTAGTTATAACAGTATGTAGTTATAACAGTATGTAGTTATGTGTAGTTATAACAATATGTAGTTATGTGTAGTTATAACAGTATGTAGTTATGTGTAGTTATAACAATATGTAGTTATGTGTAGTTATAACAGTATGTAGTTATAACAGTATGTAGTTATTATAACAGTATGTAGTTATGTAGTTAGTTATAACAGTATGTAGTTATGTGTGTTATAGTTATAACAGTATGTAGTTATAACAGTATGTAGTTATAACAGTGTAGTTATAACAGTATGTTATAGTATGTAGTTATAACAGTATGTAGTTATGTGTAGTTATAACAGTATGTAGTTATAACAGTATGTAGTTATGTGTAGTTATAACAGTATGTAGTTATAACAGTATGTAGTTATAACAGTATGTAGTTATAACAGTATGTAGTTATGTGTAGTTATAACAGTATGTAGTTATAACAGTATGTAGTTATAACAGTATGTAGTTATAACAGTATGTAGTTATAACAGTATGTAGTTATGTGTAGTTATAACAATATGTAGTTATGTGTAGTTATAACAGTATGTAGTTATAACAGTATGTAGTTATGTGTAGTTATAACAGTATGTAGTTATGTGTAGTTATAACAGTATGTAGTTATATGTAGTTATAACAGTATGTAGTTATGTGTAGTTATAACAATATGTAGTTATGTGTAGTTATAACAGTATGTAGTTATAACAGTATGTAGTTATAACAGTATGTAGTTATAACAGTATGTAGTTATGTGTAGTTATAACAGTATGTAGTTATAACAGTATGTAGTTATAACAGTATGTAGTTATAACAGTGTGTAGTTATAACAGTATGTAGTTATAACAGTATATAGTTATAACAGTATGTAGTTATGTGTAGTTATAACAGTATATAGTTATAACAGTATGTAGTTATGTGTAGTTATAACAGTATGTAGTTATAACAGTATGTAGTTATAACAGTATGTAGTTATGTGTAGTTATAACAGTATGTAGTTATAACAGTATGTAGTTATAACAGTATGTAGTTATAACAGTGTGTAGTTATAACAGTATGTAGTTATAACAGTATATAGTTATAACAGTATGTAGTTATGTGTAGTTATAACAGTATATAGTTATAACAGTATGTAGTTATAACAGTATGTAGTTATAACAGTATGTAGTTATGTGTAGTTATAACAGTATGTAGTTATAACATTATGTAGTTATAACAGTATGTAGTTATAACAGTGTGTAGTTATAACAGTATGTAGTTATAACAGTATATAGTTATAACAGTATGTAGTTATGTGTAGTTATAACATTATATAGTTATAACAGTATGTAGTTATGTGTAGTTATAACAGTATGTAGTTATAACAGTATGTAGTTATAACAGTATGTAGTTATAACAGTATGTAGTTATAACAGTATGTAGTTATGTGTAGTTATAACAATATGTAGTTATGTGTAGTTATAACAGTATGTAGTTATAACAGTATGTAGTTATAACAATATGTAGTTATAACAGTATGTAGTTATAACAGTATGTAGTTATAACAGTATGTAGTTATGTGTAGTTATAACAGTATGTAGTTATAACAGTATGTAGTTATGTGTAGTTATAACAGTATATAGTTATAACAGTATGTAGTTATGTGTAGTTATAACAGTATGTAGTTATGTGTAGTTATAACAGTATATAGTTATAACAGTATGTTATGTGTAGTTATAACAGTATATAGTTATAACAGTATGTAGTTATGTGTAGTTATAACAGTATGTAGTTATAACAGTATGTAGTTATAACAGTGTGTAGTTATAACAGTATGTAGTTATAACAGTATGTAGTTATAACAGTATGTAGTTATAACAGTGTGTAGTTATTTACATTTACATTTAGTTATAACAGTATGTAGTTATGTGTAGTTATAACAGTATGTAGTTATAACAGTATGTAGTTATAACAGTATGTAGTTATGTGTAGTTATAACAGTATGTAGTTATAACAGTATGTAGTTATAACAGTATGTAGTTATAACAGTGTGTAGTTATGTTAGTTATACAGTATGTAGTTATAACAGTATGTAGTTATGTGTAGTTATAACAGTATAGTAGTTATAACATATGTAGTTATAACAATATAGTTATGTTAGTTAACAGTATGTAGTTATGTGTAGTTATAACAGTATGTAGTTATGTGTAGTTATAACAGTATGTAGTTATGTGTAGTTATAACAGTATGTAGTTATAACAATATGTAGTTATAACAGTATGTAGTTATAACAGTATGTAGTTATGTGTAGTTATAACAGTATGTAGTTATAACAGTATGTAGTTATGTGTAGTTATAACAGTGTGTAGTTATAACAGTGTGTAGTTATAACAGTATGTAGTTATAACAGTATGTAGTTATAACAGTGTGTAGTTATAACAGTATGTAGTTATGTGTAGTTATAACAGTATGTAGTTATGTGTAGTTATAACAGTATGTAGTTATAACAGTATGTAGTTATAACAGTATGTAGTTATAACAGTATGTAGTTATAACAGTATGTAGTTATAACAGTGTGTATTTATAACAGTATGTAGTTAGAACAGTATGTAGTTATAACAGTATGTAGTTATAACAGTATGTAGTTATAACAGTATGTAGTTATGTGTAGTTATAACAGTATGTAGTTATGTGTAGTTATAACAGTATGTAGTTATAACAGTATGTAGTTATAACAGTATGTAGTTATAACAGTATGTAGTTATGTGTAGTTATAACAGTATGTAGTTATAACAGTATGTAGTTATAACAGTATGTAGTTATAACAATATGTAGTTATAACAGTATGTAGTTATGTGTAGTTATAACAATATGTAGTTATGTGTAGTTATAACAGTATGTAGTTATAACAGTATGTAGTTATGTGTAGTTATAACAGTATGTAGTTATGTGTAGTTATAACAGTATGTAGTTATGTGTAGTTATAACAGTATGTAGTTATAACAGTATGTAGTTATAACAATATGTAGTTATAACAGTATGTAGTTATAACAGTATGTAGTTATGTGTAGTTATAACAGTATGTAGTTATAACAGTATGTAGTTATGTGTAGTTATAACAGTATGTAGTTATAACAATATGTAGTTATAACAGTATATAGTTATGTGTAGTTATAACAGTATGTAGTTATGT
The DNA here is from genome assembly GCF_034236695.1 of Oncorhynchus nerka. Taxonomy (NCBI): domain Eukaryota; kingdom Metazoa; phylum Chordata; class Actinopteri; order Salmoniformes; family Salmonidae; genus Oncorhynchus; species Oncorhynchus nerka. Next base: position 44,506,859 of record NC_088411.1, read on the forward strand.
GTAGTTATAACAGTATGTAGTTATGTGTAGTTATAACAGTATGTAGTTATGTGTAGTTATAACAGTATGTAGTTATAACAGTATGTAGTTATAACAGTATGTAGTTAAGTATGTAGTAGTTATAACAGTATGTAGTTATAACAGTATGTAGTTATAACAATATGTAGTTATGTGTAGTTATAACAGTATGTAGTTATAACAGTATGTAGTATATGTATGTAGTTATAACAATATGTAGTTATAACAGTATGTAGTTATTATGTGTAGTTATAACAGTGTGTAGTTATGTAGTTATAACAGTATGTAGTTATGTGTAGTTATAACAGTATGTAGTTATAACAATATGTAGTTATAACAGTATGTAGTTATAACAGTATGTAGTTATGTGTAGTTATAACAGTAGTTGTGTAGTTATAACAGTATGTAGTAGTTATAACAGTATGTAGTTATAACAGTATGTAGTTATAACAGTATGTAGTTTATAACAGTTATGTAGTTATAACAGTATGTAGTAGTTATAACAGTATGTAGTGTGTAGTTATAACAGTATGTTAGTTAGTTATAACAGTATGTAGTTATGTGTAGTTATAACAGTATGTAGTTATAACAGTATGTAGTTATGTGTAGTTATAACAGTATGTAGTTATAACAGTATGTAGTTAGTTATAACAGTATGTAGTTATAACAGTATGTAGTTATTATGTAGTTATAACAGTATGTAGTTATAACAGTATGTAGTTATAACAGTATGTAGTTATAACAGTATGTAGTTATGTAGTTATAACAATATGTAGTTATAACAGTATAGTTAGTGTAGTTATAACAGTATGTAGTTATGTGTAGTTATAACAGTATGTAGTTATAACAGTATGTAGTATGTAGTTATGTGTAGTTATAACAGTATGTAGTTATAACAGTATGTAGTTATAACAGTATGTAGTTATGTGTAGTTATAACAGTTATGTAGTTATAACAGTATGTAGTTATGTGTAGTTATAACAGTATGTAGTTATAACAGTATGTGTAGTTATAACAGTATGTAGTTATAACAGTATGTAGTTATAACAGTATGTAGTTATAACAGTATGTAGTTAGTTATAACAGTATGTAGTTATAACAGTATGTAGTTATGTGTAGTTATAACAGTATGTAGTTATAACAGTAGTTATGTAGTTATAACAGTATGTAGTTATAACAGTATGTAGTTATGTGTAGTTATAACAGTATGTAGTTATAACATTATGTAGTTATAACAGTATGTAGTTATAACAGTATGTAGTTATATGTAGTTATAACAGTATGTAGTTATAACAGTATGTAGTTATAACAGTATGTAGTTATAACATTATGTAGTTATAACATTATGTAGTTATAACAGTATGTAGTTATAACAGTGTGTAGTTATAACAGTATGTAGTTAGAACAGTATGTAGTTATAACAGTATGTAGTTATAACAGTATGTAGTTATAACAGTATGTAGTTATGTGTAGTTATAACAGTATGTAGTTATGTGTAGTTATAACAGTATGTAGTTATAACAGTATGTAGTTATAACAGTATGTAGTTATAACAGTATGTAGTTATAACAGTATGTAGTTATGTGTAGTTATAACAATATGTAGTTATGTGTAGTTATAACAGTATGTAGTTATAACAGTATGTAGTTATGTGTAGTTATAACAGTATGTAGTTATAACAGTATGTTGTTATGTGTAGTTATAACAGTGTGTAGTTATAACAGTATGTAGTTATAACAGTATGTAGTTATAACAGTATGTAGTTATGTGTAGTTATAACAGTATGTAGTTATAACAGTATGTAGTTATAACAGTGTGTAGTTATAACAGTGTGTAGTTATAACATTATGTAGTTATAACAGTATGTAGTTATAACAGTGTGTAGTTATAACAGTATGTAGTTATAACAGTATGTAGTTGTAACAATATGTAGTTATGTGTAGTTATGTAGTTGTAACAAGGTATTGACTAAGAAGTGGCATGCTAAAAGGGTCATTTCACAGTACTGACCTATAAATGTCATATTTGTTTCTTTGGTATTCTTTAAAAAGCTCCACTAGGCACCTTTGGGTACCAGTTACCATTATGTACCAGGAACAGATGTAGGATCTTAATTTGACCAGTTTCTCACAGCAGAAAAATAACACTGCAGCAACTGGAAATGTGAATTCATGTGTGGATTATAATAAATTGACATGTTTGGAGGGGTTGATACATTTTTAGTTAGGGCAAATGAAGTCTGACATTTTAAAGTGGAACATACAAACTTTAGAAGCCTTTTTACACCTTGAATACACTCCAAGTTTGCATTTATTTTGTGTGTGTGTGTGTGGGGGGGGGGGGGGGGTGTACAGTACCAGCCAAAAGTGTGGACACACCTACTTATTCAAGGGTTTTCTACATTGTAGAATAATAGTGAAGACTTCAAAAGTATGAAATAACACATACGGAATCATGTAGTAACCAAAAAAAGAAGTGTTAAACAAATCTAAATATATTTTATATTTGAGATTCTTCAATGTAGCCACCCTTTGCCTTGATTAACAGCTTTGCACACTCACACTGTTGGAAACTAGAACTCCCTACTACATCACACCGTTCAGGCTGGATCTGATTTATCTCTACAGAAACTACAACTCCCTACTACATCAAAGAGTTCAGACTGGGTCTGATTTATCTCCAGAGAAACAGCACATCGAACTCACAGAAACAAATGAACAAAATGGAATTACAATTATTGTCTCATCGTTGCCAGTGATCAGGCCTAACTTACTGATGGTGTTGGAGTTGTGCGCGGCCACGTAGTCGTGGGTGAACAGGGAGTACAGGAGGGGACTAAGCACGCACCCCTGAGGGGCCCCTGTGTTGAGGATCAGCGTGGTGGGTGTGTTGTTGCGTACCCTCACCACCTGGGGATGGCCCGTCAGGATATCCAGGATCCAGTTGCAGATGGAGGTGTTTAGTCCCAGGGTCCTTAGCTTAGTGATGAGCTTTGAGGACACTATGGTGTTGAACACGAAGCTGTAATCAATGAACCGCATTCGCACATAGGTGTTCCTTTTGTCCAAGTGGAAAAAGGCAGTGTCGAGTGGAAAAGAGACTGTGTCATCTTTGGATCTGTTGAGAATTGAAGTGGGTCCAGTGTGTCTGGGATGATGGTTTTGATGTGAGCCATGACCAGCCTTTCAAAGCATTTCATGTGAGTGCTACAGGGCGATAGACAGGTTACCTTGGTGTTCTTGGGCACAGAGATTATGGTGGTCTGCTTAAAACATGTAGGTATTACAGACTGGGTCAGGGAGAGGTTGAAAATGTCAGTGAAGACACTTGCCAGCTGGCTCTGAGTACACATCCTGGTAATCTGCCTGGCCCTGCGTCTATGTGAATTTTAACCTGTTTAAAAGTCGGCAATATAATATTTTTATTCTGTACAAGCTTCCTTCTTTTCACTCTGTCATTTAGGTTTGTATTGTGGAATAACGACAATGTTGTTGATCCATCCTTAGTTTTCATCTATCACAGCCATTAAACTCTGTAACTGTTTTAAAGTCACCATTGGCCTCATGGTGAAATCCCTGAGTGGTTTCCTTCCTCTCCAGCAACTGAGTTAGGAAGGACCCTTGTATCTTTGTGGTGACTGAGTGTATTGATACACCATCCAAAGTTTAATCATTTACCATGCTTATTTCTTCCCATCTACCAATAGGTGCCCTTTGTAAGTCATTGGAAAACCTCCCTGGTCTTTGTGGCTGAATCTGTGTTTGAAATTCACTGCTTGACTGAGGGACCTTACAGATAGTGTATGTGTATGTGTGGGGGTACAGAGATGAGGTGGTCATTAAACTTATTATTAACTTATTGTGTAGTTATTATGTGACTTTTGAGTACATTTTAAGCCCTTAATTTACTGTATTTAGGCTTACCATAACAAAGGGGTTGAATACTTATTGACTCAAGACATTTAATATTTTATGAATTTAACATCATTTCATCTTTGACATTATGGGGTATTGTGTATAGTCCAGTGACACAAAAATAAAACATATATTTAATCAATTTTAAATTCAGGCTGTAACACAACAAAATGTAGAAAAAGTCAAAGTGTGTAAAATAATTTCTGAAGGCAGCAACCACTTCTGTATTGAGCGCGTCACTGGTACTTCCTGTTTGAGGTTTTTTTCTTGTGACCAGGAATTCAGTAGGGTCATTTGGGACACATATTGTATGACGTATGACGTTCCAGCTCATCTGTTGAGTAGATTACGCTGCAGCTATCGACCATGCAACTACGCTACACAATCAAACTAAAGCGTTAAAGGTCTGGGGAGCATGTGTGTGTGGCTGTATTAAAAAACAAAAAATTCATTTTGAGATGAATTAAATCCGTTTTTTGATTTATCCTGATTATTACTAGCTAATCTAGTTGGCAGTCTGTCATTACCACCAGTCATGCTCTCAACAAAATTAATCTCAGAACTGTATTTTGTATGCCAGAAGTTGCCCAATTTGTATAACAAGGTACAATAATGTTATTGTTGTCCTGTTAAACATTTGGACATAATGCTCGGATAATGTGGCTAATGCTAAAAATGCTAAAAAAAAAATAATAATTCTATAAGACAATGTAAATGCAAAAAAAAAACTGCAAGGAACAGATGGTTGACTTAATGTATTAAAAGATAGTCACGCTTGATTTATTTCCCCACGGAACGGTTTTGGTTGCATCAATCTGTCAACCTGCAACATCCTGCAACGTCCGTATGGAGTCAGTATACTTTCTCAGAGCACTTTGAGCGTTGCCTTTTCATTGGTCAACACACTAACATTCAGGTTTCTCTGAACCTGCCACACTAACATTCAGGTGAGTTAGGAGAAAGCCCCTCCCCCCTCTCCAAGAGGAAAGCTCTTGTCTATTTGCAGCCTGTGTCTCAAATGGGATCCCTTTCCCCTTTATAGTGCACCACTCGTCAAAAGTAGTGCACTATAAAGGGCACAGCTTGCCATTTGTGACACAACCCTGATGACTGGATGAAGTGGCTCTGACATGCCCTGGTGCTATGCCACACAGGGCTGCTGTGACAGGGACTTAAGAGCTGCAGTAGTCCACTCCACTCCCATAGTTTATTTCAGGACTGGAGACTCCGTGTTGAGCAGCTCAGACGACACAGTGACAGGCGCTAGGCCATTACACCACCGTGTTGATGTCTGTCTGACCTGCTTACTTAGCCTTACATCACCTGGCACCAGAACACATTATTGTGAGTAGAAAAGAAACCCGTCCAAACCGAGAAACACAATATTGTCAACTACTGCCATAGAGTAGATGTACTGTATTTTACATAAGGTCAAACGTTTACGACTGTCAGTCGCTTTGGACAAAACTATCTGCTAAATGTTATTTATTGTTAAATAATAGAACAAAAACACATTCAATAACACCAAACATTATTATTATTAGGTTTAATCTAGCTCGGTCCTTCGACTGAAGTGAGCCATTTACTCCAGAATACATATGGGTAACTTGTGTAACACATTGTAAGACTAAGTACCTTGACTTAATCCCTGTTGCTCTTTCGGGGGAGCGTTGGTCATTCACAAACTTCCTCCGTGAGTGGTTTTCTCCATTTCCTTCAAGGATGGTCATGCTTCTCCACACTAAAGTACTCAGAGAATAATTCTCCACACTAAAGTACTTAGAGAATACTTCTCCACACTAAAGTACTTAGAGAATACTTCTCCACACTAAAGTACTTAGAGAATACTTCTCCACACTAAAGTACTTAGAGAATACTTCTCCACACTAAAGTACTTAGAGAATACTTCTCCACAGAAAGATGCTGCTACATTCAGTGCCTTCAGAAAGTATTCCTATCCCTTGACTTATTCCACATTTTGTTTGTGTTCCAGCCTGAATTAATAATGGTTTGCCAATAATCTTTGCACATTGTTCTTTTCAAAATGTATCAAGCTGTGTTAAATTGATTGTTGATCATTGCTAGTCAACCATTTTCAGGTCTTGCCAAAGATGTTCAAGTAATTGTAAGTCAAAACTGTAACTTGGCCACTCAGTAACATTGACTGTCTTCTTGGTAAGCATCTCCAGTGTAGATGTGGCCTTGTGTTTTAGGTTATTGTTCTGCTGAAAGGTGAATTAATCTCCCAGTGGCTGGTGGATAGTAGACTGAATCAGCTTTTCCTCTATGATTTTGCCTGTGCTTAGCTCAATTCGTTTTCTTTTTTTATCCTGAAAAACTCTCCTGTCCTTACAGTTTACAAGCATACCCATAACATGATGCAGCTACCACTATGCTTGAAAAAATGGAGTGTGGTACTGTGGTAATGTGTTGTATTTGATTTGCCACAATCATAACACTTTGTAATCAGGACAAAAAGTTAATTGCTTGAAACATTTTTTGAATTATTATTTTAGTTCCTTGTTGCAAACAGGATGCATGCTTTGTAGTCTGTACAAGCTTCCTTCTTTTCCCTCTGTCAATTAGGTTAGTATTGTGGAGTAACTACAATGTTGTTGATCCATCCTCAGTTTTCTCCCATCACAGCCATTAAACTCTGTAACTGTTTTAAAGTCACCATAGGCCTCATGGTGAAATCCCTGAGCGGTTTCCTTCCTCTCCAGGAACTGATTAAGGAATGACGCCTTTATCTTTGTAGTGACTGGGATTTTTGCCCATTCTTTCAAGGCAAAACTGCTCCAGCTCCTTCAAGTTGGATGGGTTCCGCTGGTGAACAGCAATCTTTAAGTCATACCGCAGATACTCAATTGGATTGAGGTCTGGGCTTTGACTAGACCATTCCAAGACATTTAAATGTTTCCCCTTAAACCACTCAAGTGTTGCTTTAGCAATATGCTTAGGGCCATTGTCTTGCTGGAATGTGAACCTCCATCCCAGTCTCAAATCTCTAGGAGACTGAAACAGGTTTCCCTCAAGAATTTCCCTATATTTAGCACCATCCATCATTCCTTCAATTCTGACCAGTTTCCCAGTCCCTGGTGATGAAAACATCCCCACAGCATGATGCTGCCACCACCATGCTTCACTGTGGGGATGATGTTATCGGGGTGATGAGAGGTGTGGGTTTGCGCCAGACACAGTGTTTTCCTTGATGGCCAAAAAGCTTAATTTTAGTCTCGTCTGACCAGAGTTCCTTCCTGTATATGTTTGGGGAGTCTCCCACATGCCTTTCGGCGAACACCAAACATGTTTACTTATTTTTCTCTGGCCACTCATCCATAAAGCCCAGCTCTGTGGAGTGTACGGCTTAAAGTGGTCCTATGGACAGATACTCCAATCTCCGCTGTGGAGCTTTGCAGCTCCTTCAGGGTTATCTTTGGTCTCTTTGTTGCCTCTCTGATTAATGCCCTCCTTGCATGGTCTGGGGCGGCAGGGTGCCTAGTGGTTAGAGCGTTGGACTAGTAACCGGAAGGTTGAATGTTCAAACCCCGAGCTGACAAGGTACAAATCTGTCGTTCTGCCCCTGAACAGGCAGTTAACCCACTGTTCCTAGGCCGTCATTGAAAATAAGAATTTGTTCTTAACTGACTTGCCTGGTAAAATAAAAAAATAAAAATAAATTGTCTGTGAGTGTTGGTGAGCGGCAGGTTTGTTGTGGTGCCATATTCTTTCCATTTTTTAATAATGGATTTAATGGTGCTCCGTGGGATTTCAAAGTTTCAGATATTTTATTATAACCCAACCCTGATCGGTACTTCTCCACAACTTTGTCCCTGACCTGTTTGTAGAGCTCCTTGGTCTTTATGGTGCCACTTGCTTGATGGTGCCCCTTGCTTAGTGGTGTTGCAGACTCTGGGGCCTTTCAGAACAGGTGTAGATATACTGAGATCATGTGACACTTAAATAAAGTCCACTTGTGTGCAATCTAACTAATTATGTGACTTCTGAAGGAAATTGGTTGCACCAGATCTGATTTAGGGGCTTCATAGCAAAGGGGAGGGGCTTCATAGCAAAGGGGAGGGGCTTCATAGCAAAAGAGGTGAATACATACGCACACACCACTTTTACATTTGTTCTTTTTTTTACAATCTTTAGAAACAAGTTACTTTTTTCATTTCACTTCACCAATTTGAACTATTGTGTGTATGTCCATTACATGAAATTCAAATAAAAATACATTTAAATTATAGGTTGTAATGCAACAAAATAGGAAAAACGCCAAGGGGGATGAATACTGTTGCAAAGCAGTGTATTGATACACCTTCCAAAGTGTAATTAACAACTTCACCTCCAATGTCTGCTTGTTTTCTATTTTTATCCATCTACCAATAGGTGCCTCTCTTTGCGAGGCATTGAAAACCCTCCCTGGTCTTTGTGGTTGAATCTTTGTTTGAAATTCACTGCTCGACTGAGGCAGATAATTGCATGTGTGGGGTGCAAAGATGAGGGTAGTTGTTCAAAAACACTATTATTGTCCATACAACTTATTACGTGACTTGTTAAGCACATTGTTTTTACTCCTGAACATATTTAGGCTTGCCATCTCTCTGAAGGCAATGTACAGTCAGGGGGTGTGAATACTCTCTGAAGGCACTGTACAGTCAAGGGGTGTGAATACTCTCTGAAGGCACTGTACAGTCAGGGGGTGTGAATACTCTCTGAAGGCACTGTACAGTCAGGGGGTGTGAATACTCTCTGAGGGCACTGTACAGTCAGGGGGTGTGAATACTCTCTGAAGGCACTGTACAGTCAGGGGTGTGAATACTCTCTGAAGGCACTGTACAGTCAGGGGTGTGAATACTCTCTGAAGGCACTGTACAGTCAGGGGGTGTGAATACTCTCTGAAGGCACTGTACAGTCAGGGGGTGTGAATACTCTCTGAAGGCACTGTACAGTCAGGGGTGTGAATACTCTCTGAAGGCACTGTACAGTCAGGGGGGGGTGAAGGCACTGAATACTCTCTGAAGGCACTGTACAGTCAGGGGTGTGAATACTCTCTGAAGGCACTGTACAGTCAGGGGTGTGAATACTCTCTGAAGGCACTGTACAGTCAGGGGTGTGAATACTCTCTGAAGGCACTGTACAGTCAGGGGGTGTGAATACTCTCTGAAGGCACTGTACAGTCAGGGGGTGAATACTCTCTGAAGGCACTGTACAGTCAGGGGGTGTGAATACTCTCTGAAGGCACTGTACAGTCAGGGGGTGTGAATACTCTCTGAAGGCACTGTACAGTCAGGGGGTGTGAATACTCTCTGAAGGCACTGTACAGTCAGGGGGTGTGAATACTCTCTGAAGGCACTGTACAGTCAGGGGGTGTGAATACTCTCTGAAGGCACTGTACAGTCAGGGGTGTGAATACTCTCTGAAGTCTCTGTACAGTCAGGGGTATGAATACTCTCTGAAGGCACTGTACAGTCAGGGGGTGTGAATACTCTCTGAAGGCACTGTACAGTCAGGGGTGTGAATACTCTCTGAAGGCACTGTACAGTCAGGGGGTGTGAATACTCTCTGAAGGCACTGTACAGTCAGGGGGTGTGAATACTCTCTGAAGGCACTGTACAGTCAGGGGGTGTGAATACTCTCTGAGGGCACTGTACAGTCAGGGGGTGTGAATACTCTCTGAAGGCACTGTACAGTCAGGGGGTGTGAATACTCTCTGAAGGCTCTGTACAGTCAGGGGGTGTGAATACTCTCTGAAGGCACTGTACAGTCAGGGGGTGTGAATACTCTCTGAAGGCTCTGTACAGTCAGGGGGTGTGAATACTCTCTGAAGGCACTGTACAGTCAGGGCGTGTGAATACTCTCTGAAGGCTCTGTACAGTCAGGGGGTGTGAATACTCTCTGAAGGCACTGTACAGTCACAACCATAAAACCCCACAGGGTTCAGGAGACCCAACTAGACAACCACCACCATAGCATGAAATGGCTTGCTTAATAAATCAGAACTGGCTTCAAATAATATTTAATGTCAAATACTAATTAGCCGGGCTTGATTGAGCTTGCCTGGCACAATGGAACCAGTAAAATAGTAGCATAAAAGTAAACCTCGCTCATCTGGCACTCCGGGCAGGCTGAAGTAAATGCTGAAGGTACTTTAAAGATTTTAAATAGTATTTGAACCCAGGTCTGGTAGGCACAGCTCTTTTTGTAGTCTGATATTTGAACCCAGGTCTGGCAGCTATAGCTCTTTCTGTAGTCTGATATTTGAACCCAGGTCTGGTAGGCACAGCTCTTTTTGTAGTCTGATATTTGAACCCAGGTCTGGTAGGCACAGCTCTTTTTGTAGTCTGATATTTGAACCCAGGTCTGGTAGGCACAGCTCTTTTTGTAGTCTGATATTTGAACCCAGGTCTGGTAGGCACAGCTCTTTTTGTAGTCTGATATTTGAACCCAGGTCTGGCAGGCACAGCTCTTTTTGTAGTCTGATATTTGAACCCAGGTCTGGTAGGCACAGCTCTTTTTGTAGTCTGATATTTGAACCCAGGTCTGGTAGGCACAGCTCTTTTTGTAGTCTGATATTTGAACCCAGGTCTGGTAGGCACAGCTCTTTTGTAGTCTGATATTTGAACCCAGGTCTGGTAGGCACAGCTCTTTTTGTAGTCTGATATTTGAACCCAGGTCTGGTAGGCACAGCTCTTTTTGTAGTCTGATATTTGAACCCAGGTCTGGTAGGCACAGCTCTTTTTGTAGTCTGATATTTGAACCCAGGTCTGGTAGGCACAGCTCTTTTTGTAGTCTGATATTTGAACCCAGGTCTGGTAGGTACATCTCTTTTTGTAGTCTGATATTTGAACTCAGGTCTGGTAGGTATAGCTCTTTTTGTAGTCTGATATTTGAACTCAGGTCTGGTAGGCACAGCTCTTTTTGTAGTCTGATATTTGAACCCAGGTCTGGTAGGCACAGCTCTTTTTGTAGTCTGATATTTGAACCCAGGTCTGGCAGGCACAGCTCTTTTTGTAGTCTGATATTTGAACCCAGGTCTGGTAGGCACAGCTCTTTTTGTAGTCTGATATTTGAACCCAGGTCTGGTAGGCACAGCTCTTTTTGTAGTCTGATATTTGAACCCAGGTCTGGCAGCTATAGCTCTTTTTGTAGTCTGATATTTGAACCCAGGTCTGGTAGGTATAGCTCTTTATGTAGTCTGATATTGGAAACCCAGGTCTGGTAAGTACAGCTCTTTTTGTAGTCTGATATTTGAACCCAGGTCTGGTAGGCACAGCTCTTTTTGTAGTCTGATATTTGAACCCAGGTCTGGTAGGCACAGCTCTTTTGTAGTCTGATATTTGAACCCAGGTCTGGTAGGCACAGCTCTTTTTGTAGTCTGATATTTGAACCCAGGTCTGGTAGGCACAGCTCTTTTTGTAGTCTGATATTTGAACCCAGGTCTGGTAGGTACAGCTCTTTATGTAGTCTGATATTTGAACCCAGGTCTGGTAGGTACAGCTCTTTATGTAGTCTGATATTTGAACCCAGGTCTGGTAGGTACAGCTCTTTTTGTAGTCTGATATTTGAACCCAGGTCTGGTAGGCACAGCTCTTTTTGTAGTCTGATATTTGAACCCAGGTCTGGCAGCTATAGCTCTTTTTGTAGTCTGATATTTGAACTCAGGTCTGGCAGCTATAGCTCTTTTTGTAGTCTGATATTTGAACCCAGGTCTGGTAGGTACAGCTCTTTATGTAGTCTGATATTTGAACCCAGGTCTGGTAGGTACAGCTCTTTTTGAAGACTGATATTTGAACTCAGGTCTGGCAGCTATAGCTCTTTTTGTAGTCTGATATTTGAACTCAGGTCTGGCAGCTATAGCTCTTTTTGTAGTCTGATATTTGAACTCAGGTCTGGCAGCTATAGCTCTTTTTGTAGTCTGATATTTGAACTCAGGTCTGGTAGGTACAGCTCTTTCTGTAGTCTGATATTTGAACTCAGGTCTGGTAGGTACAGCTCTTTTTGAAGTCTGATATTTGAACTCAGGTCTGGTAGGTACAGCTCTTTCTGTAGTCTGATATTTGAACTCAGGTCTGGTAGGTACAGCTCTTTCTGTAGTCTGATATTTGAACTCAGGTCTGGTAGGTACAGCTCTTTCTGTAGTCTGATATTTGAACTCAGGTCTGGTAGGTACAGCTCTTTTTGAAGTCTGATATTTGAACTCAGGTCTGGTAGGTACAGCTCTTTTTGAAGTCTGATATTTGAACTCAGGTCTGGTAGGTACAGCTCTTTATGTAGTCTGATATTTGAACTCAGGTCTGGTAGGTACAGCTCTTTTTGAAGTCTGATATTTGAACTCAGGTCTGGTAGGCACAGCTCTTTTTGTAGTCTGATATTTGAACCCAGGTCTGGTAGGCACAGCTCTTTTTGTAGTCTGATATTTGAACCCAGGTCTGGCAGGCACAGCTCTTTTTGTAGTCTGATATTTGAACCCAGGTCTGGTAGGCACAGCTCTTTTTGTAGTCTGATATTTGAACCCAGGTCTGGTAGGCACAGCTCTTTTTGTAGTCTGATATTTGAACCCAGGTCTGGCAGCTATAGCTCTTTTTGTAGTCTGATATTTGAACCCAGGTCTGGTAGGTATAGCTCTTTATGTAGTCTGATATTGGAAACCCAGGTCTGGTAAGTACAGCTCTTTTTGTAGTCTGATATTTGAACCCAGGTCTGGTAGGCACAGCTCTTTTTGTAGTCTGATATTTGAACCCAGGTCTGGTAGGCACAGCTCTTTTTGTAGTCTGATATTTGAACCCAGGTCTGGTAGGCACAGCTCTTTTTGTAGTCTGATATTTGAACCCAGGTCTGGTAGGCACAGCTCTTTTTGTAGTCTGATATTTGAACCCAGGTCTGGTAGGTACAGCTCTTTATGTAGTCTGATATTTGAACCCAGGTCTGGTAGGTACAGCTCTTTATGTAGTCTGATATTTGAACCCAGGTCTGGTAGGTACAGCTCTTTTTGTAGTCTGATATTTGAACCCAGGTCTGGTAGGCACAGCTCTTTTTGTAGTCTGATATTTGAACCCAGGTCTGGTAGGTATAGCTCTTTTTGTAGTCTGATATTTGAACCCAGGTCTGGCAGCTATAGCTCTTTTTGTAGTCTGATATTTGAACTCAGGTCTGGCAGCTATAGCTCTTTTTGTAGTCTGATATTTGAACCCAGGTCTGGTAGGTACAGCTCTTTATGTAGTCTGATATTTGAACCCAGGTCTGGTAGGTACAGCTCTTTTTGAAGACTGATATTTGAACTCAGGTCTGGCAGTTATAGCTTTTTTTGTAGTCTGATATTTGAACTCAGGTCTGGCAGCTATAGCTCTTTTTGTAGTCTGATATTTGAACTCAGGTCTGGCAGCTATAGCTCTTTTTGTAGTCTGATATTTGAACTCAGGTCTGGTAGGTACAGCTCTTTCTGTAGTCTGATATTTGAACTCAGGTCTGGTAGGTACAGCTCTTTTTGAAGTCTGATATTTGAACTCAGGTCTGGTAGGTACAGCTCTTTCTGTAGTCTGATATTTGAACTCAGGTCTGGTAGGTACAGCTCTTTCTGTAGTCTGATATTTGAACTCAGGTCTGGTAGGTACAGCTCTTTTTGAAGTCTGATATTTGAACTCAGGTCTGGTAGGTACAGCTCTTTTTGAAGTCTGATATTTGAACCCAGGTCTGGTAGGTACAGCTCTTTCTGTAGTCTGATATTTGAACTCAGGTCTGGTAGGTACAGCTCTTTTTGAAGTCTGATATTTGAACTCAGGTCTGGTAGGTACAGCTCTTTTGAAGTCTGAAGACTAAGTCACTCATCATTTACAGCTGTACAGTGAAGCGTGTTGAGCATCCCACCATTTCCATGGACAGTTAGATTGAAGAGCAGCACATGGCAGCACACCTCGCTGCGTTTATTGACAGTGATCAGAGGAGGACATCAGGGAAAGTTCTAGAAGTAAAGCTATTGGATAGAACATCTGTTTTACATTATCATGACTCCACTAAAGTTCAGTCTCATCCACTTTAAGTTGATTACACTGGTTTTTACTTCCTTCAAAAAATCACTCAACATGAACATGTCATTTTAAGAGCACTGTGGTTTTTCTACTAAAACATAAGTCAATGAGTGTCTAGTCAATCATGTCTAGCCATTCATCTCTAGTAAATCATGATACATCATTCAACCTAAGAACAGGTGCCTCTCCCCAAAGTCTATTTGAATGGACAATCACCATATCGCTATTGTCAAGCTACATTGGCATATGGTATCCCAAACCGACTAAATAAACAATTAAGATTTACTCTACAACCTTGTACAGATAGCATTCTTCCAATGTGAAACCTACTGCAATGAGAGTGTATGATGATGATGTTGTTGTTTGAATATGGTCTTTAGCATAGAATTAGAATGGTTGAATGGAACATGGAACATTCTAATTCTATGTATGGTACTGTAACCATAGAATTAGAATGAGTAGAATGGAACATGGAACATTCTAATTCTATGTATGGTACTGTAACCATAGAATTAGAATGAGTAGAATGGAACATGGAACATTCTAATTCTATGTATGGTACTGTAACCATATAATTAGAATGAGTAGAATGGAACATGGAACATTCTAATTCTATGTATGGTACTGTAACCATAGAATTCGAATGGTTGAATGGAACATGGAACATTCTAATTCTATGGCCTGTATGGTACTGTAACCATAGAATTAGAATGAGTAGAATGGAACATGAAACATTCTAATTCTATGTATGGTACTGTAACCATAGAATTAGAATGGTTGAATGGAACATGGAACATTCTAATTCTATGTATGGTACTGTAACCATAGAATTAGAATGAGTAGAATGGAACATGGAACATTCTAATTCTATGTATGGTACTGTAACCATATAATTAGAATGAGTAGAATGGAACATGGAACATTCTAATTCTATGTATGGTACTGTAACCATAGAATTCGAATGGTTGAATGGAACATGGAACATTCTAATTCTATGGCCTGTATGGTACTGTAACCATAGAATTAGAATGAGTAGAATGGAACATGGAACATTCTAACTGTAACCATAGAATTAGAATGAGTAGAATGGAACATGGAACATTCTAATTCTATGGCCTGTATGGTACTGTAACCATAGAATTAGAATGAGTAGAATGGAACATGGAACATTCTAATTCTATGGCCTGTATGGTACTGTAACCATAGAATTAGAATGAGTAGAATGGAACATGAAACATTCTAATTCTATGGCCTGTATGGTACTGTAACCATAGAATTAGAATGAGTAGAATGGAACATGAAACATTCTAATTCTATGGCCTGTATGGTACTGTAACCATAGAATTAGAATGAGTAGAATGGAACATGAAACATTCTAATTCTATGGCCTGTATGGTACTGTAACCATAGAATTAGAATGAGTAAAATGGTCATAGAAACTCGGACCGTTCTAATTCTATGACTGTAACTAACAATAACTTCCTTTATCTTCCTTTTAACTTCACAACGACGGGCTCTGTAAACTTCTGGCCAGTCAGGAACTGCCACACCCCTCCTCTGTAGAACTCGTTCCCAAAGGAATAGAGCCAAGCATTGAAAATAGGGTTCATTTTCGCCAAAACAGGAAGCAACTACGAAATGAATAAACATGTTCTCGTTAAAAGGGTTGAAATCAAACCTCTCCATTGACATGTTATTTAGCTAAAGCATTATCAAGCACAGAAAGAGACAAATTCAATTTAAAAAGGAAGAAGCTCTCAAAAGAAGAAGAAGAAGCTCTCAACAGAAGAAGAAGAAGCTCTCAAAAGAAGAAGAAGAAGCTCTCAACAGAAGAAGCTCTCAAAAGAAGAAGAAGAAGCTCTCAAAAGAAGAAGAAGAAGAAGAACAAGCTCTCAAAAGAAGAAGAAGAAGCTCTCAAAAGAAGAAGAAGAAGCTCTCAAAAGAAGAAGAAGAAGCTCTCAACAGAAGAAGCTCTCAAAAGAAGAAGAAGAAGCTCTCAAAAGAAGAAGAAGAAGCTCTCAAAAGAAGAAGAAGAAGCTCTCAAAAGAAGAACAAGCTCTCAAAAGAAGAAGAAGAAGCTCTCAACAGAAGAAGCTCTCAAAAGAAGAAGAAGAAGCTCTCAAAAGAAGAAGAAGAAGAAGCTCTCAAAAGAAGAACAAGCTCTCAAAAGAAGAAGAAGAAGCTCTCAACAGAAGAAGAAGAAGCTCTCAAAAGAAGAAGAAGAAGAAGCTCTCAAAAGAAGAAGAAGCTCTCAAAAGAAGAACAAGCTCTCAGAAGAAGAAGAAGAAGCTCTCAAAAGAAGAAAAAGAAGAAGCTCTCAAAAGAAGAACAAGCTCTCAGAAGAAGAAGAAGAAGCTCTCAAAAGAAGAAGAAGAAGCTCTCAAAAGAAGAAGAAGAAGCTCTCAAAAGAAGAAGAAGCTCTCAAAAGAAGAACAAGCTCTCAGAAGAAGAAGAAGAAACTCTCAAAAGAAGAAGAAGAAGCTCTCAAAAGAAGAAAAAGAAGAAGCTCTCAAAAGAAGAAGAAGAATAAGAAGCTCTCAAAAGAAGAAGAACAAGCTCTCAAAAGAAGAAGAAGAAGAATAAGAAGCACTCAAAAGAAGAAGAAGAAGAATAAGAAGCTCTCAAAATAATAATAAGAAGAAGAAGCTCTCAAAAGAAGAAGAAGAAGAATAAGAAGCACTCAAAAGAAGAAGAAGAATAAGAAGCTCTCAAAAGAAGAAGAAGAAGAATAAGAAGCTCTCAAAATAATAATAATAAGAAGAAGCTCTCAAAAGAAGAAGAAGAAGAATAAGAAGCACTCAAAAGAAGAAGAAGAATAAGAAGCTCTCAAAAGAAGAAGAAGAAGAATAAGAAGCTCTCAAAAGAAGAAGAAGAAGAATAAGAAGCTCTCAAAATAATAATAAGAAGAAGAAGCTCTCAAAAGAAGAAGAAGAATAAGAAGCTCTCAAAAGAAGAAGAACAAGCTCTCAAAAGAAGAAGAAGAAGAATAAGAAGCACTCAAAAGAAGAAGAAGAAGAATAAGAAGCTCTCAAAATAATAATAATAAGAAGAAGCTCTCAAAAGAAGAAGAAGAAGAATAAGAAGCACTCAAAAGAAGAAGAAGAATAAGAAGCTCTCAAAAGAAGAAGAAGAAGAATAAGAAGCTCTCAAAATAATAATAATAAGAAGAAGCTCTCAAAAGAAGAAGAAGAAGAATAAGAAGCACTCAAAAGAAGAAGAAGAATAAGAAGCTCTCAAAAGAAGAAGAAGAAGAATAAGAAGCTCTCAAAAGAAGAAGAAGAAGAAGAATAAGAAGCTCTCAAAATAATAATAAGAAGAAGAAGCTCTCAAAAGAAAAAGAAGAAGAAGAAGAAGCTCTCAAAATAAGAAGAAGCTCTCAAAAGAAAAAGAAGAAGAAGAAGAAGAAGCTCTCAAAATAAGAAGAAGAAGAAGAAGAAGAAGCTCTCAAAATAAGAAGAAGAAGAATAAGAAGCTCTCAAAAGAAGAAGAAGAAGAATAAGAAGCTCTCAAAATAATAATAATAAGAAGAAGCTCTCAAAAGAAG
The DNA here is from genome assembly GCF_034236695.1 of Oncorhynchus nerka. Lineage (NCBI taxonomy): Eukaryota > Metazoa > Chordata > Actinopteri > Salmoniformes > Salmonidae > Oncorhynchus > Oncorhynchus nerka. Next base: position 44,524,366 of record NC_088411.1, read on the forward strand.
AAGAAGAATAAGAAGCTCTCAAAAGAAGAAGAACAAGCTCTCAAAAGAAGAAGAAGAAGAATAAGAAGCACTCAAAAGAAGAAGAAGAAGAATAAGAAGCTCTCAAAATAATAATAATAAGAAGAAGCTCTCAAAAGAAGAAGAAGAAGAATAAGAAGCACTCAAAAGAAGAAGAAGAATAAGAAGCTCTCAAAAGAAGAAGAAGAAGAATAAGAAGCTCTCAAAAGAAGAAGAAGAAGAATAAGAAGCTCTCAAAATAATAATAATAAGAAGAAGCTCTCAAAAGAAAAAGAAGAAGAAGAAGAAGCTCTCAAAATAAGAAGAAGAAGAAGAAGAAGAAGCTCTCAAAATAAGAAGAAGCTCTCAAAAGAAAAAGAAGAAGAAGAAGAAGCTCTCAAAATAAGAAGAAGCTCTCAAAAGAAAAAGAAGAAGAAGAAGAAGAAGCTCTCAAAATAAGAAGAAGCTCTCAAAAGAAGAAGAAGAAGCTCTCAAAAGAAGAAGAAGAAGAAGCTCTCAAAATAAGAAGAAGCTCTCAAAAGAAGAAGAAGAAGAAGCTCTCAAAAGAAGAAGAAGCTCTCAAAAGAAGAAGAAGAAGAAGCAGCGCCGCTCACCATTCTCAGCTTTGGAGAGACCAGTTTGGCGTTGCCAAAGCAGGCGTAGATACACATGACTTCGTAGGGTCCCCAGCAGAACAACAGAACCCTCAGTGGTACGCTGGTGTTCCACTGGAAAACAAAGACAGTCAATAAAGTTGTATTGAATTGAATGAAATGTGACTTTTGAGTTACACTATGACAACAATAACATAGAGTCAACATATCAGCATAATATAAATGTATAAAAGAGCAGAACATAATGACTGTTATCTACACACATACAACAATTAGACATCTTATTTTAAATAATCGCAAAGTGAAATAATTACAGCAAACATTGTCTACGGGATTATTTTGCTGAGAAGTCTTGTAATCTGAAGGTCACGGAACAACTTTCCCGATGTTCACATACTAGGATTTAACACGCTTATCACGTTGTAAATATAATGAGAAGTCATGTTGTTTTTCCCCCTCCCCCCCAAAGGCCAAATATGAATGGTGTTGTTCAAATGTGTTGCAACGTTCCAAAGAACACGTTCCAAACATTCTAACGGTAGAACGTTCCAAGGTTTACCCTGTGCTTGTGGATCTTCTTGAAGTATGCGTAAATGGCGTCGTAGTTGGACTTCATGACATAAGCAGGGAAGATAAGGTAGAAGACCGTCAGGGCTCCCATATAGGTAATGTAGTCCCTGTAGAATGGAGATGAACACAGACGATAGAAGACATAAGCAGGGAAGATAAGGTAGAAGACCATCAGGGCTCCCATATAGGTAATGTAGTCTCTGTTGAATGGAGATGAACACAGACGATAGGGTTGCTAAATTCTGGTCATTTTCCACCCAAACAAATCCACAGACTTGAGTTGCAAAATTACAGTAACAAAATTCCCAGGTGTTCCAGAAATTCTGGTTGGAGGATTCCCGGAATAAGGAGGGAATTAGCAGGAAATACGGAATCGTACAGGAGTTCTGGAACACCTGGGAATTGTGTTACCAGAATTTTGGAACCCTAGTCTGTGGGAGACATTGCTAGAGAGCTTTTGTTTTATTGTCTGAAATGAATCATCTCAATCCATCAAAGATTTCTATCAGTGCTCTCTCTCTCTCTCTCTCTCTCTCTCTCTCTCTCTCTCTCTCTTTCTTTCTCTCTCGCTGTCTCTCTGTCTCTCTCTTTCTCTCTCTCTCTCTCTCTCTCTCTGTCTCTCTCTCTCTCTCTCTCTCTCCTCTCTGTCTCTCTCTCTCTGTCTCTCTCTCTCTCTCTCCTCTCTGTCTCTCTGTCTCTCTTCTCTCTCTCTCTCTCTCTCTCTCTCTCTCTCTCTCTCTCTCTCTCTCTCTCTCTGTCTCTCTCTCTCTCTCTCTCTCTCTCTCTCTCTCTCTCTGTCTCTCTCTTTCTCTCTCGCTCTCTCTCTCTCTCTCTCTCTCTCTCTCTCTCTCTCTCTCTCTCTCTCTCTCTCTCTCTCTGTCTCTCTCTCTCTCTCTCTCTCTCTCTGTCTCTCTCTCTCTGTCTCTCTCTTTCTCTCTCGCTCTCTCTCTTTCTCTCTCTCTCTCTCTGTCTCTCTCTCTGTCTCTCTCTCTCTCTCTGTCTCTCTCTCTCTCTCTCTCTCCCTCTCTCTCTGTCTCTCTCTCTCTGTCTCTCTCTCTCTCTCTCTCTGTGTGAAATGCTGCATGTTTTCAAATAAGTTAAAGAGCTTACTTTTTAATTAATCTGTTTGATTGTTTTAAAGCCCTGATTCTGTATTCCACTGTTTATATTTTACAAAGTCAAACAGTGACGTCAACAACTGGTTGAAACAGAAGGATATTTATGAGTTTTGGAAGTATGTTTTTTTTCTTCTCAAAACTGTCTTTTTTTTAAATCTTGTGAAACATCAACGACAAATGTGCCGAGGTAACAGTGCGTGAGGGAGATGCTGAGCTATTTATAGTGGAATTGACAGCATTTTAGCAACATGAAATCTTATTACAATTTGTTCATATACACCAACAGGAAGAACATGACACTTTTAAAAAATCTGTGAAGTGAGCAATTAGATATGGTCATTTTCATAAATTCTTAGAACGTTTGGGAATTACGTATAAAAAGGCATTTGTGAAACTTCGATAGCAATACAGAGTGGGAAAGTGGCCGTGTGTTTAGACAATTAATATACACTGCAGTAAATAAACCGAATATAAACATCTGTCTCATCCAAGACTGGAGTCTACGCTGACCGGCACGCTATAGCCAATCAGAGCTAACGTAGGCCTTTTTGGAAACAGGCCATTTGCCAAACAGGCCTGTCATCATTCACTATGAACTGGACTGTGTGTTTACAGGCAGTAGGGCCTGCCATCATTCACTTTGAACTGGACTGTGTGTTTACAGGCAGTAGGGCCTGGCATCATTCACTATGAACTGGACTGTGTGTTTACAGACAGTAGGGCCTGTCATCATTCACTATGAACTGGACTGTGTGTTTACAGGCAGTAGGGCCTGTCATCATTCACTATGAACTGGACTGTGTGTTTACAGGCAGTAGGGCCTGTCATCATTCACTATGAACTGGACTGTGTGTTTACAGGCACTTTGAACTGGACTGTGTGTTTACAGGAAGTAGGGCCTGTCATCATTCACTATGAACTGGACTGTGTGTTTACAGGCAGTAGGGCCTGCCATCATTCACTATGAACTGTGTGTTTACAGGCAGTAGGGCCTGCCATCATTCACTATGAACTGTGTGTTTACAGGCAGTAGGGCCTGCCATCATTCACTATGAACTGTGTGTTTACAGGCAGTAGGGCCTGTCATCATTCACTATGAACTGGTCTGTGTGTTTACAGGCAGTAGGGCCTGTCATCATTCACTATGAACTGGACTGTGTGTTTACAGGCAGTAGGGCCTGTCATCATTCACTATGAACTGGACTGTGTGTTTACAGGCAGTAGGGCCTGCCATCATTCACTATGAACTGTGTGTTTACAGGCAGTAGGGCCTGCCATCATTCACTATGAACTGTGTGTTTACAGGCAGTAGGGCCTGCCATCATTCACTATGAACTGGACTGTGTGTTTACAGGCAGTAGGGCCTGTCATCATTCACTATGAACTGGTCTGTGTGTTTACAGGCAGTAGGGCCTGTCATCATTCACTATGAACTGGTCTGTGTGTTTACAGGCAGTAGGGCCTGTCATCATTCACTATGAACTGGACTGTGTGTTTACAGGCAGTAGGGCCTGTCATCATTCACTATGAACTGGACTGTGTGTTACAGGCAGTAGGGCCTGCCATCATTCACTATGAACTGGACTGTGTGTTTACAGACAGTAGGGCCTGTCATCATTCACTATGAACTGGACTGTGTGTTTACAGGCAGTAGGGCCTGTCATCATTCACTATGAACTGGACTGTGTGTTTACAGGCAGTAGGGCCTGTCATCATTCACTATGAACTGGACTGTGTGTTTACAGGCAGTAGGGCCTGCCATCATTCACTATGAACTGTGTGTTTACAGGCAGTAGGGCCTGCCATCATTCACTATGAACTGTGTGTTTACAGGCAGTAGGGCCTGCCATCATTCACTATGAACTGGACTGTGTGTTTACAGGCAGTAGGGCCTGTCATCATTCACTATGAACTGGTCTGTGTGTTTACAGGCAGTAGGGCCTGTCATCATTCACTATGAACTGGTCTGTGTGTTTACAGGCAGTAGGGCCTGTCATCATTCACTATGAACTGGACTGTGTGTTTACAGGCAGTAGGGCCTGTCATCATTCACTATGAACTGGACTGTGTGTTTACAGGCAGTAGGGCCTGTCATCATTCACTTTGAACTGGACTGTGTGTTACAGGCAGTAGGGCCTGTCATCATTCACTATGAACTGGACTGTGTGTTTACAGGCAGTAGGGCCTGTCATCATTCACTATGAACTGGACTGTGTGTTTACAGGCAGTAGGGCCTGTCATCATTCACTATGAACTGGACTGTGTGTTACAGGCAGTAGGGCCTGCCATCATTCACTATGAACTGGACTGTGTGTTTACAGACAGTAGGGCCTGGCATCATTCACTATGAACTGGACTGTGTGTTTACAGGCAGTAGGGCCTGTCATCATTCACTATGAACTGGACTGTGTGTTTACAGGAAGTAGGGCCTGTCATCATTCACTATGAACTGGACTGTGTGTTTACAGGCAGTAGGGCCTGGCATCATTCACTATGAACTGGACTGTGTGTTACAGGCAGTAGGGCCTGTCATCATTCACTATGAACTGGTCTGTGTGTTTACAGGCAGTAGGGCCTGTCATCATTCACTATGAACTGGACTGTGTGTTTACAGGCAGTAGGGCCTGTCATCATTCACTATGAACTGGTCTGTGTGTTTACAGGCAGTAGGGCCTGTCATCATTCACTATGAACTGGACTGTGTGTTAACAGACAGTTACAACAGCACAACTTTAGATCATTAGAAAGCATTATCCAAAAGGCACACAAAATACACCTGAATAGATTTCTGCAAATGTGACAATACAATGGGAGTCCTCTTACATTTGGGAACTTTACAGTCCGATTGATCAAACAACCATGAAAATGTAGAAAATGAAAATCTCTCTCCCTCAGCTATTTACATCGACAACAATAAAGATCAACAACTAATGCTAGCCAAAATATGTAGTCATGGAAACTGAAACAGTGCATCCTGAATGCAGGCAGCAAACAATGTACAAGATGTGATTTGGGGAATAGCAAGAACTGTATTGGTGAATTCTATTTTTTTACCTTTATTTTACTAGGCAAGTCAGTTAAGAACAAATTCTTATTTTCAATGACGGCCTAGGAACTGCCTGTTCAGGGGCAGAACGACAGATTTGTACCTTGTCAGCTCAGGGATTTGAACTTGCAACCTTTCGGTTATTAGTCCAACGCTCTAACCACTAGGCTACCCTGCCGCATCTACACTCTAACCACTAGGCTACCCTGCCGCCTCTACACTCTAACCACTAGGCTAGAACTGCATCCATCGATTTCCCCAACAACTCCTTAGTGTACGTCACGGGAACGTTGAGTCGAATAGAACCTATTTTTAAAACCTCTTATAAAGTTGGTTAAACTGGGAGTATGATCATTTTTTTGACTGATATTATGATTATTATGAAACACTTGTCAGTTCCACTTTAAAATGTAGCCTACTTGTCTCCTTTGGTGTAGTCTAGAGTGCAGCACGTCCTCATTGGCTCAAAGTCATACACTCCCCATCCAGTCAGAGGGACGGCCGCCCAGAAGATGGCCAACCCCCAGATAATGATAGAAAAAGTCCAGGCCGTGCTCCAAAACAGCTTCTGATCTGGAACAAAATAACGTTGTTATATTTATTTAACATTTTCCAAGAATATGTTTGTAGATTTGTAGATGTATATAGATAAAGCTATAATATAGGATACTACCCACTGGTGACATATTGGTGATATCTGTCCCAGGCGATGGTAGCCAGGAAACTGATGGAGGCCAGAACTGCTGTCATCCCTATGACAGCGTGGTTGCTACATCCGTCTTGACCCCAGGGCCAGTGTCTAGGGTGACGAGAAGAGAGGAGCGCATTTAGGCTACGTTTACACAGGCAGCCCAATTCTGATCTTTTGTCCGATTATTGGCAAGAGATCTGATCTGATTGGAACAAAAGGCCAATTATTGTCCGATTATTGGCAAGAGATCTGATCTGATTGGAACAAAAGGCCAATTATTGGCCAAAGATCAGAATTGGGCTGCCTGTGTAAACTCAGCCTCAGTGTTTCTAATCCAATCAGGCATAAACCAGTTTCAGAATGGCTACATTTCTACATAAACATGATGACTCATTTAGCAGCTAATTGTTATACCAAATACACCTACTTTGACTTGTGGTTCTATTCAGTTGAACTATAAAGTCATGATCACACACACTAACATTACAGCTTTGTGTAGTAAAGGATCTATCCATCATAGCTATTCAGATACACATGAGAAAAAAAATGTGCCTCACTAGAACGATTTGTCCTGATGTCCTGTCTGTAAAAACACATTTTCGATCAAACGCATAAGAGCGTTTTTAACAACAACTATTGTACACATAAGCCAGGAAACCTCCACAGGCGTTAATGCAGTGTCACAGGATAATCATTTGTACCTGTACGATAAGCTGGCGTAGGCAGCGATCAGGCCGGTTGTATTGAGCATAATGTCAGCCACGGCCAGGTTAAAGACAAGGAAATTACTGGGAGTTCGCATTTGCTTTACGCTAATATAGGCCAATATTGAAACGGCGTTGAGGAAGAATCCCACAAGACCTAAAAGACACGTGGAAAGAAGATAAATCATCATGGGGGGGAGACGAAGACTAAAAATGGACATTTAACATTTCAGTTAAGTTATATAGCCTATATGTGCATAGGATATTATAATGTCAGAAATCGTTGAATTTTATCTACACAGACTTTTATTTGACTATTTCACATGTCAACCTTACAGAACCGAATCTTCAAATCCTTGCGGATTATTCACATCTTCCAGTGACAATCTTGGCATGATTTAAAATCAGTAGACCTGTCCCTTTAAGATCTCTTTAAAATCAGTAGACCTGTCCCTTTAAGATCTCTTTCAAATCAGTAGACCTGTCCCTTTAAGATCTCTTTCAAATCAGTAGACCTGTCCCTGTAAGATCTCTTTAAAATCAGTAGACCTGTCCCTTTAAGATCTCTTTAAAATCAGTAGACCTGTCCCTTTAAGATCTCTTTAAAATCAGTAGACCTGTCCCTTTAATATCTCTTTAAAATCAATAGACCTGTCCCTTTAAGACCTGTCCCTTTAAGACCTGTCCCTTTAAGATCTCTTTAAAATCAGTAGAACTGTCCCTTTAAGATCTCTTTAAAATCAGTAGACCTGTCCCTTTAAGACCTGTCCCTTTAAAATATCTTTAAAATCAATAGACCTGTCCCTTTAAGATCTCTTTCAAATCAGTAGACCTGTCCCTTTAATATATCTTTCAAATCAGTAGACCTGTCCCTTTAAGACCTGTCCCTTTAAGATCTCTTTCAAATCAGTAGACCTGTCCTTTTAAGATCTCTTTCAAATCAGTAGACCCGTCCCTTTAATATCTCTTTAAAATCAGTAGACCTGTCCCTTTAAGACCTGTCCCTTTAATATCTCTTTCAAATCAGTAAACCTGTCCCTTTAAGACCTGTCCCTTTAAGATCTCTTTACAATCAATAGACCTGTCCCTTTAAGATCTCTTTCAAATCAGTAGACCTGTCCCTTTAATATCTCTTTAAAATCAGTAGACCTGTCCCTTTAAGATCTCTTTCAAATCAGGAGACCTGTCCCTTTAAGATCTCTTTAAAATCAGTAGACCTGCTCCTTTAAGATCTATTTAAAATCCCACGTAGCTCCATCTGGATGCCATTTCGCTAACGCAAATAACAGCTTTTCTTTCAAATTTTTGGCCATAAAATATTTCACTTACCCCCAACAAGAAGAGCTGAACCGAATGCAAACATGTCAAAATCGGAGAATCCCTCCGGTAATGTGTATGCTGCCATTTTTGATGGCCACTATTATTGTCGGACACTACAGATAGTTCCTCAACGTTTATTCTCGCGTCTGAAAGTGCCAGAGTGTTGACTGAACTCCTTATAAAGGCTCTTTCACGTGAAAAGGCATGCAAGGACTTATCTGATGTAAAACCCTTACCAATCCCCACAAGAATGTACTAACAAAGTGGCGCAATAGCAGAAGAGTTTGACACACACTGGGCAACAGCTACTTCTTATTTTCCCGATGATTTTGTTTTTCTCCCTTAAACAGTCGTGTTCACATTGAAGTGGTTTCTGCGCACCAATTTTGCAAGCACATAACTGACAGGGAAACCGACTTTCTCAAATTGTTTGCTCTTAATGACCAATAACAGACTTTATATTATCACTGAAATCTAAACCTACAGGTCATACTTTATCCTTAGTACACTTAGTAGGCTAAACATTATATGCCGTGTGAAGATGAAGGATCTCTCTCTTACTTCGATAGGTAGGACCTACCTGCTGTCTCAACCATCCATGACATCATAAGTAACTGTGCGTGTCAGTTGGAAGCTGACACTGCATAGTGAATGGACTGAGAGACCCTTGTCCAGTGAATTATTGGTTTAACAATGCAACAAGTTTAAATGTAGCAATCCTTTAATCTGGCTAAATGTTGGTGGGTAAAAGGAAACCTTAGTTCCAAGAACGTAGCATTGTTAGTGATGTCCCAAAGTCACCTAATCATTTCATACATTTTTTCACACCACACAACACAAAGAAAATAAAAAATAACTCCAAAAATCTGAACAGACACAACAAACACAGTCGACAAGACAACAATGTCATACAGGGAGCTCCAGCCCAACAGACCAATCACAGTCGACTAGACAACAATGTCATACAGGGGGCTCCAGCCCATGACAAATCACAGGCAACACCATTAGTTCAGGTTCATTCTTAATCCATAGATCCCCAACGTTGCAGTTTTAAAGCAGGTTTTCTGTTTGTTCTACAGGTTTTGCCATTGGGGCAGCGATTTTGTTTGTGCAATTTTATTTTTTTAAATTCATGCAATTCTACTCATTTAGCCGTGAGGCAAAAATTAATTTTTGCAGTTTTAAAGGAAATTTTTCTGAAATTCTACACGTTTTGCCATGAATGATAACAATGCAGGCCCTCTGGAGGTCAGGGCGCCTGGAGGTCAGGGCCCTCTGGAGGTCAGGGCCCTCTGGAGGTCAGGGCTCTCTGGAGGTCAGGGCCCTCTGGAGGTCAGGGCCCTCTGGAGGTCAGGGCCCCTGGAGGTCAGGGCCCTGCGTGCCATATCGGTATTCAGCCATGATTACTACAAGTTTAGATAACTGGCTAGACTAATCTAAAAAATAGCTAGCTAACATGGCTAATTGAGTGACTGTCAGTGACTGACAAAACCAGAGAAAAACTGCTGATAAACAACCAAATGTCAAACTCACACCTTGTGTATATTCTATTACCCTAAATTTTAACAGTAAATTGAGACTAAAGTTCCTAAAAAAACAAACACAAAAAAGGGTATTTTCATAACATAAAACCAGCCGGGGACGGCAGGTAGCCTAGCGATCAAGAGCATTGGGCCAGTAACTGAAAGGTTGCCGGTTCGAATCCCCTACGTGAAACATCTATCGATGTGCACTTGAGCAAGGCACGTAACCCTAATTGCTCCTGGAAGTTTCGCTGGATAAGAGCATCTTCTAAATGACTGTAATGTCAAGACATTACCATTATAGCTTGCTCCCTGTGCACTAACCTTGACCAGGACCAGGACCAGTAGTGCACTAACCTTGACCTTGACCAGGACCAGTAGTACACTAACCTTGACCAGGACCAGTAGTGCACTAACCTTGACCAGGACCAGTAGTGCACTAACCTTGACCTTGGCCAGGACCAGTAGTGCACTAACCTTGACCAGGACCAGTAGTGCACTAACCTTGACCTTGACCAGGACCAGTAGTGCACTAACCTTGGCCAGGACCAGTAGTGCACTAACCTTGACCTTGACCAGGACCAGTAGTGCACTAACCTTGACCAGGACCAGTAGTGCACTAACCTTGACCAGGACCAGTAGTGCACTAACCTTGACCTTGACCAGCACCAATGGAGCACTAACCTTCACCAGGACCAGTAGTGCACTAACCTTGACCAGGACCAGGACCAGTAGTGCACTAACCTTGACCTTGACCAGGACCAGTAGTGCACTAACCTTGACCGTGACCAGGACCAGTAGTGCACTAACCATGACCAGGACCAGTAGTGCACTAACCTTGACCAGGACCAGTAGTGCACTAACCTTGACCTTGACCAGGACCAGTAGTGCACTAACCTTGACCTTGACCAGGACCAGTAGTGCACTAACCTTGACCTTGGCCAGGACCAGTAGTGCACTAACCTTGACCTTGACCTTGACCAGGACCAGTAGTGCACTAACCTTGACCGTGACCAGGACCAGTAGTGCACTAACCTTGACCAGGACCAGCAGTGCACTAACCTTGACCTTGACCAGGACCAGTAGTGCACTAACCTTGACCTTGACCAGGACCAGTAGTGCACTAACCTTGACCTTGGCCAGGACCAGTAGTGCACTAACCTTGACCTTGGCCAGGACCAGTAGTGCGCTAACCTTGACCCCTACCAGTAGTGCGCTAACCTTGACCTTGACCAGGACCAGCAGTGCACTAACCTTGACCAGGACCAGTAGTGCGCTAACCTTGACCAGGACCAGGACCATTAGTGCGCTAACCTTGACCAGGACCAGTAGTGCACTAACCTTGACCTTGACCAGGACCAGTAGTGCACTAACCTTGACCTTGACCAGGACCAGTAGTGCGCTAACCTTGACCAGGACCAGTAGTGCACTAACCTTGACCAGGACCAGTAGTGCACTAACCTTGACCTTGACCAGGACCAGTAGTGCGCTAACCTTGACCTTGACCAGGACCAGTAGTGCACTAACCTTGACCTTGACCAGGACCAGTAGTGCACTAACCTTGACCTTGACCAGGACCAGTAGTGCACTAACCTTGACCTTGACCAGGACCAGTAGTGCGCTAACCTTGTAGTGCACTAACCTTGACCTTGACCAGGACAGTAGTGCACTAACCTTGACCTTGACCTTGACCAGGACCAGTAGTGCACTAACCTTGACCTTGACCTTGACCAGGACCAGTAGTGCACTAACCTGACCAGGACCAGTAGTGACCTTGACCAGGACCAGTAGTGCACTAACCTTGACCAGGACCAGTAGTGCACTAACCTTGACCTTGACCAGGACCAGTAGTGCACTAACCTTGACCTTGACCAGGACCAGTAGTGCACTAACCTTGACCTTGGCCAGGACCAGTAGTGCACTAACCTTGACCTTGACCTTGACCAGGACCAGTAGTGCACTAACCTTGACCGTGACCAGGACCAGTAGTGCACTAACCTTGACCAGGACCAGCAGTGCACTAACCTTGACCTTGACCAGGACCAGTAGTGCACTAACCTTGACCTTGACCAGGACCAGTAGTGCACTAACCTTGACCTTGGCCAGGACCAGTAGTGCACTAACCTTGACCTTGGCCAGGACCAGTAGTGCGCTAACCTTGACCCCTACCAGTAGTGCGCTAACCTTGACCTTGACCAGGACCAGCAGTGCACTAACCTTGACCAGGACCAGTAGTGCGCTAACCTTGACCAGGACCAGGACCATTAGTGCGCTAACCTTGACCAGGACCAGTAGTGCACTAACCTTGACCTTGACCAGGACCAGTAGTGCACTAACCTTGACCTTGACCAGGACCAGTAGTGCGCTAACCTTGACCAGGACCAGTAGTGCACTAACCTTGACCAGGACCAGTAGTGCACTAACCTTGACCTTGACCAGGACCAGTAGTGCGCTAACCTTGACCTTGACCAGGACCAGTAGTGCACTAACCTTGACCTTGACCAGGACCAGTAGTGCACTAACCTTGACCTTGACCAGGACCAGTAGTGCACTAACCTTGACCTTGACCAGGACCAGTAGTGCGCTAACCTTGACCAGGACCAGTAGTGCACTAACCTTGACCTTGACCAGGACGAGTAGTGCACTAACCTTGACCTTGACCTTGACCAGGACCAGTAGTGCACTAACCTTGACCTTGACCTTGACCAGGACCAGTAGTGCACTAACCTTGACCTTGACCAGGACCAGTAGTGCACTAACCTTGACCAGGACCAGTAGTGCACTAACCTTGACCAGGACCAGTAGTGCACTAACCTTGACCTTGACCAGGACCAGTAGTGCACTAACCTTGACCAGGACCAGTAGTGCGCTAACCTTGACCAGGACCAGTAGTGCACTAACCTTGACCAGGACCAGTAGTGCGCTAACCTTGACCAGGACCAGTAGTGCACTAACCTTGACCAGGACCAGTAGTGCACTAACCTTGACCAGGACCAGTAGTGCACTAACCTTGACCAGGACCAGTAGTGCACTAACCTTGACCTTGACCAGGACCAGTAGTGCACTAACCTTGACCTTGACCAGGAACAGTAGTGCACTAACCTTGACCAGGACCAGTAGTGCACTAACCTTGACCAGGACCAGTAGTGCGCTAACCTTGACCTTGACCAGGACCAGTAGTGCACTAACCTTGACCTTGGCCAGGACCAGTAGTGCACTAACCTTGACCTTGACCAGGACCAGTAGTGCACTAACCTTGATCAGGA